>NW_017805533.1:33125-66315 GCF_001891065.2 Hippocampus comes | reverse complement strand
CATAATACAATGGCAGGGGGATGGCTAATCATCATTCTACTTAGTGGCATTACTGTGTTCAGAGTTGTATTCCTGCGTTACTTTTTTCACCAACTCCAAATGCTGACCCATCGGCTCGAAGTTACAGCATCCATTCATATTTACTATGCACTGCAATAATGCTGTCGACGAGCACCATTCTGGGCAAAAGCAAACGGAACTACCTGTTAGGGGGAAAAAAAAAAATAACTGAAATTTTCAGAATCCGTATGATTTGTGCAATATGGCCATATAAGATAAGATAACATAAGATAAGATAAGATAAGAAAACCTTTATTAGTCTCGCAATGGAGAAATTCCCAATTCACAGCAGCAAAGTTATGAATGGAAGAAGTAGAACAACAAAATATAGGAGCTGCTGGAAAGGCAGCCACTCACGCGGCGCCATCTTGAAGTCAAAATAACACAACACAACACATCGGACACAGACAGTCGTGCAATCTTCACCACTTTCCTGCATACACTTTGTTGTCTGAAGCAGTTATAGATGAAAGAGGAGAGGATCAAAGTGTCCTTTTACCAGTGGATCAGAGACGTCATGCTGAAAATGTGCACGTCTGCATGTATACTGTATACGTAAGATTCACCACAAAATCCGTATAAAATATGGCTAAACCGTATGAGTTGACAGGTATGAGTATGTCACTGCCACACACAAGTCCCTGGCAGATTTCATGACGTTCGCATGTCGAAAGGCCCGTCTCTCCTCCGTCCACCAGAAGGCAGTGTTGCTGTCTCCGTCGATAACATAGTACAGTGGTACCTCTACTTACCAACGTCTCTTCATACGAACTTTTCAAGTTACGAAGCGCCTCAACAGGAAAATATTCCCTCTAGTTACGAAAGAAATTTCAAGTTACGAAAGGTAAAAATACAGTACGTATATGCTACTACTCGCAGCTCCGAGTTTCCTGAACGCAACATACTTTTGGGTGCTCTGCCATTGGTTATTACCAAGCATCATCCTGGCATCCCATTGGGTAAGAGGGACCTCTACCGCATATGTCAATGCGTGTAGATAGATGTGTGTCTCTGAAGCGTCCTCATCATTCGCCCCTTGGGCCATGAGGTCCCGATAGTTTTATGTAATGCGAATAATTTATGTAATGTAATGTGAATCACCCAGAAAAAGTGTTCACCAGTCGGGCGATCGCTCACGATCCTGATGTTTGCCTTGGACATTTTCGAAGGATTCTTAAAAGCAGACAAAAGCAAACGTCCTTGGATCGGTTCGTGACAAAACGCCAAGCAAAAGCCCCTTCTGAGGGAGAACATAAAATAAAGACGACAACAAAACGGTAAGGACGCAGTTAACAGTTAAATGACCATCATTTTTATTCATTACTCTGTTCTTTGTTTTTTACATTATCTCTCATTTATTGTGCAATAATCTAATTGTAACATGTATTTGTTACATATTTTGATGCATTTTTAAGCTTTAGAAAACATTTCTGTCTAAATTGGGGGGCTTGGAACGGATGCAAGGGTGCCCAAACATTTTGGACCAATGATGTACTTTTCGATCAACCAACCTCCCGCGATCGACCCGTTACCGCGCACGCGAAACACATACACACGCACGCCATGATGAGGAACAGCCTGACATGGAGGCATGCGACGCACTTTTGCAGCCTATTAACGATCGTAGCTCACACGTACCGTTTTAAAGTGCTTCCCTCTGCCCTCCAGATTCCTATTCTTTGCCCGTTTCCTCGGTCAATTGTACACGAAACAAACTCTGAATAAGAATAATGATAACGATAAAAGATATAGCATATTGTACACGAAACAAACTCTGAATAAGAATAATGATAACGATAAAAGATACAGCACAACAGCTCTGATCACAAGATGCAATTGCCGACTGCTGAGCACTAACAAGTTCCGGTGACGCAGTCACGCATGCAATTGCAGACTGCTGAGCACTAACAAGTTCCGGTGCCACCGGTAGGTTCAAGATTTACGTGCTTTATTTTATTTTAGTTTTTGATACTTTTTGTGAAAATTAGACTGATCGGATGATTAGGGTGCAGTGTACATTAACACAAAAAATATATTACTAACATGCACAAAGACACACAAATGGTTGTTTTCTTTTCTCCTCTAGACCCCTTGGGATCGACGTAATTGGCACCCCTGGATTAGGGCATTTACATGGAAAATGCGTCTTTACTTACAAAATTTTCTATTAAAGAAATGTCTTCCAGAACCAATTAATTTTGCAAGTAGAGGTACCACTGTACAGTAGACCAAAAGTTATATCAAGGTTTAGGTTTAGTTTCAGTGAATGCAATTCATTCATAAACAGGTAACAGAGCCAGCTTTCAGCTAATATTTACTCACCGTTGCAGAGATATTTTAACACGACTGATCTGCTTCTTTCTATACTGTTTTGCTGACAGATCAGGAAGGCACTTTCTGACTGTGGGAAGAGATTTGTATCGAATCTCCCCGTAAGATGGCGCCAGACACCTAGAGTCCACGCTCATTGGCCAAACCATTGGCCAATCAGAGGCGATACGAATGTGCTTTCCGGGAAGGTTCGGTAAACATCGGCCGAAACGCGGAAATTGCTTTTTCAAGGAAGTTGACGATTTTTAAAATTAATTAAATTCTAAATCCGACAGATGTGTAATTTGTTTTGCTGAGAAAGAACGAACGAATTTGATCCCAATATGTTTGAAATTTATACGAGCTTCGAACTTGGTATTTGCATAGCTCCTTTTAATAGCTTATTTAGACATACACGTCTACCGCCGTGATCGTATAGTGGTTAGTACTCTGCGTTGTGGCCGCAGCAACCCCGGTTCGAATCCGGGTCACGGCATTTTTAGTTCCCACCAATATATTTTACCATCAAATAAAAAATGTTGCTCTCTTCGTGCTCTGGGGAATCATTTAGTATGTTGATGGTGACTTTCACGAAATCTTGCCTTCTCTAAATATAAACAATGTGGAGAAACGTGCGGTCCTTCTGCAACCTTCGAATACAGCGGATCAGGAGTCACTGAAACAAGGAAAGTAGCCTCTTATTTTGCAAAGACCTGGTATGTTCAACTTCACTACGGTTACTTATTTGCACACTTGTCTTGTCTCTGCTGTTTTTCTTACTGTGTAAGGACAACAGCGTGAGACGTTGGTTTGGCAAAGCCTTATTGATGTGAAATAATATGTTCTTTCTTGGTTACTGAATTGAATGCACCATTTCTTAACCTAATTGGATGTTGAATAGTGGTCCTGCAGTCCTCATCCCTACTGAGTTTTTATATACCTGCCTGTAAAAAATGACAACATAATTATCAATTCCTCACATTTGGTCAACCTGCCTGTACAAAATGACGACATAATTATCAATTCCTCACATTTTGTCAGGAGGTGGTGTCTTTTGTTTTTTAAAAAAAAGGGCCTTGGTTAAAATGAAATGTAGCACATTTTATTATCGTTCACAAATTCTTACAAATATTAACCGAACAGGCAGAAAGGTAAAGCTTAGATATCTATTCACGAACATCCTTGGTAATGCGATGGAAACTGGAAAAACACTTTCCTTTTTTTCTCCGAAGAGTCTACATCTCTCTATCTATCAAGCCATCATCGGTTGCCAGCCAAGTGCAGGGCACACAAAGACAAACAACAATCCTTGCCCAATCACACTTAGGGACAATTGAGAGTGTCCAGGGAGAACATGCAAGCTCCACAGAGGAAGGCCAGAGCCGGGATCGAAACCACGACCTGTGCACTGTGAGGTCACATGCTAACCACTGGACCACCGGGCCACTCTGAATACATTTGTATCGATTATATCATATTATAGATAGATAGATTTTTTTATGGCACACAGCAGCCATAATTATTTGTATTTAATATTAAACATCAAGGAGTGGCAGGACTTTTACTACTTCTGTGATGTAGTTTTTAAATTGTGTTACATAATTTCATTATTCTAAGAGCATTAACTGAGCAGCCAGAGTAGATAGAAATGCTAGTTGAAATGCAGTTGCTGCGCTTATTAAGTGAAAGTGAATTGTATTCCCACTGTGTCGCTTTTCGTGCGCGTACAGTCAATGTGAGGGACATCTCTTCATCGCAAGAAGCACTCCAAGTCCTCCTCCACGATTCTTACCGTATCCGACGTACTGTCGTCTCTTAAACAGCCGTGCAGGAGAGGCTAGAGCCAAACTGACCCAACATAAAAAAAATGTCTTCCCTTGCAAGAAAAAAAAAAGCGTGCATTCTCTTGCAACATTTGCGAGGGAACGCAAAGCTTTTTTTCTTCCATGTCAACTACATTAGAGATGTGTCAAAGTGTCAGGAATACTCTAATGGATGCCCAAGACAGGCAAATGAGTAAAAAAATATTTAAATGTTCTTCCTCAATGTTGAGTTCATTGGGACACCTAAAATATGCGTCACACAAGCAACAATAATATACCCAAGGGGACGCTTGTCTCCCTCGTTTAATGGACAAGGCAGGGGCCATGCTTGCTGCAGCTTTTGGGCCATCAAATTCAAGGACATTGGCTTTGCATAAACTTTCTAGATCGGCGAATAGGTGGGGTTTGTCATCGAGGGTAGCCCCTTGGAATTTTTTTTGGTGTTGGTCAATGTCTCTTAGGGATTCTGACGCATTTTCGACCACTCTGGTTGTTTGAATGCTGCGTGGACAACATGTCTAAATCTTTCCAGGTCACGCTCATGTGCACTCCCGGTTGTGGAGTGGGCATAGGACCGCTGCAGAAGGTGAGGTGCCACATGGCCTATCAAGCCAATGCGCTGTATGTACAACATACAGCACAGATGAAATTTCTTCCCTCTCGACCAGACAACAAGAGGAGCCACTGCGGGTGCCCGCCCCGCCATCAAAAGAACAGTTAACATAAAATGACAAAATAATACAACACAACACATAAGACAATCTGAACCACTTTTCTGCATACACTTTGTTGTTTGAAACAGTTATAGATGAAAGAGGAGCCAATCAAAGTGTCCTTTTCACCAGTGGATCAAAGATGTCATGCTGAAAATGTGCACACGTCTGCTACAAGCTAGGTTTGAAAGCAACAACAAGACGCTGTAGCGTCCATTAACGAAAAAGAGATTGGTGCTCTTCTCCTGTCCCATGTAAATCCGCTTCAATTCCAAGCCGCGACTCCCAATTCCACATACGCATCGGCGCTCTGCACTGACGCTCCTTTCTTCTCGTCGGATCCTCAAGCCATGCATCCATCCAGCCGCAGACTGTCCATCAGCACCGACCTTTCCGCTGAACAAAGCGGGGCTGTGAAAATGCTGCCCATTACAGGCGCAAAACACAAATCGCTCCGGGGGCTGTCCAGCAACGACAGTCAAATGGCGCCGACATTCCTCCCAATCAAAAAATCAGTGCTAGTACACGTGTGCTGCCGAGACCACAGATTCTTCTTCTTTGATGAATGTCGTGGTCAAAAACGCTGCAAACAATCCACATTAGGTCCACAACAAAAACAACAAAAAACGCAAGGCTCTTAAAGAGCACTTGCCGACGGCTGCCTACTCGGGCGCCATCTTGGGGGAAAAAAAAAAAAATGAAGACAGGGATCACTGATATCATTCTCCCAATAGGTTCCGGTTCCCACACAGGCGATGGTTTAAGTGGTGGTCCTGCCATGCTTGCGCTCAAGAGGTCTTGTGAAAGAACGCATTCCACAGATGGCATTTTACTGCCGTGTGAGCTGTAGTTCATGGTTTACCTGTGATAATTCCAGATCAAGGTCTTTTTGACATTGTTGGAGATTGCTTAAATTAAATGTAAGCCACTGCTAACTTGATTCTCAGATCATATGAGCAGTCCACTTCCGTGGCGTGCTCCTCTCTAAATATTTTCTTTAATATTTAAGGCGAGTTTCGGAGGCTTGGTCTTATAACAAGGGGGCATTCTGGTGGTGTGCCTCAACCTGTCACAAGGTCGATCGGCCACTTGAATTGACTCAGATATTAATGTGATCATTTCTGTGGTGGTGGCACTTAATAATTCTTCTTGTTCGTAATTTTTGTTCTCACACAAAGTGAGGGTCTGAGTCATATTGGGATTTATCAGCGACCACGAGAGGTGGCTCTTTATCAGGATTCATCATTACCTCTTGGAGGTTTTTGTTTTCCCTCAAGCAACTCATGCAGTCACCTCATTTATGTTGGTTTTTGATCTGTGACTGCTTGACAAAGGAAGGTGAGTGGTATGCTGTCATTGCCACAAAACTCAATCTTAACACCATTCATTGTATTTTAATAACGAAACATCCTCGATTCAGGCATATCAGAGACATGTATGAGGACTAGAAAGGTGGTAAAACAGTTTAGAAAATAGGTGTCAAACTCCGGTCCACGAGGGCCACTTTTCGGCATGTTTTCCATCTCTCCCTGTTGCAACACACCTGATTCAAATGAGCAGGGTTGATATCAGGCTTCTGCAGAGCTTGCTGATGAGCTGAGGAGATGGAAAACATGCAGGACGGTGGCCCTCGAGGACCAGAGTTTGACACCTGCGGTTTAGAAGAAAAGCTCGTGGGACAAGCAAATATATGCTCCCAAGTGGTTGTGAGCAGCAGCACTCATCTCGCTCGTACACATAAAGGCCCTCGGTATGATCCAAGGTTAATGACACACAATGAACTAGTTTGCGCAGGGGAGTAAGAATATGGTATCATGCAGCACAAGAAGGTATGATCAGCTAATGCCACAAACCTAGATGTATTTTTCAAACAAGTATTTACTGTAATTGTGACTTTATGCGTACGGTACGTTTGCCATAAACCAAGGACCCCGTGTAGCTTTGATGCAAAAATATTAACACAATGCAGTAACCAATGAAAAGATAACAAACATCGATGATTGTCTTTAAGGTCAGATGACTGGTAAGATAATTGGTTTAAAAAAAAACCTGAATTCGCCAAGTACGGTTGAGTATTTATCTGGAAAAAAGTGTGGGGGGGAAAAACATTGGTTGAATACAGGTACAACAATGAATCCAGTCACTGCATGTTGTGTCAACCCTAACAAAGACATACAAAAGCGATACAAAAAAAGCATCACGTAGGCAGCAGTCTTGGATTAAATAAAATACGATTTTTAAAAAAAGCAAAGATTCCCCTGTGGTGTTTAACCAAAGCAAGCATTTAAAGAAGTTAAAGTATAGTCAGTCCACACAAGAGGATACCACAGCAAAAGCAAGATGAGAGGGATGCTCAGGAACGAAAAAGCGAGGTCCACTTGTTTCTCAACGGGAGGTAAACGAGGAAGTATTTATAAACCTGCATCAATGCGTCTACACAAACATCTGAAAGTTTAATTTCAAGGCTAACACCTACAACTGTGGCCTTCACATCAGCAGCTTTATCTGCACATCTAACAATGAGAAAGTATACATTAGTTCAAATGGATGGACACGTGAATCTTTTGAAAATCAGGGTTTCGCTAGCTTAAGTAAACAATCTGGTAAATACTAGCAACAGAAAATAAGGTGAGGGTGGGGGTGTGCAGGTGGAATTTTAAGAAGAAATTATTTGGTGTCACAGGACAAAAACCTGACAGTGAGAAAAAAAAAAAGAATAGATCACCTACGTACCCCTATTTTGAGCCACACCCACAATGCGTGTTTACCTTGTATGACATGAAAAGTCACAATCTTTTAGGAAAAGAAGGATACTTGGGCAGTACATTCGTTTGTTTTTCTAAACTCAATGTATAAGCTTCAATATCCGTGCAAATAATAGCAGTCCAAGAAAGAAAATCCAACTTCCATCTTCAAGTTTTAGGTGAACAGTTGGTCCACTGAATCACATCTCCTTTCTTGATTGACATGTTCGAGAGACACAAACATATGAGCTGCTGCTATCAAAGTCCTGCATAAAACACACACTTTAAAACGTCACTATGTTTAAAATGTCCACTCCGTTTGGTCTGAGCCGGGAGAATGCCTGCAGGAGTCCAAGGAAGAGATCCTGTCTGTCCTAAAGAGTGGCCAGTTTCGTATCAACTGGCCATGCGAAATGCAAAAAAATGAAAGGCAACGTGAAAAACAAAGGAGTCCAGCATCAGTAGGAGGCCACGTCAGTAGTTCTTTCCAAGTCGGGTGAACAAATCTGCCGCTCATTGGAAAACAGATAGCCCAGTTGTTTGTTCACCATATGTAACAGATGCACTGTAAAATAAGATCCATCCAACAAGCTCGGAGACCTCTGCATGTAAAAAGCCAAGCAGTCTGTGATCTGATGAGGCCATAGTTCAGTCATTTAGGAGTTGAGGTGTCTGTCACACAGCTCCTTATAGATCCGTTTGCGAATGCGAGGCATGTCATCCTGACTGAACAACAGAGGCTTCTTCACCGAGAGACAACGGCAGTACTGGCAGACACAAAAAGACAAGGAGACGGTCAATTGGCCCGAGAAACTGAGTTAGGATATTAAACTATGAAAACACTGGACACAAATTCCTATTTTACATGTCATTCTGCCGGAAAAGTTGACAGGTAAGGCGATGAAATGATACTGCAACTTGCACAGGAAAATGCACACATCTAAATGGAAAGGTAATCGTGAAAAATGTCTCACCTCCAGGACAAAAACGCCACAGTCACTGTCATTTTTCTGCTGAGGAATACCCTGAGGAGTCAACGAGCCCCAGTTAATGCAAAGCCATATGAATATGTATTCACTTGAGTGTCACTACAGTACATGCAGCTAAAATGTTTGTTCATTTGACTTAGTTACGAACACAAAATGAGCCATGAAGAAACTAGGATCTTCGCAATTCCTTATGCATTTCCGCTACGCAACTGTAGAAAAGCATGTTTAGTGTATAGCTAATCTACAAAGTGTAAAGCATGGTACATCTTTGGTCATGGGGTCTGATGCACTCAACATGGGCAAGAATGCCGAACAAATTAGTGCTTTTAATCTTTTATTTGAACAGCTCTATTTCTGTGGTGGAGTGAATCTGTGCAACATCAATCACATAAATGTGGTGCATACTCTTTAATTCAGTTGGATTGGATTGGATTTCATCCAACTATCCATCCATCCATTTTCTACTCGGCTTATCCTCACAATGGTCTCGAGCATGCTTTAGCCTATCCCAGCTGTCCTCGGGCAGTAGGTAGGGTACACCCTGAACTGGTTGCCAGCCAACCGGAGGGCAGAGACGAACAACCATCCGCGCTCACACACCTTGGGACAATTTTGCTTGTTCAATCAGACATCCGCGCTCACACTCACACCTTGGGACAATTTTGCTTGTTCAATCAGCCTGCCATTCATGTTTTTGGAAAGTGGGAGGAAAGCAGAGGACCCGGAGAAAACCCACGCAGCCACGGGGAGAACATGCAAACTCCACATAGGAAGGCCGGAGCCGGGATCGAACCCACGACCTCTGCACTGTGAGGTCGACGCGCCTGGACCACTGGGCTGCCCCGGATCTCATCTCCAAAACTAAATATCCATCCACACAGCCATGAGCTGCTGACCACGCCCTCACTCATAGTTTTGGTGCTCAGCACAAAGGGGATGGAGAAATGAAGCAAAAGGACAACCTCAAAGTCACTTCAGGTAAAAGCTAAAACTCAGTTTTGGGTCAAAATTGTGTGTTTTGAAGACATGAAGCTCTTGGGATATCCTTCAAAAAGCACCACGGTCAACAGTGAAACTTGCAAACTGATATTTAACCAAATATTAGTCGGGATGTATGTGGATGTTGCAACCATGGATGGTTGCAACATCCACGGTGGGGCTGGCACGATGACTTGACTTATATTACAATTCAACTTTTATTCACTGGTTACCTTGATGATGGCAATCTTCCAACCTTTCAGGAAATCAGTCTTTTTCTTCTCTTGCGCTTCAGACTGAAGGTACTTCATTATGTTCTAATAAAAAGCCACACAAACAACAACATTTTCTCTTAAAGGGACACTCAATGCAAAAAAAAAAAAAAAAGAATAAAAGAACTTATTACACGAACACAGTATGAATCAGAAAACTGGGTTTCGATTACTGGTTGCACAATCATCCACCAACTTAATAGTATTGAATAAGCACCAGCTCATGAGCGAGTGCTAAGTTTGCAAGTGATGCCTAGCTCCAAATAGACAGGCTAAAATGTTCATAATCACAGTCTGAAGAGTTGGATTTTGAATTGGTCTTGTTTCGGATATAACATCTGCCTGTCTAAAACAAAATATCTTGTGTCACAAGTGGTGTTTCGCATGAAAAGATAACTTGTCACTCACATCTGCAGTGTGTCGGAAGACAATGCCTTGGCTGTCAAAGTAATTGATGGTCTTAGTTGCCATGGTCACAGTGACGAGAGACCAGTGGATTTCTAAGTGGATGGGAATGAGCAGGAGCCACTTGGAGAATAGATCCACCTGCAATTGTTACACAGAAAAAAAAAAAAATCTCTGTACACATACAGATATTGTATATCTACAAACCAGTGCATAATAAATTAACTGGCAAAAAATATTACAGTGTTAGAAGAACTAAACTAATATGTAAGCAGAACAACGAGGTATGTCCCGGGAGTAGCGCGCTCTCTCCCGCCCCCCCACCTCACTCCCATGAATGCATGAATGTCCTTACTTTTTTGGTCCATCTCTTTACACCGTCATACCCCTTGGCATCCAACTGCTTGTGGAAGAAACTATTAAAAAAATGAACCTAGAAGGAGAAATAAAATACCATTAATTTGAAAGAAATAACTTCCAATTTCTGACTTGACATTTACGAACATCACTTACACTGTGCTGCGTTGCTTCCATAATCAGGTCTCCATACGTATTAATAATCTGAACAAAATGAAACATAAAAGAAGCAGTGTAAAAGTTGAGATAACTGACTCTACATAGTACAATAATCCCTGTAAATTCATGGTTCGGTATTCATAAATCTGCCTATTAATAGATTTTTTTTTAAACCTACTCTCTGGTGTTGAATGCGGTATCCTGGTGTCAATTAGGTATGTTGGAGTGAGTCGAGTTTAATTTCGTCATAAGTAGGCTTTGCCACCATCTTGTATCATCTTTAAAATGTGACTTGTCTATATGGTAAACAGCCACATCCACATCAAGAGGTCATGACATGACAGTAGTTAACATTTCTATTTTAACTTCTCATGTCTATACCATTTTGGTTTATTTCTATTCCTGTGGACTGGTTATAATTCATATTAAAGGCATGAGAAAAGTTCTCCTCGCACACTGCAGCAAATCTGACATCTTACAACAAGCCTGTTGATATCCACTGTATCTATTTTAACACCGTCCTCCATACAAAATAAATAAAATACAAGATAACTTGCAAACCCAAAATGCAAACCAACATGCCTATGACCAGCACATCATTCACAAGTCAGATAGGTTGCACTGAAAAATCTCTCACAGGTAAGTGTGCCATGGAGTCTGGGGAAATATGACCTAAGGACAGTGACTCCATGTGATGGACCCGTGATAGTGTGCTGACAACATTTACACTACATAAACAAGTATAGGGGGCGGCACGGCAGTCAACTGGTTAGCACATCTGCCTCACAACGCAGAGGTGCAGGGTTTGATTCCGGCTCCGGCCTTCCTGCGTGGAGTTTGAATGGTCCCCTCGTGCCTGCGCGGGTTTTCTCCAGGTACTCCGGTTTCCTCCCACATTCCAAAAACATGCATGGCAAGTTAATGGAACACTCTAAATCAAAGGTCACCAATCTTTTTGCAACAGAGCTATTTCTTGTGTCATGATCAATGCGATGGGCTACAAGCTTGATATAAGCTTGTTGGCACTGATTACAGTTCTTCTGCCATGTGGTTTTGATATGCTACTCTCGCGTAGTGACAAGATCTTGTGCGACACGACAAGTCACATGAATTTATGGAAAAAATATGTATTAAAAGGATCCATTTATAGTTCAATGAAGCAACATCGGGCTACGAAAAGGAAAATCGATTTGATATTGATTTGTTTTCTTTCTTTTTTTTTAACAAAACCAGCCCTATCTTCCACTCTGTGGACATTTTGAGGACAGCGACTTCTAACATGTTTTTGTGTTCGTATGGTGTATCGCCCGACTAACAGCCATTCGATTTGGCCCAATTCAGGATTTGGAGGATTTATTTAATCGGTAATGAATTGCGAGGGCAAGTATTGCAATACACCGACGAATCGATTTGTTTGACCCACCCCTACATCTCAATGTAGATTTTAACTTTCTCCTACCTGGTCATTTATCCAATTCTGGTCCTCCAGCGTGCCAAGATCTTCCAGGCTCAACGTATGTTTGTTATAGATGACCATGAAGCCAGCTACAGGTGCAGAGGCTAGTGCTGCCTTATACTGCGCCATTTCCCGTTGGATGTTTAGTCCCCTAAAACATAAATGCTCATATGGTGAGCACAGTGCATGACTGCATTAAACACATCTAACATAAAAATGCTGTGTGTACATGCACTAACAGTTTACTGAAGTTGTCGCAGTTGCCTTTCATCTTCAGATATTCCAGGACATCTGTCTCACTGAGGGGAATGAAACTGCCATACTTTATGTAGAAGCTCTCCAAAAAGTCTAAAACGTTGACAGCATTGTTTCAACATTAAAAACAACAACAACACTGCATTAAAAAGGTCAATTACACTTAAGTATTTCTGGTGGATCACAGTACATATTCATGATTTTAGGACTATCACTGTGCTTATCATTATTCACTATATAAAATAAAACACCGTTTTAAGAATAAGAGGAGAAACCATCCATGTTCTTGTTACTTTATGTGAGGCAGGGGGGTCAAACTCATTTTTGTCATGGGCCACTTTGGAGTTAAAGTCTTCCCTTGGAGAGCCGTGACGACAGTGAAATCGAATAAATGCCTCTTAATCACATCGTATTATTACGTGTACACAAAAAATGGATTACTCGTTTTGAAATCAGGCAACCATTTGTTCGTTGTTTGTTCAATTGTTGCTCAAGTGACTGTCAACAGGGTAACAAAAGAAGTGCAAAATCTCAACGTTATTTATCACACGTGACTATTTGACATTTCGGGACAGACTTCAGCAAGGATCGTGGCAGTTGACGCACACTGTTTGCTTTTGCGGGCCAGATCTATCATCGGGCCTCGAGTTTGACACCCGTGATATCAGGGATTTCTATTGTTAAAAACTGTGATGATGAATGGATTCGGATATACCTGAACGTGAAGACTACAGTGTATGTTCCAAAACACAAATCTTACCATGGACCAGATGAATAAGTCTCTGCCGGATATCATCACTTTCCACGACGCCATCCATGTCTTGTCCATCTATTTCTTCTGACATATTCTTAATAGGACTTGCCACGTTCTCCCAAGTTCCGGGGTTACAGTACAAACGGTGGTCTATCAGTGGGCAGCAGTGCTGCGTGCCGCATACCGTAACAGGATAATGTTGTGAAGAAGAAACCATTGTTTCATTTGCACTGTCCATTTCCATGGGTGTGGATCTGGGACTGTGGTCTGCGGGTGAGGTGCCGTTTCCAATGGACAGAGTCGGTGAGAGACAACGAGATGATGAGTCGGTTCTGTCAGAATCTACTGATACATGCATCTCTGCATCATGGTTCTGAGGACTCCCTGGCCTTGAAGGAGAAGCTGACACTCTGGATGAGCAAAGTGTTCCATTTCCTTGTTGACTAACACTGCTTTTGTCCTCAAGTGTCTCCGCTTCAGTTTCTGCTTCGGACAAACTGAGTGAATCTCCATTTCCAATCTGTGATGCATCTGTTATACAGTTCACATGCTCCTGATGACAAACCAACTCTGACAGAGTCGGGGCATTTTTTGAATTGTCAATTACGTCATTTTCAACTCCTGGTTTAATTCCAATGATCGCCTCCCCTTTTGAAGCCAACGTAGCTGGCATCATGATTTCTGGGAAACTCAGCTGGCCATTATCCAAGACGTCCCCATCCAGCAGAGAGATACAGTCACGTGAAGGAGCAGTTGACTCTGACTGGGTATTTGATATGTTCATACCGTCCTGCATGTCATTTTCATCCTCAGCTTCAGTGAACTCATCCCCTGTCAGGTCAAAGTCAGTAATTCTCATGAGCTTGTCATCACTTTTCCGTTGTGGGGTACCGTGGAGGTTCCTTCCGGTGCCCCTTCCTCTGCCTCGCCCCCTTCTCCTCCCTCTACCTGAGGTTCTGACATCTTGTCCTCTTCTGATGGGGCCGCAACAGTCACAGGTCTTGGGAGTCCTCTTTCTGCCTGATGTGCGGCCATTGACTGTACCTTGAATGGCGGTTGTTGACTGCGGAGAGGACCAGTCCGATTTTATTTTAGGAGTTATAACTGGTGACCCAGCTTCTGCAAGAGTCTGAATAGTGGGCTGGGAGACATCGGAAATGGAGGAAACATCTGAGTCAAGGAGTGACTGGTTAGAAGTATCTGTAAGAGGCAGCACTGGAGGAGGTGCTGCTTGCTCAGGAGGTGCTGCCTCTGTTATATTAAGTGTAAGAGATGTTTTCATTGGGGAAGCAGAGTTGCTGTAAACCATGACGTACTCCTTTGGTAATTTAACCCCATCCCAGGCTCTTCAAACTGTGATCTCCTCTTCCCTATTGCTCTTATTATCCATGTGGTATGTACTTTTTGTTCTTCTTTTGTTGTTGCCTCCTCTCTTTTTAAACTGGCCTCACATCAGGAATAGTGTTTGTGCTCTGGCTTTTCCCAGTCAATGTTAATGGTCGAGACAGTCGAGCACCTAGTGGTGTTGATTGTGGCTCAGTGACAGTTATGTACTATACTTTGTATCAGGATTACTTCACCCTTGACTCCTAAAGAAAAAAAAAAGTTCCAAATGTGAACAACCGGCTATGAGTAACTTCACATACAGCGTGCAATGCATTTGTAAGGACTACTTTCTGTGTAATATAATTTATTTACTCAACTCAACTGTATTTATAGAGCACTTTAAAACAGCCACCGCTGTATACAAAGTGCTGTACATGGAGCAAATATCATACTGTATACAACAATAAAACAATAAAATAATAATGAAGACGGTAGAAAGCACATCACAATATTCTGACAATTACCAGCGAAATCTTTACCTTTCTGTGGTCATCCAGCAAAATGAAATGACCACTGACAATTAACTGAATCCGATCAGGTTCTTGCATTAATTTATGCAAAGTATTGCACTTTGTTAAGCGTGACACATTGAGCGAAGGTGAAAGCTGGATACTAGACTGAAATTTACGATAACTCACATTTTTACCGACCCCCGCCCCCCAAAAAAAGAAATTGCTG
The DNA here is from genome assembly GCF_001891065.2 of Hippocampus comes. NCBI lineage: Eukaryota > Metazoa > Chordata > Actinopteri > Syngnathiformes > Syngnathidae > Hippocampus > Hippocampus comes. The sequence goes on along the minus strand of NW_017805533.1, from coordinate 50,976 downwards.
TTTTGAAAAACTCACAAACCATTGTCAGCATTCAAGGGAGGTAATTTGATAATTTGCAAACATGCAATAAACCCGTCATAGCGCCTGCTAATATAAAACCACTGGTAAAATCATGGAGGACTTTAGTCAAACTAAAAGGACTGCGTAATTTCGGTTATTCTATATATATCTATATATCTTTTAGGAATCACACCTCTGTATGCATGCGCTAGTAAGTTATTTCGTGGACTTTTAAAGTTAGTCGCCAACCTGAAGCTAAATGCTTTAGCTTTAGCTAGAGCCAAAACAGAGACGAGGCGTCGGAGGACAAAGAGGAAGTTTTGACGAGAAACTTTAAATTCTTACTGTGCATAAAGTGAAAGGTTGAGAAAAAGCATAAAACAAACAGTCGGATACATTACATTGTCGTTGTGGTGGTAAGAGTTTTGTTTCACATAATGTGAAGATACGAGCATCAAATAGACGGCGCAAGTTGATGACGTCACGACGTCAGTTTGCTTCGGCCCTTTCCGGAGACACTCTCGAGCGAACCTTCGCCTACCCAAACAAGCGTTCTTACAGCCATCACAACAACCAGCCCCTTCTATTTATTTTGTCTGGGAGGCGATATTACATTTATATTCTCTTGAAGAAAAATATAATTCAACTGCCACAGTACACATAAAAACACTGACACAAAACATCGTTACTTTCTATTTAATTACAAAAACAAACAATAAATACAACTGTCTTATGAAGAAGTAGAAGAAATTGTGCACAAATCAGCATAATTAAAATAGAATTACAAAAAAAGCATATAAAACAGGCAACATAAAGGGCATCTCAACATAAGTTCTGTTTCTTCCACAAGTACAGCAAAAACAGTGTGGAAAAGTCATGATGAATATTCTTTGCTGGAACAGACCAACAATATAAAAAGCACAAGTCTTCATACATATTTGAATACAACTGTTAATAAAATAACAATATCTGAAATACAGACTATTTTTATTTACTCTAGCAAAATGAACCACATGAAAGACAATGTTGCAGTCCAACTGCAATAAACACAATCTACAGCTTCTATTCATACAAAGTACTTGAGGTCAGTGCTAGAACATTTTCAATTGAGAGTCTTTATTTCTACGAAATACAAGACCAAACTGGTGTCCAACACGACTTTGCGGAATTCATTTGGTTCCAGTGACGTAGAGTGCCTTATTAAATGGAATATTGAGCAGACATCTCCAGCCCAGCAATGTGATGTACAGTACACCATATATGTAGAGTTGTATTTATTGTTTAAATTTCTTGTCAAAAGTATTGTAGCCTGATATATTTATGATTACAAAACAAACAAACACAAAAAAAACACCCCAACACTTATATCAGCTTTCTCGTCTGATTTTAAGAGAAGCAGAGGGGCAGGCAATCAAGATGAGAAGGAAAATGTTCACATGCTACCTCATTTTACTACTTCAATTAAAACCAGTTGTATTTCGAAAGAAAGTTTGGAATATGTCAGGAACGAACACACGAGTGGTGCAGTAGAGTCCGGTAGCACTTGGACCTAAAAGAGAAATTTGGGAGGGATAAGATTTGGTGAACAAAATGTATATATATATTTTTAAACATGTCCCCATCAAAAGAAAAAAAATGCTACCTCACACTGCAGGAGTGTGAAAAGTCTTGAAGACTGCAGTGCCGTTGCTTTCTCCGCTTGTTAAAACCTGAAGCTGTACCTGGTAAACACTGTCACTCTGGAGGCCATGAACTATCACTGCCCGCTGAGACTGTAATGTAAGAAACATTTTCAATAGTGGAAATGATGACACATGAGTGGCTGCATAACTAGTACTTCAGACTCAGGCTGTATAAACAGCACGTTATTTCTGTCTCACCGGTGCAATTGTCTGCGCCTGAGAGATAAGCGTGTCCTCATGGCTTTTTGCTTCCAAGGTTACACCTGACTGCAGAGTCCAAGTGAATTGGAACCCATAAACCTCTGCCATGTCCAGTGCGTGTTGAGATACCCTCCAGCGAAACACAGCCAGTAGCGTACCATCGAGTCGTTGAAAATCTGCCGTCAGGCGCTCTGTGCGCAGTATCAGCTTTCTGCCTGCTGTGGGGCGCTCTGACTCAAAGGATATGAGACATTTCATTTCAAAACAAGAGACGGTATTTGTTCTCCTGCTCTAATAATGTGCGTGATACAACGTTTACAACATCTTGCAGTATAATCTCAGTCATTAAAATGGTGATTATGAATATAAGATATACCTTTGGTGCGGCAGGGCAAGGCTTTGCCTCCTTTGACCCTGAGGGAGGAGCAAGTTGGGGTCGTAACCCAGGCAACAGCTTCTGACTCAGGATCACCCTTCATTGCCACAGCTACCCAGTACTTACATGCAAACAGAAGGCCTTCAACGGTGTAATGCGTACCCTGGAGGGTGAAAATATGATGGCCTGGTTTGTGGGAAAACTCATGATTTCAGTGACATATTGCTTTTTTTCCACTTTGGAAACCGCTATATTTACTTTATCTTGGAAAAAAGATCGCTTTCAACAATGTGAACTTGATAGTCAAGTACAGTGGCATGATAAAAGAATGAAAGATATCGTATTAGAAAATTATGCACTTCACTGAACAAAACAAATCATTTTCAATGACTAAAATTTTCATACAAAAATGTAGCAAAACCCGTTTCTTTTTCAGCTAGCACTGATTGTGCATTACCATCTTTACTATCCATCCATCCATCCATTTTCCGAACCGCTTTATCCTTACTAGGGTCGCGGGGGTGCTGGAGCCTATCCCAGCTGTCTTCGGGCAATAGGCGGGGGACAACCCGAAATGGTTGCCAGCCAGTCGCAGGGCACACAGAGACGAACAACCATGCACGGCCTCACTCACACCTAGAGACAATTTAGAGTGATCAATCAGCCTGCCATGCATGTTTTTGGAACGTGGGAGGAAACCGGAGTACCCGGAAAAAACCCACACAGGCCCGGGGAGAACATGCAAACTCCACACAGGGAGGCTGGAGCTGGAATTGAACCCGGTACCCGGTACCTCCGCACTGTGAAGTCAACGTGCTAACCACTGGACTACCGGGCCGCCCCCCATCTTTACTACAGATGATCAAATGATCATCATTGCATTTTGGACTAATGCTCCCTCCTTGTATCATTTTGTATTTTGTTTTGTGAATAAACATTTTGTTTTATGGTGTTATTGAATGGATTCACACCTATCAGGGGTGCTATTTTCTTTTTTTTTCCTTCTTTTTTGTCGGTGTTTGCTATCTGTGTAGATGACACAATTTAATAGAAGCTAAGAAATCAGAGCCAAAGATGATGACAGAAGTGAGGCCGGAAAAAGCGATGATGGCCAAGAGCGAGGTTACACAAACACAGAAGATGGGGGCATTCCAATGGGGAAAAAATGAGTTATGTTGTTGAAACCCAACCTGCCACTGATTCACATTCACACATGTAACCCCAAAACCAGCCACTTTGACACATCATTAATTAGCCATGAGGATGTACCTGCACATTTGCTCTGCTCTCGGTGCTTGTAACATTAGCGCTGCAGGTATGTGGGTGCCATCGCACAATGTATGGACCAGCGTGACGATTTCTGGCTGCAATATAACAAAACAAAAGAGACATTGAGCGTTTGCATTGTATGGGAGTAGGGACAAAACCAACATGTCAAAATCCTGTTTATGTACATTCATTTTTTATGACGGTCAAAAGTGATGTGTGACTCATTTGATATCTCCTCTTACTTCCCACCTGCCAAAATCTACAGGACAGACGAGTGTGGAGACACTCCCATGTTTTTTTTTTGTTTTTGTTTTTTCCTCAAGCTACAGTTTGTTCGATGCTGATTACTGTAGATTGTATCAGAAGAGGAAATCTGCAGGAACAATTCAGGGCAAAAAATCCTGCTATCCTACCATCCTTTTAAGATAATAAAGACCCAGATTTCATTTGCAGTCAATGTTTTTGTTACAAACATTAAGGAGTTTCTCATAGAGTCGTCAATCATCAGTAAAGGACAATATTTTTGTCATGAAAAAAGGATATATTGTGAACCTTTTCACCTTCCATATGCCTCACAACATAAAACCTACTGTAGATCAAACTGAAATTGTTCACAATAACAACAACAAAAAAACATGCTATCATTTATTTAAACTTAAAAAAACATTTTTTTGATTTTGGAAATCAAACTTGGGATCCTTCCAAGGAATTTTAGGGCCACACAATAAAGTTGTGATATTATGACACTGAAATGCAAATTTGTAGTTTATCAAGGAAAAAAGTTGTAATCTTACACAAACAATGTATTTTTGTTTTAAATTGTGTGGAAAACAGTCATATACTACTAGAATCATAAATGTAAAGCTGCATTAGGATGATGATTGCCCTCACAGTCCAGAATCTTTTCACCTTACATTTTATGATAAAATTCACAATAAAATGTGCTGGCATATCAACAACATCATCAATATGAGCAGTTGAATGTGATTGTGCAAAAGTTTGTGTGTTTCTCAGAAAATAACGAAATCAACTGACATCACCTCGTTTTTGTTTAAACGTTCCATCATTTAATGAACAAATATGTGTTACTCTCACTTTACGCTCTGGCTGTGTAGCCGCCGTTAGCCTGCATCTAGCTCCTAGCCAGCTATCCCCACGCAGCCGATGTGTTTATGATAAGACAATTAATTGGTATCGATGAGGAGGAGTCGAACAGAGATGTGCTGCTTTTTTCGGACAAGGCCAATCACCCCCCCCCTCTCTCTTTCTCTCTCTCTCTCTCTCTCTCTCTCTCTCTGTCTCTCTTTCCCTACGCTACGGCAAGTGATGAGGGACAAGCATACTTTGTATGAAATCCAACAAAAACAATGCCAACAAACCACAAAGCAGGCCAACCATATCACAAACATCATATCACTAACCAGTGAACCACACTGTAGAGAAGAGGACCAGGACGGTAGCAATACACACAACGCTTTTACTGTTGTGCTTGTTTGCTATGGTAATGGACAGAAATGGCCAAAGTGAAGTTGAGAGCGGAGTGGGGGCGATGGTGAATACAGCTTTACTAAAACTGGGATACAGAACCGTCTGAATTACGCCACAATTTTTGAGAAGAGAAAAGATGCTCAAGTCTCTGTTAGAATAGGTGCAGGAAAGGTGTTTAGACAGGGAACACTCACATTTTATCGTCACTCCACCCAGAGTATGTGCACTTTATGAAAGTGCATAAGTGACACACTTCAGTCAACAAGAGAATCTACACACTGCAAAAAAAGTGTGCAGCGGTACCTTTTTTAACTTGAGCAGATGTGAGAATATGCCGCTTTCCCACTATTTTCATACAATTAATACTTTAAGTAAGTTAAACAAGTAAGATATCAGGACAAAATTAAGATTCAGTCAATAACGCAAATATAGAGACTTGCGAATTTACCACAGATCCATGTTGGTTATTCTATTTTGTGGTTGTTTGTTGATTTGATCACTTCTATTAGCACCACAATGGAGGAAAACAATTATTCTGCGATTACAATGTCCTCAGCAGTCGTGTGTGTCTCGATCAACTCACCATGGTTAGACCACTTCCAGAACACCTTGACCTGCAGCTGACCGCTACGGTAATGGGGGGCAGCAACCTCCAGGCGAAGGTCACCAGGGATGACAGTGTCAAGAGGAGATTCAGGTTGAGGAAGGGAAGACAAAGGGGGGAGATCAGGAGGGGATGGGGAAGAGGATGAGAGGGAATGAGCCAAGGACGCGGATGGGGACGATGAGGAAGATGCCGAGGGGAGCTCATTAGTGAAGTCTTCTCCTTTGGTTGAATCTAATTGATACGGGATGGGGAAAATAGGGCCGCTTTTAAAATGTATTACTGACACATTTAATTTACTCGTAATAAAATTGAAAAAAACATTTCAAAAATTAGTTTCATTCAAATCATCGTGAGATTTCTGCATTTGAATGTGCTTCTCTCTCTCTCTCTCTCGCGTATGAGGGCAGCTTTACGGTGTTAAATGTCCAGACGTTGCAGCCATTGGACAGTGGATTGAATGTGCTTCATCAGCCACGACACAGTTACATGCATGCCATGTTTCATGCATTGAATTCACTCTCAAGCAAGTATTGCTCTGATAAAACAACAATACAGTACGTATTTCGGGATGTGATACACAAGGTTTATGAACATATGCTGTTACCCTTGCAAAGTAGCGGTAAAAGTGCAAAGCTAGACTTCATTATTGTTTACTCAAGGACACTCATTGACTTCATCTGACCTTTCAGCCTCACATATGGTTACTTTTTGAAATATAAATGGTAACATGTTCTGCATGGAATTGTTAATACGTGGCTGATAATTGACCTGCAGCTGGCATATATTCTTGCACTGCGTCGACTGAGAGGTTATCTAGAAATACTTTCGTTGCCTGGACCACTATTAACTTGCCACTTTCCACGCTCTGCATGTGCCAGTGAGCTTAGAAACATGGAGGGAACCGGAGCATGCTGACAAATTCAACTGCTGTATCATGAACTCAGTTATGTATGAATCAGTGTAATGTGCTTTGAACTTCAGAGATGGCAACAATTAATGGCATGAAACAGTATTAAGTGTTTTAAAAAATAAATCTCAGGCATCTCCGTCAGGTCGCAGTCCTTGCAATAAAATGCATAACGTACGGCAGGGGTGTCCAAACCCCATCCTAGGGGGGCACTGTCCTGCATGGTGCAGGCATGTGACGCGCTTTGCAGCGTGTTAAATGCATCATATGTACTTGTACTGTTTTAAAATGCTTCTCCTGGCGCCCCAGATTCCCATTCTTTGCCACTGCCATCGGTGAATTGTACATGAAACAAACTTTGAATGAGAAAAATAATAATAATAAAAAAAGATATATCTCAACAGCTCTGATAGCAAGCTGCAATTGCGGACTGCTGACCGCTAACAACTTCTGGTGATGCAGGTCACGCACCACCGTATGTTAAAGGTGACTTGATTTTTTTGTTTTAATTGAAATTGATAGGATGCTTAGGGTGCAGTGTGCACAAACACAAAAATAGAAACAAAAACATGCCCATAGACACAAAAATCTTTTTTTTTTTCCATTCACCCCCCCCCCCCCCCCCCCCCCCCCACTCCTCGCGATTGACTTGGGACCAGTCTGTGGGCTACTGGTCGATTGGGACTAACGTATTGGGCACTCCTGCTTTAGAGTATTACTATACTATATTCTTACAACCCAGTATGCGAAATTATTCCTACTTGTTGTAACTTGTTTTACTCTGTCAGGATTTTGACAGCTACATGATATGTTCTTAAATTCTTTCACTCACTTTCTCTCTCTCTCTGCTTTTTTTTCACTTCTTTTTTCTTCAGGGTTCGATTCGAGACATTCTTCATTCTTTTATTTAGAATGGAAGAAGCCAATAGGGCAGCTCGGACAATGAATGGTTGGATTTTTTTCCTTTCTTTCTTTCTTTCGTTCTCCCCAAAATTGAAATGGTGCAGTCCATTTCAGTTTGCCCAATCGCTTCCAACCACCAATTTTCGAATCCATTTCTCCTCACGAGGTTCACGGGTGTGCTGGAGCCTATCCCAGCCATCTTCAGGCAATAGGTGGGTTACACCCTGAACTGGTTGCCAGCCAGGGAACAGTGAGACAAACAACCATCACACACAACACTCACACTTAGGGACAATTTAGAGTGTTCTATTAACCTGCCATGCATGTTTTTGGAATGTGGGAGGAAACAGGAGTACCCGAAGAAAACCCACACAGGCATGCGGAGAACATGCAAACTCCGCACAGGAAGGCCCGACCTGGAATCGAACCCTGCACCTCTGCACTGTGAGGTGCACGTGCTAACCCATCGCCACCGTGCCACCCCATTGGCTTCTTCCATCATAAATAAAAGAACGAAAAGTGCTGGAGTACCAGTTTAGCACAGCCCGACAATTTCATTCAACTCTATGGAGAAATGTTGCATGGGTCAAGTTAGAACCCCCGCATCATATTTTCGTCAAGACTTGCGATACTAAATGGATACGGGAATTTATGAAAAAGGCACCATTCGTATGCTCATGACATCTTTTGTTCTACTTTACGACCCAGGAAGCAGCATGCAGACACCCAAAAATAATAATTTTTCCCAACTTAAAAATTGGCTTTGATGGGCACTATTCCAGTTTTATTTTGAAAGGCAATAGTTTTGACCCTGCTCTCGCATGAGATTTTATTGTCCGATCCTATAATGCATCTCTCATATCAGAAATCAACAGCCAAGTATGTCAAGTCACTAACAGGACATTTTACATCATTTACCTTTACAAGGGACTGTAGTAAAGACAATGTGGGCTCTTGGGCTCTTTAGTCTCTTCTGACCCCAGTAGGCCACTGATTGTACAGAGAGGAAGTAGGAAGTTTCAGGACGAAGACCCTGTAGCCACACATCACACTGCACCTATGACACAACATAAAAATGGAAAGATGATTTAAAAAAATGGAATTTTCACTATTAAATCTGTTCCAATGTTTTTTCAGGCTCCTGACTGGTGTCCTAAGGAAATTATGCCAAAGGTCTGTGGCTTCAAAAACCACCAGAGGCATTGTGAATGTTATATTCATCATCCACCAGGCCTTCATATTCTTCAATAGCCCCCCCCACCGTTCACAGAGTGACGGATGTGTGTGCCCTCCCATTTGACTGACAGGCCAGACCTGTTCTGTATTAGACCACTGTTTGACTGACAGCTCATTAGTGACTCTTAGTCAATCAAATTCGTCTGCCTGTGTGGACCTGAACCAGCCACAACAAAGAGATGTTTAGACGATAACACTTTTGTGTGTGTGTGTGTGTGTGTGTGTGTGTGTGTGTGTGTGTGTGTGTGTGTGTGTGTGTGTGCGTGTGTTTGTGTGTGTATGCGTGTGTGTGCGTGTACGTGTGTAAGCCAAAATGTCACAGACCTGAGCTAAAAGCGGTTCTTTGGTGTTTAGCAGCGAAAACGAGGTTGAAGTATTTCTAGTGCAAACAAGATAGACAAAACATATGGCCTGTGCAATTGTGTGCGTGTGCATGTGCGTGCGTGTGCGTGTGTGTGTGTGTGTGTGTGTGTGTGTGTGTGTGTGTGTGCGTGTGTGTGTGTGTGTGTGCGTGTGTACACATATGCGGCACTGTGAAAAAAAAGCCTGGATTTCGATTCTAGTGTTTAATGTCAGAGGATATTACATGAAAAAAAGTAGTCATAACCACTAATTCTGCAAAGATGTTCATGTTTGAGGAAGCTTCCTTCAATATTCTTTTACATTGTTAATGCTGCATATCCCACAAAATGCATAAAATCCTACTTGACAGAAACATGAGCTTCATTTTCTTTAACGATGGGCACTGAAATGACCAGCACATTACACATTTTGTGCCTCTGTTCTTCTTGCTGCTACCTGTTGTGATGTTGTCTCTTTCTGTTTCTAGTAAGTAGATGCAGCTGCGAGTAAAAAACACTTGTAAGAGCCCTTATTTAAATTCCTGGCCTCCCAGTCAAGCAGAACAGAGGACCTGACTGAAGATAAATGGCTCCAACGGGCTTAGTCTGGGATCACCATCACTACTGTATTGAGGATAGCTTATTCCAGATGAGCAAACTTGCACTAAAAGGTTTAAAACCTTCATGTTTATGTTCATATATTGAGGCTAAAGTTGAGGCTTAAGTTCTGATACATGATCAAAATATATACAACAGAAACTTCTGATGAAACTGAAATTCTGATTTATTCACATCTCCACATTTTTTTTTCTCTCAAAAATTGCACAAAAACCTCAAGTTTGAACACCTGTTGAACATTACACGAGACCTACAGAGAGACAGACGTGTTTCTACCTGGAAGAGTTTTGGCTCCTGCATTCACTCAACAATTACTTACGGTATTTGTCATCCATATTTTGCAAATCAGCTCATTGTGACTAACTATTGTCTCGTGACAGGCTGGCTCATACATTACATTGTTTTCATCTGATTTCAACACTATTCAGAAAAAGCAGACTGCAGAATAGTCAAATCTCTTTGGGTACAGCTAATCTACAGGGCCGTGAAAACTTATTTGCCCCCTTCCTAATTTCTGTGTTCTTTGCATTTTATCTCACACAAAGATTTCAGTTAATCAAAACAATTTTTAATATCACACAGTGACAAACCAAGGAAATACAAAATGCAGTTTCTAAATGCCAATTTAATTTCCTGAGGCAAGAAAAAAATCTAAACCCACCTGTCCCTATGTGAAAAGGTAATTGCCCCCCTAATCCTCTTGGCACCAATACCTGAAATAAAGCGTTTGCAATCATTGATGATTCGTCATTGATGTTGCTATGGAGGAATTTTGGCACAGCCTTCTTCACAGAATGGCTTCAACTACGCCATAGTGGAGGGTTTTCTAGCTGAACTTCACATTTAAAGTCACACCACAGCATCTCAATTGGATTCAAATCCGGACTTTGACTTGGCCGCTCCCTAACCTTAATCTTGTTTTTTTTAGCCATTTAGAGGTGGACTTACTGGTATGTTTTGGATCGTTGTCCTGCTGTATGATCCAAGAGCACTTGAGTTTGAGGGCCTAAACTTATTGTCGGACGTTCTCCTTCAGGATTTTCTGGGAGACAGCAGAATTCATTGTCCCATCAATCACAGCAAGTTGTCCTGGTCCTGAGGCAGTAAAGCAGCCACAGACCTTCACAATGCAACCACCATTCTTCACTGTTGATATAATGTTTTTATCAAATGAGGTGCCATTTTTTACCCTAGACATAACGGGCTGCACATCTTCCAAAAAGTCCAATTTTTGTCTCATCAGTCCACAGACTGTTTTTTCCCAAAAGTCTTGAGGATCATCAAGATGTCTTTTGGCAAATGTGAGATGAGCCTTTGTGTTCTTCTTGGACAGCAGTGGTTTTTGCCTGGGAACTCTCCCATGGATGTCATTTTTGGCCAGAGTCTTTCTTATGGTAGAGAACACTGATCTGAACTGAGGCCAGCGAGGTCTGGAGTTCTTTGGGTGTTGTTCTAGGTTCTTTTGCAACCTCCTGGATGAGTCGTCGTTGCAGTCTTGGAGTAATATTAGCTGGTCGACCACTCTTGGGAATGTTTATCACTGTTGCCAGTTTTATCCATTTGTGGGTAATGGCTCTGACAGTGGTTCGCTGGAGCCCCAGTGTGTTGGAAATGGCTTTGTAACCTTTTCCAGACTGATATATTTCAATAACTTTTTTTCTAATTTCTTCTTGAATTTCTTCAGCTCATGGCATGATGTGTTTGTTTCTTGAGATCTTGTAGCCGACTTCACTTTGACTGACAGATTCTATTTATGTGATTTCTAGATTCGACAAATGTGGTGCAAGGGTGTTGCCTGTGAAATTGAACTCAGCTTTCCCAAAACTGTCGGAGGGCGGGGGAGTGGGTTATTTATTCATAGGGACAGGTGGTTTGGGATTTTTTTGTGCCTTACTAAATTAAATTGGCGTTTCAAAACCGCATTTTGCATTTCTTTGGGTAGTGTCTGTGTGATATTAAAATTGGTTTGGTATACTGAAACTTTTGTATGTGATAAATATGCAAAGAACACAAAAATAAGGAAGGGGGCAAATAATATTTCACGGCACGTTACGGGGCTCAGTCGTCATTTTATATCAGTGCTTTATCACCCGACCAAAATGGTATCTTAGCTCTTTTGACAAAGTTATGCTTGTCTAACGCAAAACAATTGTATTTCGAACAAACAGTATAAACAACATTTCAAAGTAAAAACAAAAAAAGTCAGAAAATGTGTAGAAAGTCTTGAATCCTACCTGTATTAAGCTTTTAATATAACATTGGAAAACTTCGATGGATGCTGTCATTCTCTATTTCATATCTTAAATAATTATTATGTAGCTCTAACATCTTTAACTATGCTGTTTATCTGCGTGCTTTAGTAGCATACACCTTAAACACAAGAGCATAAATCTGTTCAGGTTTTACAACAGAATAGATATAGAAGACTGAGACGGACATTCTGCATGAAAAATCTCCAAGACAGGCCTCCAATGATTTTTAAGTATCATACACTGTCCTAAAACAATGGCTTTTGAAGCATTTTTTTGTGAACAAACAAATTCAAATGTAATGTAAATTGATTACCACCACTTCCTCTGCCCCTCCTGTCTATCACTCCATCCATCCATCCATCCATCCATCCATCCATCCATCCATCCATCCATCCATCCATTTTTTGATACACTTATCCTCACACAGGTCGTGGGGTGTGCTGGAGACGATTCCAGCTGTCTTCGGGCAGTAGGCAGGGTACACCCTGAACTGTACACCACACATGTTTTTGGAACGTGGGATGAAACCGGAGTACCTTGAGAAAACCCACCCAAGCACAACATGCAAACCCCACACAGAAAGGCCAGAGCCAGAATCAAATCATGCACCTCTGCACTGTGAGGCCAACCCGCGAACCAGTCGACCACTAGGGTGCCCTTGCATTTTCTAATTAATGTGAATAAAGAGTTCCTTACCCCCTGGGTCACCCTGCTGTTGCTCCTTTTTTTACTCTCCTGGTGTGCATGTGGCTGTGTAAACTGGTTTCGCATGTTGTTATGTAATTCATGCATGTTTGCATGTGCTAGGTGTGTGTTTTTTTGTGTCCTATGTCGAGACATCCATGTGACTCTGTAGTTGTGGACTGGCAAGTCTCCATCCTGAGGGGGGTCCCAGTGTATTAAGACGGTCACAGTGATTCCACTCCCCCCTGACCTGAGGAGAGAGGTCAAGATGTCAAAACACACCATACATAAACGCCAGTCAACTCCCAGTATGCAACAAGACAGTGCAATACTTGGAAAAATTATTTTCAGGAGTCAAACTAACATGTCTCCAGCAACTAGTTCCCTAAGTGGTCTTGAATTCATCACCCTCCCTAAGACAAGTCCTTCAAGCAAAGGCTTATAGTAACCTCATTAGTTTAGGAAAGAGATGGTTTGGGTTTCCACATTTCACGAAACATGTCATAAAGGGATATGGATTTGATGCCCAGTTTTTAAGACTGGGACTGATTATTGTACTTTACTTATTTTGCCCTTTCTTTTGATGTAATTTGGGTCTCTGCTGCTTTTTTTCTGTTGCGGTTGTGAATCGTGTCCTCGTCTGTGCAATTTCATTTTATGGTGTTTGTTTTGTGGGATAAAAGTGGTTTTGAATATGGAGTTGGTTTGGTTATGGCCTGTTTTGTTGATCAAAAATAAAGGTGGGTAAATTTGAAGTAATTGATATTGCGATAAAATTGCTCTTCGTTAGTCGTCTGATTATATTGTGGCTTTTGTCACCTTTTTTGACCTTTCTGTAAATGTTTGCTCATTTATTTTGAAGGGAAACTACAGTATACAGTGACTCTATTATTTAATTGATTGATTACCAGTAGATGAATATAACTGCTGATCAAATGCGCAGAAAAGATACTTATCAACAGCACCAGCAAATACAAAGTAAAATAAACAATTTATGTGTTTATGTTTGCTCAATACCTTTCTGTGAAGTGAGATCCTGCTAGTGAAGTCATCCCAACCAGAGTTTGGTTGCTTACCCGAATATTTATTGGAGGGTCTGGAGCTGACGGGTCTGCAGCAAAAGGGAGAGAGATAGAAAGGGATTGTCATTCAAGCAAAATCTTTATATTTCGCTATGGGCTTTAGCCACAAGGAGTGCTTTATCTGGCCGTGCATGATGCCAACTCGTCATACAAAAGGTTGAACATTAATTAACAAAATGCAAAACTCTGTAGTGTAATGATAAAATCAAGTCTTCAATATCTCTAAACTCCAACCCCTGCCATGACCCTTGACAGGATAAGCTGTGGGGAAAAGGCTAATTTCCTCTTGGTCTCAATGGAGTCTGTTCAGCCAATTCGATTAATAGCATGAAAGGTGAGCGAGACTGGACAAGCATGACAATAACTTTTTCAGTAGCTACCACAACATAGACTGAAGACATCCACTGCAAGTCTACATTTGCCTCGAGGAGCAAATCGTGAGGTCGCGGCTCTTACAACACAGAACCTGTGTCTCGTTAGTACTTCATAGCCCTGTATTTAATTACAACTACAAAAAAAGGATCTGATTAGAACCACATCCCCCATGGCAGGCTTCCCACTGGCCAGAGACTTTACCTGGTTGGCCTTTATGCACAGGCCAAAGTTTAATATTAGAATTGGTGGACTTGCTCATTTACTGTGTGCTTGCATACAGAATGTTTCTCGAAGGCCTAAATTTATTTTGTCCCCCCTCAGCCAGATAGATTTCAGTCCAGTATTTTACAAGACGAAGACATCAGGATGAGTTCCACAATCCACATTCCCTGATGATTACAAAGGCAAGCGGCACTGTCGACTAGTGAGGTCACACGGGGAGACCCCAAAACATAGGATGAACCTGTTTGACATCTGCTAGCTTCCTGATTTGTAACCCATGACCCCTAGCCCCTGACTAATCAGTCCAGTAAACTAGAAACATACGACTCTGACTGCTATCAGATGGTATTTGGAATGTCAGCGTGTGTGTCTTTTACCTTTCACCATGAACCCCAATTTAACACACACACACACACACACACACACACACACACATGCATGCACAGAATTAGTATGAAGCCAACAATCAAGAGAGAGCCAAGAGAAACAGCTGAGGCACTATCCTTGGTCTGAGCAAATCTTAAAATAAAATACAGGTGATGAAAGATACATTTGTCAAGCATAAATATAAAAACGGTACACTCTCACACCTTTTTCAAGAGCAAAACAATTCTGATTATAACACGTTAAGCACATTTTGGTGGCAGCCCTATTGTGTTTCTTGGTTTCGTAGTTCAAAAACAACCAGATTCTTACCACTGTCTCCAGTCATTATGCTAAACAGTCTTATGTATGAAGGACAGATGTGAGAGTGGTATCAATATTGTTGTGTGAGTCCCTGCAAAGAAGCAAATCACACCTTTTTCCGAACATGTTGACTTTTCCTTGAATGCGGTGAAAGGGCCAAAGTGATCTGCAAGGAGAATGTCATGCAGGAATTCCAATTTTGTTTATACTGCGGTTGAAAATTAGACTTCAGACAAAGTCTCAACAGATAAAGGTTTAAAGAGATCCGGTTACCCTGAAGTCAAATGCAGACATGCTTTGGCTAATTATAGCATAACACCAATAAGACCATATAAAAACGGAGTCCGATGAATATTAGCATAAAGTATATGAGTGTGTGTTGTGTCCTTAATGAGATCCCATCTCATTTAAACTTCCTTCCCTTTTATTCATGTAGTGAGAGAGAAGTGTCAAAGAGACAAACAATTCTCAGTGACTGACGTGCCCTCAGAGAGTTACATTATCCCTCACACATTGGCAAGAATGAAGGAGGCCTTGATGTGTTGATCACTGGCTCAAGATACAACATTGAGTTTCACTATCAAGCGAGGAGAGCACAGCTCAACAGGCTGACCTTTATTGGAGATGTGGTGCTTGCTTGGTGTGGTGAAGCCCCTGCTGCCTTGACTGTTTACTGCCGCCACTCTGAACTGATACCAACGCTGAGGTTTCACATCTGACAGGAGTGCCTCCTCAGAAAGTGTCTAAAAATGCAAACACATCAAACATATGAACAATGACATGCAAGGTTGCATATCAGTGCAATAACGGCTCCCCATGACGACGAGCTGTGATTTAGAACATGTTCCTTTTCTGTAGCAATGATTTGCAAGGTAAAACAACATGTTTACACAGAGCATACATTTATATTCACATTCTACATTGAAATCAGTGCAAGGCAGAGTTTCACAGCTTTTGATGTGTACAACATATATCAGACTCAGTTCAGTGAAAATATACATTTATTGTTAGTCAGCGTCTCAAAACCATCCATGGTCCTACATTGTCAACACCTGAGTCATCAAACCAAAGTGCTGACTGTCAACACTTTAATGGCAAACGGACTGCACTTATATTGTACTTTACCAATACCATATGGTGCCCAAGGCGCTTCATAAAGCCTCACATTCACCCACAAAGGTAGGCTGGTTCCATGCTCTGCCAGGTCAACTGGGAGATAATTAGGGTTCAGTGTCTTGCTCAAGGACACTTTGACATGGTCACAAGGGGTTGAGGATGGAACCCACAATCCAATCGAGCACTTTACCGCTGAGCCATGCCACCGTTGTAATCCATCATGGATGGAGATCTGTTTGTTTTTTCTCTTTCAGTTACCGGGACAGATGGAGGGGCGGAGTCCTCAGGGCACACCTGCTTGTAATCACAACTAGGTAGGTTTTATAGGTGCTGGAGGGAAGGGAAAGAGTCGCTGGACTATTTTTTATACTTGTGTAGTGTTCGTCCTGTCCTCTTGTGCAGTGGATTTTTTCCTGGTGGCTGTCTCCTCTTTTGCGTCGCCCAATCGCCTTAGATATTCTCACCTGCATTTGGTTGATTAACTTGGTGTGTGTAGTGTTTTGTTCCTGTATCTTTTTCTTTTTCCTCACGTCTTACGTGCTCCCTTAGCTAAATAAATTGTTTGCTTGATACGATTGCCTCTGCTATTTATTGGGGGGTTCCATATTTCTGCAAACACCCATGTAATAGCCATCTTGTTTCCAATCTAAAGAAAATGGGGCGGTAGTGGGATAAATTGGAAGCATTGTGGCAGCAAATGGACATGCTCATAATAAAAAGGTTAGATTTTTTTTTTTTTTAAATTCTATATGGTTGTGAGGCTACCTACTTTTAACAGCACGAGCAAAAGAGAACACAAAAACAAATTACATTTAAAAATCATCTAAAATGTGATGTGATATTTCACTCATGATGAATTTCACTCGTGATGAATATTTAGATTAACGATAATGTGTTGGGAACGAATAAAGGTAATAAGCCACCCATCCGTCCATAGTTTGAACGACTTTTACTGATTAGGATTGTGGGTGTGCTAAAGCCTATCCCAGCTGACTTTGGGTGAGAGGTTGGATCCAATCACCAATCAAAGACCATGGTGTCCAAACTATGATCAGGGGGCCGTTTGTGGCCTACTATCCATTTTTGATGAGTCACGTCATACAGTAAAAATAACTTTTGACACAGCCCGAAGCATTATTTTAAAAATGGTTGGGAGTGGACAGTGTGGAAAGTGTCAATAAAGTGGACAGGGGGTAGCGGGGACCTACACAACCCCTATGTGTGCGATGCAAATGACAATTATTGGAACTACCACTACTACATATACAGGTAGACTACAGTAAATGTTCTCTAGTGCGGACTCTTGTTTGCGCTGTCCAATTTGTCCTGATAACAGAAATTCCTCATTTGGGAAATGAGCATGGTACATGTCCTTTATGAACCTGCAAGTATGTTGACAAAATGCATGTGTAACAACACAATCAAAAAAATACAAAAATATACTGTCCAAAAACTGTTTATATAACAAAAACTGCAATACAGGTGTATCCCAAAAAAATCACAACAGTAAAATACATACAGTATTTTAATGTTTATTTTTTTCTGTCTTAGGGAAAAAAATGTGTCTATTTTGGATTGTTTTGTTGGATGCATTCTTTGGTTTATGACAATGTTTGCCTGCGTGTCATATAGTTTTCTTGCTAGTTGCAAGTAACTGTCGCGTTGATCACCGATGTCTGGTAATTCTTGTGCATACTGATGGATTTGTTGCCATTTGCATTGCTTCCTCGCTGGATGGTGGCTTGTCATCAGGAGTTGAATCGATGCCTTGTTTTTTAAAGTTTCGTAGATTTGCGTCTTTCCGA
>NW_017805533.1:28051-32923 GCF_001891065.2 Hippocampus comes | reverse complement strand
AATCTGATGATCGAAAAACGCGAAGTGAAAATGTGTCTCGGTGTCGTCGTTCCGTAGCATCGGGTGGGCGTTGCGTGTATTTAAGCTCCCGCGGCATGACGTCTCAATCCGGGTTACGGGTAGTGGAATTTCCGCTTACCTAAGTTCCGGTAACATGTAATATCGTAGTCAAAATGTTAATGCACAGGTTTTTGTTCCGGGTGAAGGAAATTCCTTTTCATAGAATTCCGGGGATGGGAATATTTACTGTATATTGAATAGTGGTGATAGATATAAAATACCAAAAATAAACAGTTCATAACCGAACTAGTCATAATATTTCTCTCCAGAGTGATAAATAAAGTTCAATGTGTTTCAGAAGCCCCCTCCGTGAGCCATCACCTTACCGTGGTGGAGGGGTTTGCGTGCCCCTATGATCCTAGGAGCCAAGTTGTCTGGGGCTTTATGCCCCTGGCAGGGTCACCCATGGCAAACAGATCCTAGGTGAGGGACCAGACAAAGCATGGCTCAAAAGATCCCTTATGATGAGTAAAATAAATGGATTCAAGTTTCTCTTGCCCGGATGCGGGTCACCGGGGCCTCCCTCTGAAGCCAGGCCTTGAGGTGGGGCTCGTTGGCGAGCGCCTGGTGGCTGGGCAGATACCCATGGGGCCCGGCCGGGCTCAGCCCGAAGAGATAACGTGGGTCCCCCTTCTCATGGGTTCACCACCCATGGGAGGGGCCAAAGGGGTCGGGTGCAGTGCGAGCTGGGCGGCAGCCAAAGGAGGGGACCCTGGCGGTCCGATCCTCGGCTACAGAAGCTAGCTCTAGGGACATGGAATGTCACCTCTCTTGCAGGGAAGGAGCCCGAGCTGATGTGCGAGGTAGAGAAGTTCCGACTGGATATAGTCGGACTTGCCTCCACACACAGCCTGGGGTCTGGTACCAGTTCTCTCGAGAGGGGTTGAACTCTCTTCCACTCTGGAGTTGCCCACGGTGAGAGGTGCAGAGCTGGTGTGGGCATACTCATTGCCCCCCGGCTCAGTGACTGTACATTGGTGTTTACACTGGTAGACGAGAGGGTTGCCTCCCTCCGCCTTCAGGTGGGGGGACGGGTCCTGACAGTTGTTTGTGCATATGCACCAAACAGCAGTTCATCATACCCACCCTTTTTGGAGTCCTAGGAGAGTGTGCTGGAGAGTACTCCTGCTGAGGACTCCCTTGTTCTGCTGGGGGACTTCAATGCTCACGTGGGTAATGACAGTGAGACCTGGAAGGGAATGATTGGGATCTTCGGGCTGAGCCCACCCGATCAGAACTCGAGTGGTGTTTTGTTACTGGACTTCTGTGCTCGTCACAGATTGTCCATAACAAACACCTTGTTCAAACATCAGGGTGTCCATATGTGCACTTGGCACCAAGACACCCTTGGCCGCAGTTCGATGATTGACTTTGTAGTTGTGTCATCGGATTTGTGGCCACATGTTTTGGACACTCGGGTGAAGAGAGGGGCGGAGCTTCAACTGATCACCACCTGGTGGTGAGTAGGCTCCGATGGTGGGGGAAGATGCCGGTCCGACCTGACAGACCCAAACGTATTGTGAGGGTTTGTTGGGAACGTCTGGCGGAATCCCGTCAGAAGGAGTTTCAACTCCCACCTCTGACAGAGCTTGGCATTGAGTCCGAGTGGACCATGTTCCGTGCCTCTTTTGTTGAAGCGGCCAATCTGAGTTGTGGCCGTAAGGTGGTTGGTGCCTGTGGTGCGTGTTGTGGCGGCATCCCCCGTACTCGCTGGTGGACACCAGCAGTAAGGGATGCCGTCAAGCTGAAGAAGGAATCCTATCGGGCTTTTATGGCCTGTGGGACCCCAGAGGCAGCTGATGGGTACCGACTGGCTTAGCGGAATGCAGCTTCAGGCGAAAACCCGGACGTGGGAAGAGTTCGGAAGAGTTCCGGACGGCTTTGAGGAAACCACCATCTGACGTCTCAGGAGGGGGAAGCAGTGCACCACTAACACTGTGTACAGCTGCTGACCTCGACTCGGGACGTTGTGAGCCGGTGGGCGGAGTACTTCGAAGACCTCCTCAACTCCACCAACACGCCTTCCTTGGAGGAAGCAGAGTCTGGTGACTCTGAGGTAGGCTCTCCTATCTCTGTGGTTGAAGTCACCGATGTGGTTAAAAAGCTACTCGGTGGCAAGGTCCCAGGGGTGGATGAGATCCGCCCGGAGTTCCTCAAGGCTCTGGATGTTGTGGGGCTGTCCTGAGGGAGTGAGAGTGTGATCCCAGAAGGATCACACTCCTCAGCCTCCCTGGTAAGGTCTATTCAGGGGTGCTGGAGAGGAGGGTCCGTCAGCAAGTCGAGTCTCAGATTGAGGAGGAGCAGTGTGGTTTTCGTCCCGGCCGTGGAACAGTGGACCAGCTCTACACCCTTAGCAGGGTCCTCGAGGGTATGTGGGAACTCGCCCAATCAGTCTACATGTGCTTTGTGGACTTGTAGAAGGCGTTTGACCGTGTCCCTCTGGGAGTTCTGTGGGGGGTGCTTCGTGGGTATGGGGTACCGAACCCCCTGATACGGGCTGTTTGGTCTCTACACCACCGATGTCAAGGTTTGGTTCGCATTGCCGGCAGTAAGTCGGAATCATTTCCAGTGAGGGTAGAACTCCTCCAAGGCTGCCATTTGTCGCTGATTCTGTTCATAACCTTTATGGACAGAATTTGTAGGCGCAGCCGAGGCGTTGAGGGGGTCCGTTTTGGTGGCCTCAGTCTTGCATCTCTGCTTTTTGCAGATGATGTGGTACTGTTGGCTCCTTCAAGCAGGGCTCTCCAACTCTCGCTGGAGCGTTTCGCAGCCGAGTGTGAAGCGGTTGGGATGAAAATCAGCACCTCCAAATCTGAAAACTATGGTGCTCAGTCGGAAAAGGGTGGAGTGCCCCCTCCGGGTCGGGGAGGAGATCTTGCCCCAAGTGGAGGAGTTTAAATATCTTGGGGTCTTGTTCACGAGTGAGGGTAGGAGGGAGCGAGAGATCGACAGAGCGTCTGCTGTGATGCGGACTTTGTATCGGTCTGTCGTGGTAAAGAAGGAGCTGAGCCAAAGGGCGAAGCTCTCAATTTACAGGTCGATCTACGTTCCAACCCTCATCTATGGTCACGAGCTATGGGTCGTGACCGAAAGAACGAGATCCCGGATACAAATGGCCGAAATGAGTTTTCTCCGCAGGCTGTCCGAGAAGACCACTGCCGAACAGCTAAGTGTTTGGTTGATCATTTTACTGGGTGTCTGGGCTTCTCCTCCATACCGAGAGGAGCCAAATGAGGTGGCTCGGGCATCTGATTTGGATGCCTCCGAACGCCTCCGTGGTGAGGTGTTCCGGGCATGTCCCACTGGCAGGAGACCCCGGGGACGACTCAGGACACGCTGGAGAGACTGTCACCCAGCTGGCCTGGGAACGCCTCGGGATCCCCCAGGAAGAGCTAGAAGAAGTGGCTGGGGAGAGGGAAGTCTGGGCTTCCCTGCTAAAGCTGCTGCCCCTTCGACCCGACCTCGGATAAGCGGTAGAAGATGGATGGGTGGATGGATGTTTCAGAAGCAAATATTATTTCCTTCACTTTCTGCTCCGTGTCATAATGATACTCAAATAATTTCTTTTAAAAAAATTATGATGACAGATGGCTGCTGTTTGGATTCTGAATGTGGAGATGCGATTCAGCTGTAGACACAGTATACAAAAATTATATACAGTCAAACCTCGGTTTTCGTCCATAATCTGTTCCAGAAGGCTGTTCGAAAACCAAAATTGTTTGAAAACCGAAACCACGCTCTTTTTAAAATAAAAATGTTTATTGAGCACATCTGCTCACAATGGAAAGCAACACGAGGAAACGTCACTTCCTCGTCTACCCGAGGAAGCGTCACTTCCTCGTGTAAGGAAGGCAAGAGGAGTCAAATGGTGCATTCAAGTGTACTCAGTTTGTTCGAGAATCGAAATTTGTTTGTCATCCGAGGCATAAAAAAACTCGAAATTTTTGGTCGAAAACCGAATTGGCCGAGAACCGAGACATTCGAAAACCGAGGTTTGACTGTACTTGCTTGGTTGTTTTTTTTTTTTTTTTGGACGGGTCAATTGTTAATAAAGTAAACTAAAATAAAGTCAAAGAATGTCCAAGTGATCCTTGCATTGTTCCATTTATTTCTGTATGCGGCCCTCAAGTCTGGACACCACTGTTATAGAAAAACCACCATTAACACTCATACTTGAGGGCCATTTAGAGCCTTGAAATAAATTCAACCAATGAGTGTCATGATCCTGTTCTTGTGTGTCTCCAACAGGTGGCAGAGGAGGGTCTTCCCTTCAGCGTGCACACCTGCTGCCAATTTGGTCATCAAGTTTGCCAAGTATTTAAGGACTGCCAAGATCCAATGTCTCTGTTGGATTGCTGACCTTGTTGCTGCTCTTGCTGAAGTATTTTCTAGACCTCTCATTCTCTTTATTGTCTTTTTTGCTTCTCTAGTCTCTCACCTTGTAAGTGTTTGTTGTTTTGTCTTTGATCTTGCTCATGTTTTTGTTCCGCG
The DNA here is from genome assembly GCF_001891065.2 of Hippocampus comes. Classification (NCBI taxonomy): domain Eukaryota; kingdom Metazoa; phylum Chordata; class Actinopteri; order Syngnathiformes; family Syngnathidae; genus Hippocampus; species Hippocampus comes. Next base: position 28,372 of record NW_017805533.1, on the reverse strand, counting down.
AAATTGGACTCTAGTCATTGTTTAATCTCGGGTTTACTATTTCCTTGCCTTTGTCACGTTGCATACAAGGCAGGAAACAAGGACTGCTTCGTATGCAAACAGAGCGAACGAGAATAAGTGGATCCCCGAAGCAGCAGACACTGACAAGGCCTTCGTCTCAAAAAATAATATTTATTACAAACGAAAAAATACCGTCTTAAAGGACAACAGAAAACGCTGGTCAAAACGAGAACCAGGGAAATAATGTAACGAGAAAAAACAAAGCGCTTGCAAAGAACGGCAAGGAAAAGGATAAGATAATGTACTAGCTCAAATATGCGT
>NW_017805533.1:27624-27796 GCF_001891065.2 Hippocampus comes | reverse complement strand
CAGCCCCCCCCCCCTCAACGGACGCCTCCCGGCGGCCTACCCGGTTTGGACGGGTGAGAAGCGTGGAAATCCCGTAGAAGGGACGGATCCAAGATCCAGGAGCGGGGGACCCATTGCCGATCCTCCGGCCCGTAGCCCTCCCAGTCGACCAGATACTGGACCCCCTTACCCC
>NW_017805533.1:0-23633 GCF_001891065.2 Hippocampus comes | reverse complement strand
AGAATAAGTGGATCCCCGAAGCAGCAGACACTGACAAGGCCTTCGTCTCAAAAAATAATATTTATTACAAACGAAAAAATACCGTCTTAAAGGACAACAGAAAACGCTGGTCAAAACAAGAACCAGGAAAATAATGTAACGAGAAAAAACAAAGCGCTTGCAAAGAACGGCAAGGAAAAGGATAAGATAATGTACTAGCTCAAATATGCGTCTTTAAATAATCCCGATGGGATGAAGAAAGTGTAGCGAACAATAATCGAATACGAGTAAGGTTAACGATCATGGGCAATAGCAGTGGCACGGCAAGCAATACTCCGGCAATGAGTCGACAGCCGGAGCGCCTAGATAAAGCAGGTGTAATCACAGACAAATGGGCAGCAGGTGTGCAGGCGGCAGAATGAACGCCTGCCACCTGCTGTCTAATACGGAACATGACAGCCTTTGAACGTGCTTTTAGTTAATGTATTTTTTTTTCTGGTTCTTTTTGATAAGCGATTTCTGTTTATACTTTGTTGGTGCGCTTTTGTTATTGAATTTTGTTTGTGTCTACGTCTGTAGGATCAGATCGCCATTCAGTTCGTTCCCGAACTGTGTCAACATGTTTTAGAATGCAGGAAGGAGCCATAGTGCCCCGAGAAAACCCACGCACGCACAGCAATAACATGTCAACTCCACACAGAGAGCCCTGAGTAAAGATGCAAATGCAGAACATCTCCACTGAGAGGCAGAGGTGCTAACCACCCCATTACCGTAAGGCTTTGTTAATAAAGCGCTATATATTAAAATGGCAAGAAGAGAGGCAATAGTAATTAAAAAAAAAGATTTGTTCAAATTAATGGGTCAATATAGTGTACAGTACAAAATATGTGGACAATAGCTGGCTTGGCATACAGACCTGACATGAGCCGTCATCTATTTAAGTCCATAATGAATGTTCAGTCATTCAGATGCAGTCGATGGAACGGCTGTGACTACCAATGGATCCTTTTTAAGCTCTGCTTATTTACCTAACCTCACACAGGCACACACATACGCACCCATACATTCACATGAACAGTTTACCCTGGCAAAGTGTCAGACAATCTAGAGAAAAGGTTTAGACAGCAGGAGACTAAGGAGGTGGAAATGCTCCATCGTGTCCACAGTGAATTATGATGTCGGGATATGTTGCACAACCTTTTAAGGTTGTTAAACTGTTAAAAGGCAAAACCTTTGCCAATGTCAAATCCTCAAAGGCTGGCCTGGAATGAGGAAAAAAAAGAGAGTTTGGTGGTTATTTACCAGGGCAACAGTGATCCATGGGGACGCATTATCTTCACTGGGGTGAATGCCTGTATTCCAGCGTGATTGGAGCACGTAAACGACCGGCTCTATGCTGACATTGAACTTCGACATCCACATCACTTTTACCCGACCCAGCAGATCTTCCACAAAGCTCATATCTCTGCGGGGTTTCAGGGGAACGCCTGCAGGAGAAAGAGAACACTTTTTGCTTCGTAATCAATCCCACAACTTCAATCATACATGCGATTACTGCTTTGTAATTCAGTTGAAATGGAATGATCCGTTTATCAGGTCGTGCTAATACTGTAGTGGGTGTGCAGTATTCACGAGAAAAGTGTCACTGCCATCTTGCACAATGGCTTAAATAAACATCGGTGATTTGTCAACATTACATTAAATCCAGAAAAAATAATTAGATATAAAAATAATGCACCTGTCCGCTAAAGATATCTTTAAAATACAAATGACTCTGAATGTATTAAATGGTGTTTTCTATCACATTTAAATTGCTGCCAGTTGGACAATTTAGATCAGATCTCAATTAAACTTGATTTGCTATTACAACGTTTGATCTAAAGTACTCATATTAAATCAGCATTTAAAAAAAACAAAACAAATCTAATCGAATTAGTATTACTGTATATTAGATTAATAGTTATACTTTATTTCATTTCTTTTCATTTGTAGCCTTTTGGAAATGCACCAACATTGAAACACAAATGACATTTAATCAACGAATATGGCTGGGCAGGCACAAGAACAAATCAGGTGTGGGGGCACCTTTGTAAAGATTGGCTGGTGTTTGACATGTTTGTCCACATCCATTGAAGCAACACTTCCTAGGGGTAGGACAATGTCGGTCTAGCGAGCAGCTTTCCACACAGGCAGCTGCAAAACCCGTTGCACGTTGAGGTGGAGGGCAGTCACCCTGTCTGGATGACCTCAGAGATGTTAGAAACTCGCTGCTGGTCACACACTCTGTCTGCTTCTATTGAGAACATGAAAGACAGAGGGTTTTTTTTTTTTTTTTACTACAAATAAATACACAAAACATACTCACTCTTGGACAGTGACACAGAAAGCAATGACAAAACTACTACTCGAGGTTCCCTGTGCTGATATGGTCTGACACAAGCGCACACACGCATACGAACACGCACACGCATACGTACACGCACGCACGCGTACACACGTACACACTCACACACGCACACACGCACACACGCACATGCACACACACATACACACAACGCCACCCAGATGAGGCACCCTCTATTTTACCTCACAGGACTTGAGAGAAGGCACCTTCTTGGATTCCCAAAGCTCTTTGCATGGTTGGAGGCACTTGATGTGGGGAAAACATACAAACAAAAATAAAAGAAATTAAGACTTTTTATTTTTATTGCAAAAATTATCAAACACATGGCATTTTCATGAACGTAGAAAGGAGCTATCGTATCGTGGGAGAAAGGGAATTAAAAACTGCAAATGCTGCAAATATGCATAGTTGAGTAGGAGAATCTAATAAAATAAAATTGTGCTTCTGGTCCCTCTCTAAACGAGAAGCAAGAAAAGATAAAGGAGATCATATTTTTCAAGGGCTTAAAAAACACACAAAAGGTTTACAGAACTGCTGAATGATGGCTCTTTGCAAATCATAACCAGACAGCATATAAAACCGGAGGTCTCTGCCCAATCTCCCCCCAACCCCTCTCCATATCAGTGTGTCCCTCCATCCGTCTCCCTCAGCTACCCAGTGTTTCTGGTTTTAATTATTTCTTCCAGCTCAATAATTGTGGGAGGACCAACAGAACAAAAAGCTACAAAAAGTCCAATTTAAACAACTACACAGTCACTTCTCGATATAAATGGCTTTTCAAACAACTGCAGCTGTTTTAAATAACATTATTCAAGTGACAACTGCACATCATTACGGCTCATCAATATTAGAGTTCAGCAGTGGATTAGTACTAGAGGTGTACCGATCACAATTTTCTGGCCAATCACCAATATATCCGTTCATTCTTTTTCTAATCCGTTTATTCTATCCAGCCAGTTCAGTAGGTTTTCTTTGTTTTTGTGGAGGGGGTGGGGGGGTTCCTTGACTTGCACAAGTGGAAGAGGGAGTCTCCGCCGTTGTGGGATGGAAGGCAGCCGATTGCTGGCCAATCGAAGTAGCTCCCCTCTTCCTTCTTCAATATGTGGAAAGAGTCTCTAATTATTTGAGTGACTCAAAATCACCACAAAACCATCTAGTGGTGAACAATGTTATTACAACTTAAAACTAATGAAGTGTGGTCGAGGAAGTCGTTTGCCTATCCCTACCACGAGCCCATGTATGTGGTACTACACAATAGGAATCACTGCATCCGACAATATAAATATGCATCCACTGCACATTATTTACAAAATGCATTGAGAATTTGGGATCACAAAAAATTAGTTTACGAATGCGGTATTGAGCATGGTATACCCAACTCAACCACTCCTTGTGTGAGGCTCACGATTGCATGTCACAAGTGGAGTGTGTGCTTGCCTTTCTATGCATCCACTTCAGACTATGAGAAAACGATGTTAGAAATACACTTTGATCAGAGTACAGACATGTTTTAATTTTTTACCCTCCCTCTCTTTTGTTCAACACCCCCTCACCATTCTTTCCTTCCCCTGTACTGTCTTTGTACTTTTTGTTTCCTGTCTTCCCCCATCTCTCCATTATTTTCCTTCTCTTCCCTTCTCTCTTTCATCATCTCAATAACCATGATCTCTCCGCTTCTATTCCAGTCTCTAATGCTTAACCTTCTCTCTCCTTTGAGACTAAAACCTCAAAACCCATAGAGGTTTTTGATTGGGCCCTAACTAGTTCAGAAGTTGGATTTGGATTAAATGGCTTACAATATTAAAACAATGATTTTTTAAAAGATTTTAGAGTGGACTAATCTGGATCATAACTACCGGTAATCTGGAATTGGCAAAATTAAATGTTGCATAAGTAGATGTATTTCAATTAATTAAAAAAAACAAACAAAAAAAAAACAGCACACATCTGTATCTTAAATTCATTCATTTTCCAAACCGCTTTATCCTTACTAGGGTCGCGGGGGGTGGTGGAGCCTATCCCAGCTGTCTTCGGGCAGTAGGCGGGGGACACCCTGAACCGGTTACCAGCCAATCACAGGGCACACAGAAAAGAACAACCATTCGCACTCGCACTCACACCAAGGGACAATTTGGAGTGTTCAATAAGCCTGCCCTGCATGTTTTTGGAATGTGGGAGGAAACCGGAGGACCCGGAGAAAACCCACACAAGCACGGGGAGAACATGCAAACTCCACACAGGAAGGCCGGAGCTGGAATTGAACCTCTGCACTGTGAAGTTGTCGTGCTAAACACTCAAGTACCGGGCCGCCCTGTATCTTAAATTAAAAATTCAAGTATGTAGAACACACAAGGAATATGTCTCCGGTAGTACATGCTGCACTAGTATCATCATAAACAAGAACATGACAAATAAGTATGGAAGGACATTCCGTAATCTAAGTGTACCGTTTTGCGGTGGTACCACCCAATGGCAACTGTGAGACAATGTGCAAAGTATCAAACAGAGCTAAAGTGATCAGTGGTAAAATACAATACTATAACAGTTGGACAGTTGGTGCAGAAAATCATTGCACGATTTTAAAGTGACCAGTAGCAGTATTTGTAGTACAACAAGTGTGCAATTATGCAGATGTCCTTGAGCGCTTTAAAGTGTCTGGTGCTGTGGAATATAGATCAGTGACAGAATCAGAATCAGAATCGCCTTTATTGTCATTGTATTACATACAACGAAATTTGGGTGACACAGTGGTTCAAGTGAGTACAGAGCTGGAGCTACAATGATTATAATGGTAATGCTGTTCCACAGGGTTGTGCAAAATTGCAAAGAGCCACTATACAGATAGATTTGGATTACTGTTTAGGGAGTTAATGGCTAGAGGGAAGAAGCTGTTTAAGTGTCTGCTGGATTTGGTGCGCATGGATCTGTAGCGCCTGCCTGAGGGGAGTAGCTGGAAAAGTGGTGGGCAGGGTGCGGGGGGGTCCAGTAGGATTTTCCGTGCTCTTGTCTTGGTTCTTGCCGTGTGCAAGTCCTCAAGAGTGTGTAGGATGGTGCCAATGATTTTTTCCGCCATCCTAACTGTCCGTTGCAGTCGTATTTTGTCCTTTTTTGTGGCAGCCCCAAACCAAACCGTGATGGAAGAACACAGGATCGATTCGATGACTGCCGTGTAGAACTGTCTTAGTACCTCCTGTAGCAGGCCGTGCTTCCTCAGTAGCCTCAGGAAGTACATCCTCTGCTGGGCCTTTTTCAGGATGGAGTTGGGGTTGACCTCCCACTTCCAAATGATTGGTCGGTGCTCCAAAAATATCAACTTCTGTAGCACCTGCGCTTTGTATTTGAAAAAATAGTTCACTTACCCCCACACACTTTAGGCAGAGATGGACCATCATAAAATTTAAATGCAATACTTACAATATATTCAGTTTACATGCACAGTATCACTTTCTTTAAAGTACTGTATGCAATGTTAAGGTGTCTTCTACACTATTTAGTCAATCGTATACTGTGGACAGAGGAGACACCTGATGTTTATGCATTGAACCCACTTACAGCATGTGCAAAGTATAGACCTCACACTCTCTAATGTCACTAGCAAGCTGTAAACCACTCGGGCACACGCTGTTATTTATTTGAGACTCAGAGACTGAGACTCTTTTATACTCTTTTGGCCTGGCAACATGAGGACACGAGGGTATGAATGAAGAGCACTGTAGAGTGTAGACATTTCTTAGGTCATAAGTTACAGATATTGCCTTTTAACCCAACAACACCCTGGAGCAGCTGAGATTAATAACTGCGTACGCAGTACTTCTAAACGCAGGCACAGTTTGCATATGATCTTCTTGGATATAAAATAATCAGTTGACACACACACTCACACACACACACACACACACACACACACACACACACACACACACACACACACGCAAAACACCTTGTCTCACTGGCCTCCACTGACTGCCCCTGCAGTTTTATAGCCTCACCTGCCATGACAGAGGGATGACAGTCATACTCAGCAAAAGGGAGTGGAGGAAAAGGGTGGAAGGAGATGTGGTTTCAGCGAGGAAGAAAACAGAAAGCAGTGAGTGTCTGTTAAAAGGGAGAGAGTAGATGAAAGACAAACCGTACAACAGGTCCAGAGGAAAGCTGGCAGAGCGATCCAGTGAGACAAATATGACCACATGAGTTCCCTTTCCATACACTCATCTGCAATGTGGGAACCATGTGAGAAAATGGTTGAGTGATCTTGGAACCCTACTGAGACCATCTTGCAGGTGGTCTCGGACTGGGCGATTTGGTCCACAGCAGAGGTGGTTAGAGAAACCAAAATTTGTACTCCAGTAAGAGTATTGTTACTTTCCAACAGGAGTATCCTAACTCAGTCTTAAAGGGCCACTCTCCAGCCTGTTTTCCATCTCTCCTTGCTGCAACACACCTAATTCAAGTGATCAGGATCGTTATACTGCTTCTTCAGAGCTTGCTGATGATCTGATCATTTGAATCAGGTGTGTTGCAGCAGGGAGAGATGGAAAACAGGCAGGACAGCGGCCCACAAGGAATGGAGCTGGACAAGCCTGCTTTAGAAAAATATAAAAGTCAAAGTCAAAAATAGTCTTCCAAATCATTACTTCAGCGTGAATAAATACGTAAGTAGTCTCTGAAAAAACACTACTAACGTACCAAGTACCTGAAGAGTCCATCCATCAATTTTCTCATTCTCTTATCCTCAAAAGGGTCGCGGGGCGTGCTGGAGCCTATCCCAGCTGTCTTCGTGCAGTCGGCGGGCACACCATGAATTGGTTGCCAGCCAATCGCAGGGCACACATAGACAAACAACCATTCACATTCACACTCACAATGACATCTCGGGACAACCTAGTGATCAATTAACCAACCATGTATGTCTTTGCAATGTGGCACAGAGAGAACACGCAAGCACCACACGGAAAGGCTGGAGCCCCGAATCAAACCCTCAATTTCCGCAACGTGACGCAGATGTGCTAACCTGTCGGCCACCGTGCTACCTACTTGGAAAGTAACATTTTTTCAATCAGAGCATGAATATAATAAAATAGGATTGTGCAACTTCAGATATTGCAGAGCTATAACATTTAACTAAAACTATACACTCAATTTTTACATATACATAAGAAAAGAAGAAATTAAGGCAAATTTAGCTCTGGGAAATGTCTTGAATTACTTTACAAAGGAACAAATACTATGTCAAATTTTACCAGAACATTCAAAAATATAGACAAAATATGTGCTAGCCCATGAATAAGGAGGGAGCACATAACTCTAAATCTTTGAGTTAATTTTGAAATTATTTTATTTGTTTTCTAGTCTTTAAATGGTCTTGCCCCACCTTATTTAAATTATTCAGTATTCTCTTTGCAAACTGTGGATGAGAGAGAAAGAGAGAGAGAGAGAGAGAGAGAGAGAGAGAGAGAGAGAGAGAGAGAGAGAGAGAGAGAGAGAGAGAGAGTCGCTTTTACCTTGCAGGACTTTAACTAAATAATAAGACTAGAAAGAAAAAACTTCAATACGACATATGCTATGGCTAGCCCATGCCTCCTCACTGTGAGATTAACTAGAAATTATAAGTATTGTATGTTTTTTGTCCTGCTACAAAAACGCAAAATTTTATGTTTAGTTAAAGGGAAAGTCAACCCCCCAAAAATTTTTTACAGTGATATGTGCCTCTGCTAGTCTAAACACAGCATTCTGATATATATTGCGGGTTTGGAAGATGAATTAAACAACAACAAGAGGGCGACCTATTTGCCACTTGTCAATTAAAAATGACATCACAGTTGTTCAGGGCTCATCTAATATTCTAGGTTTGGTCATGTGATGTTTGCAAGATGAGCCTCTACCCCTGTCTCCTGCCACAGACAGTGACCCGCCCTCAGCATCTGAAATCCGATTATTGCACTTAATCAATTTCCTGCCTAAACTTTAACCTGCAATAATCACAAATGGCCTTGGTCAGTCTGTTGTTTGCTATTTATTGTTTATTTGTTTATGTTTATATTTATATATTTATGTCTTTATGTATTTTTATGCAGTTCAGTTTGCTGCCCTTATTTTTAGCTCTGTGTGTTTCAATGCACTCACTGCATGTTTGTACTGTGGTAGAGAGAGGAAAGTAATTTCATCTGTGCTGTATGTTGCACATAGAGCATATTTGATAATAAAGCTTGACTTTACTTGACTTGGGCCGGGTTTGGTCGTTACCCAGGGTGCGTCCTGCCTGCTCGCCAACTTGACAATGACAAGGGGAAATGGGGAATGGCATGGTATTTTCCGCACTCGCCACATAGGAAAGTTGCCAGTTTGTCTGTCAAAATTCTCATTATGCAAAAAAGAAGAAGAAAGGAGCATCAGTGCAGAGCGCCGATGCGTATGTGGAACTGGGAGTCACCGCTTGGAATGGGACAGGAGATGTAAGCCAATCTCATTTTCATCAATGGACACTACAGCTTCTTGTTTGCTTTCAAACTTAGCTTGTAGCAGCATGGCGTCTTTGATCCACTGGTGAAAGGACACTTTGATTTGCTCCTCTTTCTTCGATAACTGCTTCAAACAACCAAGTGTATGCAGGAAAAGTGGTTAAATTTTGCACGACTTTCTGTGTCTTTTATGTTGTGTTGTATTATTTTGTCATTTTGTGTTAACTGTTCTTTTGATGGTGGCGCGGGCATCCACAGCGGCTCTTCTCTCTCCTGTAGTTGAGAGAAAAGAAATTTCATCTGTGCTGTATGTACAGCACATTTGACAATAAAATTGACTTGAAACTTGAAGTTTGAAAACATCGTTAAAGACCGATCAATTTCGTACTGAATTGTTGAGACATTAGGGGTGTTCACACGGCACACATTTGCTTCGGTGCTGCAGCGATGTATTTTGTTGCAATATATTTTACACCGGAGCAAATTTTGTGGAGTGGTCACGCGTACAAAGCCGCTGATCGTGTTAGCACCGGCGCAGCGTCGGTGCAGCCCCACTTGGGTTCACATGGTAGTTTTCTGCAGTGGTGCAAAACGATAGAAAACAAAGAGCTGTCGTGTTGGTTATTTTTAAAACATACACAACTCAAGCAACTACTGTACAGGCACGTCCTTCTCCTTCTCGGTCTCCGTGCCTTCTGCTCGAGAGTGACCGCCCCCGAAAATGTAAATTAACGATGACTTCAATGACACTCAGAAAAGCAAACATGTAATGCGCCAAAGAGAAACTCAAGAGAGGAAATCACAAAATAAATTCTATGTGGGGCGGGGGGTTGTGAACACACAACAAAGGAACAAACTACACAAACAACTCCGAGACAGTCCAGTCTCCTACAAGAGGAAAGATGACGTAAGTACAACAGAGCACGAAAGCAACACATTCTAGCCGTACGTATATTTCCAGAGAGGTGCCGCTTGCAACTGTTACCAGCCATGTCTTGTGTCGTTATTAAACAAACACATGACGGAAGTACAACAGAGCACGAAAGCAACGCATTCTCGCCGTATGTAATCAACTCCTCTCATGCGTAGCGAGGCTACTCCCCCATGCAAACGAGCATTTGCTCCGGAGCAAATTGTAGAGTTCAGACGTGCAAATTTACATTGGTGCTGCCCCGCAAACGAGGATTTGCTCCGGAGCAAATTTTTAACCCACCTCAGGGAGGTGGGTTAAATATTTGCTCCGGAGTAAGCTGTTTTCCGGGGCTACCCCGGTGTAACTTTGCACGTGTGAACGCTCAACTGGGGCAGCGCTGGCGCAGCACCGGAGCAAATCTTGCCGTGTGAACACCCCTAAAGCGTAAAAGTCTTTTTCATCCTCTCAGTTGCCACAATTTTTGGGAGTGGGGCTTCAACCCAATAGTGTTATGTTTTGTGTCATTTTGACTACCATGTCTCTGCTGTTTGCATACATGAATGACGCATGTAGCAAGATAGCGGTGAAACATCGCTGTCACATAAACATACAATGTCGTGGCTAACTACACTTGAACTTGACTACTAATTTTTATACTGCTTAGCTAAACGATTTCATGACCCAGCGCCAACCCTGTTACACGAGCCCTGAGCAATTGTGACAGGATGTGGCAAAATGGCCGCCTGCCCCTGAGATGTATAAAAACAGGTGGTTTTTGCTAAACAGGAGAGGAGATGCCGCATATCGCCCACTCTCAGGTCTTATGTGCCATTTCTGCAACATCGTTTTGGATGCACCGGGGTGGAAAAGTCACCTGTTGATACAAAATATAAAAGATAAAATACTGACAAATACAGCAAGATGTTTAGAGGAGCTAATAGGCTCATTTCGTTGTCGCTTGAATGAAAAAACTTTTTTTTTTAAATGAAAAACAGTTCCACACTTTAGCTTGAAAGTCAATGTTTACTATTGTCTTTCAAGATGAACTTTGCAACAATGCAATGTGATTTCTTTTGTAAGCTTATGAAAATCACGGATGGGAGGGCGCCACATTGGGCAAGACCGGGTCTGATCCAGCCACTTTGTTGGTGCACATCCCACTCCCTCACACCTGGTGCACATTATTATTTTGGTATTGTGTGTATACAGTAGAATCTTTTGTTTGTTCCGGTCGCACAGACTTGAGTAGGACGCTAGGGTCATGACGAGAAGATGAGTAGTCGAAGAAGTCCGGCACGCAACTACTAGGTGGGAGGCAGCGAGGAGAAGAGGGAGGCTGCATTCACGTATGCAAAATAGCAATAGCGTGTGCGTGCGTGCGTGTGTGTGTGTGTGTGTGAGGGAGTGTGTGTGCGTGTGAGAAGGACAGAGAAAAAAGCAGGGGGGACTATAAGGGGGAAGGGCGTACAAAAGATGAATTTGAGTGAGGGCTAGAGTTTAGCCTGAGTGAACTCCCAAGTGAATTTTCCATCGATTTGCTGGTGATGTGACACAAACCATATGTGTTGGTACAACATCTGTCTGGCATGTGTCTTTGATATAGAAAGTCTGGGATTTGATGTAACCAAAGAAAAGATAAAACACAACAGCTCATAAGACACATCTCACCAATATCAGCTGTGTTATTGTTGCTCACCCTTGTTCCCTTTTTCATTAAAATGGACTACAAGCTTTCTAATATAAAGTATTTATGTTCCCGAGTTATAAATAATGGCCTGGTATTTGTGGTATATTGTAGATAGCATCTGATACAAATGTTTCGTAATGTAATATATAAGCCTCTTCTGGGAGTACCGTCTGCAAGACCTTCGAGTTTGTGGAAATGTTTCCAAGTTCATCTGAAAGAACAGGTAGTATGTAAAGTCAACAGGCCACAGATTTCTGTTCTAGTTCGTCACAAAAGTGTTTGATGAAGTTGAGGATTTTTCCACCCCAAACCACACTTGTAGAATCATTAGTTTACATTAGAGACAGGCAAAGAGCTTGATTGAATCTAAGGCATGATACGCAAAAGGCCAAATTAATTTTACGTGAGTGAGGAAAGCTATGAAAATCACACTGTGTTGTACAATGTTTTCCTGCCGACGTATTTTCATCAAATGGAAAGAAAATGGCCCAAACCTGATGACAAACACAATTTTAAGTGGTTCCAATTAAATATAAAATAAATCTGTACATTTCCTGTACTAAATTGGCATGACCAGTGTTGGGAGGAGGGGGTTGGTGCTGTGTTGTGTGTGATTCTGTGACCGTCCTCCGCGTGTTCGTTTGAATTCAGGTTGAATTGATGTGTGAAATCAGAGGCTGGAAATGGAGATGTTGTTCCATGAAGATTTTATCAGAACGTTCCGGGCACGAGTGTGATACAGACAATGACTGTGATCAGAGCACAAATGCGCAAAAGCAATCTCTCAGGACAAGTCTTATATCTTCTAAGCAGGGCGTAGCTTTCAACCGATACTTCACTTTCGTTTTCCCTATGACTGTTGCAGTGCTTTCATTTCTCCAAAAACTGTTCCAATACTTTCGTTTACGACTAACATAACTGCGGCAGTACTTTCGTCTCTAGCACGTTCGAATAGGACTTGGGTGTGAAACCGCAAGTCACCAAAGACGATGCATGCACAGCGTTATTTGATGTTCGTCTGCAACGTCGTCCAAAATAGTCTCGTCTCTAAGGCAGTTCAAAGCGAGGTCATACCATAGTCAAAGTATGTCTGTTCATAATATGTCGTCAAGCTGATAATGCACATAAATAATGGCTTCAATAGCCAACTTTAGTGGTGTCTATTGGCGTACCATCAAGTGAACGATGTGTGCAATATTTGTCCAAACTTAGTAACTAATGCTGCCGGTGAGGTGTGATTGGGCCCAGTGAATAAGATCTGTCGGTTTTGGCTCATAAAGCTTCCCAAAGAATGATTGATGGCTGTATTCTCCTGAATATAAATACTGTGTGTGAGATTTCATCCAATGTGATGTTTTGTAAAGTATGGTATCCCCTGCATGAGGAGCTTCATCCAGGCAGAGGCTCATATTGACCTTCATACTCCTTGTGAGAATTATATCACATTGCATGATGCAGTTTGTAGCAAAGAATGGAAAATGTCAAAAATAAAATATGTCTTCCAGCTGAGAAAATGTGATATAAAACCATATGAAGCTGAACAGCCAGCACAGACACGACATCAGTTGGAAAACTTCAAAGGATGGTCCACCGGTTAAACTATGATAAAGGTGGCTTGAGTTTGCAAACACCAAAAAAAGCATTATTTCATCTATTAAAGTATTCTCACATCATGATGAAAGTATGCATTATTCACACATCTCCGTCAAGCTGAAACAACTCAGGAGTTTCTCAGACACCAAATAACAGAGCAACCTTGGAAGTTCAGCAGATGGAAACCCAGCAACATGATGTGTGACTGGAATGACGTGAATTGACATTAATTCGATGGTGTGGTTTAACGGCATTGTGTGGACTTACCTGTGCACAGCGTCTGTGGTTCTCACACCAAACGAGAACTTGGTCACTCTAGGGGAAAAAGAAAAACATATTCAAATTTACAAGGATCAATAAAGAGTTCACTTACAATTATATAGTCAGCTCCGAAAAAGCTAATGCTTAAATTCGCGTGTCACCGAGATGAAATACCAAAAGATCCTTCGTAAACGAGTCACGCATTTTCTTCTTTGCATATGTGATTCATGTTTGTCTCTCACCATTTACACAATTATGGGTGACACGTCTCACTTCAATTTAGTGGGAGAAGGAAAGCAAAACACTGGTGTGAAAAGAGAAAATTACACAACTTCAACCATCTTGCAGACAGACACACTAAACTGACCGAAAAATAAACATCTGAAGACACTCAATGTGGTTTAACACTGTCACTTAGTAGGAGTTATCCTTATATATGAGTGTGCGTGTGTGCGTGTGCATGTGTGGGCGCATACGGTTGTTGCTTGGTGAGTCAAGTCATCCATATATGAGGCAGCCAGACCATTATAGCCACTGTGACAGAGGATGGCATTTAACATATACAAAGAGCAAAAACTAGTGTACAATCTTTGGACCGTGATAATAAGAATGATGCTATGAAAACATATTTATACAATCTGAGCCTTGTGGTGTATGCCGACATGAAAACATTAAAATTTCTGGAAACTTTTTTATGGTTTTTGGGGTAATCTACAGTACAAGTCTATTGGCCAGTGCTCTTTAACAACTATTTTTAATAGTAGCCAGCAGGGGGAGACTCCACATGATGGAACAAATATATTGTTTGTTTAAAATTATGTTAAGCATTTGTTTATTTAACTTTCAACACGATCTTTTACTCTTATGGAAAAACATTTATTTAAAAAAAAAATTCTGACAAATACTGTTCAAAGAAAAAAATGCAGCCAAGTACAAAGTTGAAATGTAAATCATGTTCGCTGCCACACCAAACAGAATGATGTCATATTTTTCAAGGTGGCAATGAGTTACAAAAAAAATAATTAAGATCAGTTTATTTTCGAAATGATCAACCCAGTGATCGAGCGTGTCGGCCTCACAGTGCAGAGGTGCAGGGTTCGATTCTGGCTCCGGCCTTCCTGTGTGGTGTTTGCATGTTCTCCCCGTGCCTGTGTGGGTTTTTTTCCGGATACTCCGGTTTCTTCCCACATTACAAAAACATGCATGGCAGGCTAAGGGAACACTCAAAATCGTCCCTCGGTGTGAGTGTGGGCGCAAATGGTTGTATGTCAATGTGTGCCCTGCGATTAGCTGGCAACCGGTTCAGGGTGTGTCCCCCGCCTACTGCCCGAAGACAGCTGGGATAGGCTCCAGCACCCCCCTGGCCCAATTGTGAGGATAAGCGGATCAGAAAATGGACCGATGGATCGATATTTGATGGAACCCAGAAGAGATATTCAAAGTTAACTTGTTTGTACACACACACACACACACACACACACACACACACACACACACACACACACACACACACTTTTTTGCCTATATAATGCTTTGTCACCATTACTGTGTGAAGCCACCATTGAGCATCTAAAAAGCACCGTATGCAGATACTGTATTGTATACCTGTCTGTTGCCATGTGTGTCTTTGAACACATACACACACACACGCACGCACACATATACACGCACGCACGCACGCACCCAACACACACACACCCACACACACACACACACACACACACACACACACACACACACACACACACACACACACACACAAAACTCACTTCTATTATTTCTCCTTCAATAAGCAGGCATTGTGACTCTGGTGTGAAGTGCTCATGGATTGAAGTTGGGTGTCACATGGGTCGAGATTTGGGTTCGGTACATTTAACGCTAACAAAGAGAATGTTAACACTCAAATGAGATGCAACTTTGAGTTTTGAGTTAAGGTGTACTTGAATGTGCAAAGACGGAGACCTTTTAAGTCCTCTGTTGTTCCTAGAACAGAGATTGCCACTACTTGTGGCAGGTGTGAGAAAATTCAGACATACAGTGATTAATATTTCTTCCCAAATATGTGTTTCAAAGGAACCGCCAGAAGTGGGCGTTCCGTCAGTACTGACGGAAGGTCTGTGTCACGTTGCGTACAAGGCAGGAATAAAGAACTGCTTCGTACGCAACAGAGCGAACGAGAGTAGGTGGATCCCCGAAGTAGCAGACACTGACAAGGTTTTCGTCTTAACAAATAATATTTATTACAAACGAAAGACACCGTCTAAAGGAAAACAGAAAACGCTGGTCAAAACGAGAACCAGGAAATAATGTAACGTGAAAAAAGAAAGCGCTTGCGAAAAACGGCAAGGAAAAGATAAGACAATTTACTCGATAAACTATGCATTATAGATAATCCCACTGGGATGACGAAAGTGTAGCGAACAACAATAGAGTACGAATAAGGTTACGAGCATGGGCAATAGCAGTGGCACGGCAAGCAATACTCCGGCAATGAATCGGAAGCCGGAGTGCTTAGAAATAGCAGGTGTAATCATTAACAAACAGGCAGCAGGTGTGCAGACAGCAGAATGAACGCCTGCCACCTGCTGCCAAATACGGAACATGACAGTCTGCCAGACTGTCACTGACGGATGCCCGGTTTCCTGGTGATTAACGAATGACAGGAAACTTGAAAATGACTGACGGAGGTGGGTGGTTTTCTCCGTCACTGTGAATACAAGCAGGGTTGCCTCCATTGACTATATATGGAAAGAAACATTTTGCACTTCCTGTTCAGTAAGTGGTGTATACGCCAAAGAAGAATTACCAACTGATAACAGTTTGGATCGGCTTGAAAAAAATGACAGACTGATGATGACGGACGGGTGCCCT
Organism: Hippocampus comes; assembly: GCF_001891065.2. Lineage (NCBI taxonomy): Eukaryota > Metazoa > Chordata > Actinopteri > Syngnathiformes > Syngnathidae > Hippocampus > Hippocampus comes. The sequence continues at coordinate 7,467 of NW_017805533.1, read as the reverse complement.
GGCCACTGACGGATGACGAACGTCAGACCGATTGAAATTTTGTAAATTGCCCACCTCTGGGGATGGCTTCATCCATTCTGTTTATGTGTGAAAACGCAAATCGCCCCTTATTGTACTTGATCTTAATGCTTTGCCAGACATTAAAACAAACTCAGACAATTAATTTGTCTCCTTCTCATATTCGCCACCATAAAAACAATTTCTCAGATGCTTAACATTTCTTTTGTTGAAGAATTTATGCATACCACAAACTTGTGAGAAATGAGGTGAAATATAGGATGCCTACAAATTTAGGACCAAATAATATTGTGTGAATGCAACTGCCTGAAAATAATCTGTTCAAGTTTACAAGGACATAATGCGGATATATAAAGTGACTTCCTATGAGGGTATTGAGAGACGCAGCTGTGTCTTCAAAGATTCAGTGCAAAGAATGGTCTGCTTGAAAGGTTAAATGCCAAATTAAAAGATGATAGCACTTGGGGAAAAGAGTTAAAATGTAGCAAATACATTTTCTTCTTTTCTTTTCCACTCCTGTCAGATTGGACAATGCTGACAACCCACAATGATATGAAGTGACTAAACTAACTTCCGTGCAAAATTTGTGTGGCTTGCATAACAGAGGGGCAGGATAATTGTCTGAGGAAGTTGCAGCACTGTGCAGGATCTTTTTGCTTTAGAAACTAAGGCCCTGGTTTGAAATGACACACTTTGTCAAAACGTTTGGAGCAAAAAGACACCAAGAAAGGAAAAATCTAGTTAACCAACTAATGAATAACCCATGAAACATTTTGGTACACTTTCAGGTGCAGATACAGAAAATGTTCATTCATTTCATTTGTCATCTTTGCTTGAAGTTTGGCCTTGGAATTGGTCTCCACTCTTAAAACAAATTAATTCTCCCGTTAGCCCCTCCCCCCCCCCCCCCGCCCTCCACACCCATAAAAATAGAACATTAAACTTGAAAAGCCTAGTAATCTGGTAGATCCGATTCAATTTTACATATCTTTCATCCAAAACATGAACACCCATGAACATAAATCAACAAACACTAAACTAACTGGATTCATTTCATGGTTTTTGGTCACACATTCCACAAGTGAGTATGCGAAAGTGTTACCTACACTCACAAAAATATTTCTCCATAACATTACAGCAGTGGTGAAACCATCCCATCCCGTCGGGATTGGCTTTATGATGGAACAAAACAACTCTGATTTTAGCGCATTTGGCTTCAGTTTCACATTCCTTTCATTTCACAGAATGCCATTGTTGTTATGCCAGATGAATGTAGTCAACCTTGTATTCTTTTAAACTCTGCTCAGATGTGACAATCAGGATGGCATGATGATTGTGGTTTAATCTGCGACTGTCTCCTTATCGTTGGAGTGATCTAAGACAAACATCATACTGTCGTCCATTTTTTCCTTGGCTGTTGCAGATCCAAATACAGTTAAGACTCTGTCCCAGTCATTTTCTCTGCCTCTAGAGTACTTTATACCCCATGATGTATCCTCCCAGTTTCACATTAACATCAACTCCTGTGGAAAAAATGCATTCGTGCCTGAGGGCTCTATCATGATCAAATACCATAGATATTCCAATCAAAGAGCTTAAGAAAATGAACAATGAGTGTTTAACTCCTCAAACATCTCCAGAGATCTTTTTGATCCGGATATCTTAACTGACTGTAGACCAAAATCCAATCTTCCGTTTCTGTCCAAGATTGTTGAAAAAACTGTATGACTTTCTGATAAACATCAATTTGTTGGAAGACGTTCAGTCTGGATTTAGAACGCATCACGGGACAAAGCACTACTGACTCAGTGTTTGTGAAAGTTACTAATAATCTTGCTACTTCTGACAAATGCCTCATCTCAATTTTTCCACCTTTGCACCAAATTTGAAACAGTTGGCCACCACATACTTTCACATACTTCAGAGAATGTCATTGGTTTGAAAGGAACTGCCCTGAATTGGTTGAAATCATACTCATTATATTGCTTTCAGTTTGTAAATACTGACAACAAAAACTCTTTCCATAAAACTATAATGGGGTTCCGCAGGGGTGCCTACTTCAACCAGTACTTTTTACTCTTTACATGCTTCCCTTAGAATTATTCCCAAACATTCTGTTAGCTGCCAATGTTTTGCAGATGACACACTAGAATACTTAACAATGAAATGAAGTAACACTAATCGGTTAAACACATTTTTGGCATGTCTTGAACGGATGTGTTTGTTTTGTTGTTTTACTGATGAACTCAGATAAAACTAGTTATAATACGGGACTCTCATGATCTTAAAAGCAATGTCGCTTTTAAAATTCCTGCTTTAGACTGCCTAGCGCTTGACTCAAACAGCATAAGTGATTTATTTAACATCAACATTTTTTATTTTTTTTTTTTTTTTTTACATTTCTTGCAACAAGCCAGTGCTGAAAATCTAGCAAATAGTTTTGTAACCTTTCGGCAGGATAATATCAACTCTGCTTTTACAGGGAGCTCCTGAAGTCAACAATCCTCACATTTTCATTTTCCATGAACACAGTAATATTTACTACGTGTTTGTGTCGAGCTATCCAAAGTTCAATGACACCGACCAGACTGAGCCAGGACACATTTCTCCCATAAACACAATGAAATCAACATGTTCTTGATTTTAAAATCTTTATCAGTCAATATTTTTAGTTTTATCCACTTAGCTTGACCATTCATCATTGACCTGTGTACTGTGCTACATTTTTTAGCGCTTCAGGTCCTTCCATAACCACTGGCTCAACAAGATGATCAAATCTTAAACATTCAGTTATATTTTATACTGCAAAAACATTGTGGAAAAAAGAATCTACACAGAAGTAATATTTTCTGAAAGATTTAAATAATATAGAATACAGATGTTTACTATGAAATAATCATTGACATTTATTTTATTTTTTCATGAATATACAGAGCCAGTGGCGGTTCTGAGCACAGCCACTACAGCATGGCTCATGGTGGCCCAAAAATGCTTAATGTAGACTCTATGGGGGAACTTGTGCAAGCATTTATGGCTTGTGGAGTTTCACAGTTTCAAGATTCCCACCATTTCTACCAGTTCCTTTGATTTAGGACACAATGGTAAAGCTAAAACCATTTAAGTAGTCAAGAGGACCTGGAACACAACCTTATAGCACATGCACACAAGAGTTACATTTTTAAATATTTTACTTTTTTGGGTGTTTTTCGAGACACTAAAGGAAAATTAACTAATTACAGACTGAACCTATGACATTTAGTGTATGTTTATGGCTATGTAAAAACAGGTCAAATTTGACCTGAACGGAATGTACTGTAAGGGTTTCGTACTCTCCAGTGGTCCAAAATGCTCCAGCCTGAGTACTGACTGCAACAAAAAGAAGCGCTCATATTTCCCTCGTGTAAGCTTCACTGAAGTGCTTCCTGTAAAATTTAGAACTGAACAGAGAATCATTCTCACCTATCCATCCATCCATCCATTTTCTGAACCATTTTATGCTCACAAGTGTCGCGCGGCGTGCTGGAGCCTATCCCAGCCGTCTTCAGGCAGTAGGCTGGCGACACCCTGAACCGGATGCCAGCCAATCGCAGGGCACACAGAGACGAACAACCATCCGTCCTCACACTCACACCTAGGGACAATTTGGAGTGTTCAATCAGCCTGCCATTCATGTTTTTGGAATGTGGGAGGAAACCGGAGTGTCCGGAAAAAACCCACGCAGGCACGGGGAGAGCATGCAAACTCGACACAGGAAGGCTGGAGCTGGAATCAAACCCGGTACCTCTGCACTGTGAGGTCGATGCGCTCACCACTCGACCACCGGGCCGCCTCATTCTCACCTATAAACTACTAAATAGTCAGGCAGCATTATAATATAAACATATTGCTTATCCCCATACCATTGTTATTGCTGATACAATCAATACAGTACATATTGATTCCTTCCCCCAGCTACAATCTCTTCTATTTCTCTGTCACTTTCATCCGGCCTACCATCCCTCTCATCTCTAATTCAAGCAAACCGGCAGATGCAAATGGCCACCCCAAACTGTGTCCTGGCTATGTTTCTTCCTTCAAGGGAGTTTCATGTACATCAAGTATATTCATCTAAAATATATACATCCACATCCACAAAGAGAGGTATGCACAGAAGTGATATATTACTTTAATCATAAAGCTAAAAACTGATTTATACTACTACGACTACGTAGAACGATAGTCTACAGCGGAGTTAATCATAGATGTGCCATAACTTAACTACATGGCCACCCAGAACTCCTGGAAAAACTGAGAATTGCTCACGTCATAGCATCACACTTCCATGTCCAAAAGGAAAAACAAACTCAACAAAGATATCCCAGATTGACACTACAACACCAACACTTGGACAAACAAATGCACATCAGGGCTTTGGGTTTCTGGAGATGTCTGCTTTAGTAATACTGTGCTATGGTAATGACAGCCCTCTTCTTTAAAGTGCGCATAGCTGCCAATCTATAAAAATTCACTTTGAGAACAATTTTTCTCAATTTCCATATTTTTTAAAAATCTAAACAAGAACATGACCGCAGGACAGTTATCGCAGTAGATTTTGTCGTAGGATAACAATAATTTTGAATACTGCTCATTGCACGATGTGGTGCTCCTGGTGGCCCAGGTGTGTTGTCAAACACAAATCAAAATTATCCAGCAATTATCTTTGACCATTTTGAAATCGTTGAGTACAGTGATTGAAATGGTAAAGTACGTATATTAAATGTTGATTAATGTTTTGGTCAAATACAGGAAAAGTGTTGAGATGATTCATTTGTGAGAGAATAATCCTCAAGAATGATTTCAAAGACTTTACCTAACTCTGGAAATAGGATGGTTTTCTCACATTTGAACTTTTTAGTGGATGATGAACATTTACCCTTTCATGCAGACTGTAACCTGATGAGCTGTCCACTGTAGTAACCGCCGTCCCTGAAAGGGTTAATATTCAAAATCGTTATTGGTAAATATTTGTAGATGAACTTAAACTGTCAGTTAATACAATCCCCAAGTCCAATGAAGTTGGGATGTTTTATAAAATGTGAATAACAACGGAATACAATGATTTGCAAATAATTTTAAACCTTAACTATTTAACAATAAGCGAGCAAGGCCAAATGTTTCAGCAAAGCTAATTTCCGTAGTGAAAGAACATTGCAATGCTGTCATCATTTGGTGAAGTATGTTACAATATGTATGGCAAAGAGGCAATAGGAGATGATGATGTGAAAGAGGCTAAAGCTATCCAACAAGCCAGGAGTCAAGCGAGGTACAGTGCTGGTTGTTTAATCCAAATTTTTGAGAAGTTGTTGATAAATATTGTGAGAAATCATTTAGTGATCAGTGGCTTTGCAAAGATGAATATTGGAAAATGTAAATCATTATGTAATTAAAGGTAATTTGTGCTAAACTGTTCTTTCAGAAACGTATAAACTGGTAACGCTTACCATTATTCAGTGCCCAAGGAGTAGCTATCAGTTTTCAAAAGGTTGGTGACCCCTCTCCATGAGAGACATTTTAGCATGAGCCAGTGACACAAGAGACCACAAGGACTGACCCCATGAACAGAAACACTTTCAATGAAGGACTTCCTTACCTATCTGATGATCAGGTGTGTCCACAATCAAGTTGTTTAAGTGTAACAACCTGGTACAAACAGCAGGATGTGCTGCAGTGTTTGAAACAAGTCTGAGTTATAAATCACACTTGGGCCACATGCATCAATAAAATGTGTGTTTGCCAGACACAAGTCAAGTAAGGTTGCATGTGGGCGTTGCGGTTACTGTTTGTGGTGAAATGCAGTAGAAAGTCTATTCAACATGAGGAATTAACTCCGCTAATCAGTCCCAGATGACCCGAGACAAACACCACCACGCCTTGTGGAAGTGTGTGAGCAACAATGGTTGAAAATGCATCATGACTAACTTCCACTCACCAGAACTCACAAGTTCTTCCCAAAAAGCTCAATTTGATGTCTAACATTTCCCGACAAAAGTCCCTAATGACTTTATATGCCTGTGTACTTTGGTGCTTGGGTTCTTGCAGGGACACAAAGCATCACAACAAGTGTTTGTGTGACTTGTTTGAACACTCGATTTGAGGATCACAAAGTTGTAAGTTTCAGATTTTATGGATGAACAAAGCAGGGGAGCCACTAAAAATGAAGAACAAAAACTGTGTAAAAGACGCCAGCTTGCTTCCAGAATATTGTTACCAAAGAACAGAAGAAAAGGGCGACAGTTAAACATCTCAACATTTGAGATGGTATGGGGATGACTGAGCATCACAGCAGACGCTGCACTAATCCGCCTGTCGATCTCCTGCTCCCTGCTGCCCTCACTCATGAACAAGATCCGAAGATATTTAAACTCCTCCACTTGGGGCAAGATCTTCTCCGCAACCCAGAGAGGCCACTCCACCCTTTTCCGACTGAAGACCATTGTTTCAGATTTGGAGGTGCTGATTTTCATCCCCAGCGTTTCACACTTGGCTGCAAAATGCTCCAGTGCGAGTTGGACTTTCTGGCTTGAAGAAGCCAACAGCACCACATCTTCTGCAAAAAGCAGAGATGCAATACTGAGGCCACCAAACTGGACCTCCTCAACGCCTCGGCAATGCCCAGAAAATCTGTCCATAAAGGTTATGAACAGAATCGGTGACAAAGGGCAGCCTTGGCCAAGTCCAACCCTCACTGGAAATGCTTCCGATTTACTGTCTGCAATGTGAACCAAACTCTGACATTGGTGGTATAGGGAACGAACAGGGTGTTCAGTACCCCATACTCCCGAAGCAGCCTCCACAGAACTCCCCGAGGGACGCGGTCGAATGCCTTCTCCAAGTCCACAAAGCACATGTATACTGGTTGGGCGAGCTCCCATGTACCCTCGAGGACCCTGATAAGGGTGTAGAGCTGGCCTGCTGTTCCACGGCCGGGACGAAAACTACACTGCTCCTCCTGAGACCCGACTTCCCGACGAACGCTGCTTTTCGCTGAGGAGTGTGCTCTCTCTCTCTCTCTCTCTCTCTCTCTCTCTCTCTCTCTTTCTCTCTTTCTCTCGCATGGAAAAAAAAATTTGATAACTACCTGCTTGCGATAGGAGGATCTGACTTTTCAGCAGACAGGAAAACGAGCTCTGCTAATTCATTGTTTTGGAAGAGAAGAATAACTTACAGATTTATGACTAAACTGTTATTGAAGATAGCGTGAATAAAAGATGCTGCTCCCAAACAAAATGAATCCTGAAAAGGTGCAATGTTTGTTTCATGTTACTCTAATGTTTGGTAACCTTCCGGAGGTTCTTATTATGTAGTTACACACTTCCGAAAGTAATTGGCTACTGAGCAATGGACTGTCACTTGCTGGAAATACAGCCTGGTGAAGTATCTCTGTCATGATTCGGTTTGGGACCAACAGGT
>NW_017805532.1:1447226-1458800 GCF_001891065.2 Hippocampus comes | reverse complement strand
AGTAAATATAATATGAAAAAAAACACCCATATTTGAGTAGCTAATTTCATATGTGGTCAGTAGCCGCAGCATTTTGGTATGACTGCCCACTCATAATTACGAGGGCTGGATTAAATATTTGGCCTATATAAAAATATTATAGTGCTCAGTTTTATTGAATGTTTATTATTATTTGCATCAGGGCAGAATTGCACTGCAAAATTCTGAGAGCTGTGTCTCATGCCTCCCCTCTTGTATCACTTTAAGGTGGAGTTTGCAATGAAAAAAAAACAACAACAACAAAAACGCTTTGGGCACATTGAATAAAAGAGTGATTATGACTTGACAGTCATACAGCGCATGACAAAGATGATCTGCGGGAAAAAAAGAAGCCCATCTCTGGCCCCAATTTTCTGTCTCTAATTGAATATTCAAGAAACCACCCGATCCGAGGAAAAACAACCAATCAGAGATTCAAAGCGGGACTAAAACACGGGCACGGTCGCCTAACATGAAACATCTGTCATCAAAATAACAAAAAAACGATTCCATAACAGATGAAGTGCCATGGTAGCAAGGTTTCGCGGCGAGCAAAATAAGCGCTCTATAAGTTGAGAATGAGTTCTATAAAAAAAAAAAAGGCATACTTTCATATTGTTTCCAAAGTATTTTTTGATCATTCAATCTTGAAACACAAACTAACATGTCTACCCACTTAATGACAACAAATCCATTCTATTTCTATTTTACTCTATTGATCGCTCCTGAGGAAGCAGCTGGTGAGTTTTTAATGTACTGGGACTTTCCGTTACCTATCGCACAGACCGAACAAAGACGAACATGCATGCAGGTTCTGCTAAGTGGAATGGAAAGCCTCGAAAGTAAAGGGAGGATATTACAAATTTGGAGCGAGGCCGCGATTAATTGGAGCTATCTGTTTGAGGACCTCCTGCTATGGTTAGACAACCACTCCTTCGTCTTGAAATACACACATACACGCAGACGACGCGCAGACACACACGCGCACGCACACACTCTTTTGCTGTGCTACTAAGAAAACAAAGCCCCACTAATCATTTGAAGCCCGCGCTTTGTAAGTGGGACTCCATCATTATCAGACGGCAGCAGTGTGGGGTTTTGTTGGTTTTAGCTTTGCATTCTCAATCAATGGCTCACAGGAAGAGCTTTAATCAGCCTTCTAATGCAGCTGTACAAGAGGTGGGCCGGCCTATTGTCCGGCCTTGAAAGGCCGATCCAGGGGGAGTCCTCTCGCGTTTCTTTACATTCACCTGCTGGGCCCTATTGGCTCTCTTTCTGGGAGAAAAGGACAAGGGGGAATGAATAAAGAACACGGGCAAAGTGTGGCTCGGCTCAGTCAGCCTTTGGGCTCATCAAGGAGCTGCTTGTCATCTCCACAGTTTGGCCGCTTAAGCCTCGGCCGTCTCTTTCCCAGGCCAATTCAGACGCTCCAAGGAGCCGGGCGGCGGCCAACGACGGCGAGCCACAACACGGCCATGAGCTAATGATATGTGACTTGGAGGGGAATGGAGTACGGACAGTACTGTACTCCACATTGACAACTTCATTCATTCATTGATTCAATAATGGCTATCTTAAGTCTACAGAGAATAAATAACACAATCAGAATATTATATGGCAGGAGAATTTAAGTTTTACAACCATAGTCATTTCAGTGCAGTATTAAATTGCAACCAGCAGAGGCACTCATGAGCGAGTCGCAATTCGAACATAATGTTAGATTGCTACTTGCAACATAGTCTGTTTTATTGTTCAACAAAAAGTTGTTGTTTTTTTTAATTAAAATAATCCATGACAAAGGATTGCAACAAATTATTTTTTGTTACGTTTTTTTTTGGTTTGTGATGTAGCAAAAAAGAAAATTATATTGCAGCTATGCTATTTTTGCATTCACATTATTAATAATAATCACAGCGTTTGATTTCTTGAAAAGAAATTGTTGGTATGCTGCCTTACATTGCGCTGCGTTCTCTAAAACCAATAACATTTTCAATTCATTGATTTTCTCGATCATGTCAGTCCTTGTGCATGATTTTCAAGAATGACAGTTATGCATGAATAAAAGGTCTGGTCGAAATTAAAAAAAAAAAAAAAAAAAAAAAAAAAGCTCGGTTCCAAAGCGTCCAGAATGATGTTCTTACACCATCTAGTGAAGAGCGAGAGTAGTTCATTTGTTCGCGTGCGTGCGTGTATTTGTGTACGTGCGTGTGCGCATATAGGTGTGTGTGTGCGTGTGTGTGTGTGTGTGTGTGTGTGTGTGTGTGTGTGTGTGTGTGCGTGTGTGTGTGTGTGTGTGTGTGGCGAGGCGAGTGCAGATTCTGTTAAACTAACCCCTGAAAAATCTATGTAAACATCATGAAAATACATACTGCTCCAAATTAATTATCAGGTGAAAGTGAAAAATACTGTTTTAACTCGAATCTTTCTTTTGGATTAGTTAATATCACTTGTTTTAGCACCACCAAAACGTTTGGCAGCGTTTTAGAATGATCATTTTCTATGTTACAACTGAGCACAGGATCACTCGAAGAATTTCTAATGTCATGGCAGGATCATTAAAATATTCAGAATTACATCTACCTTTTTTTTTTTGTTGATAACATCTCATCACGTGTCGTCTTTGTGCTTCGTTCGCATTTTAATACTCATGACGTTTCATGATTATTTTAAAAACGTGAAAATTTGCGCGACACACGCATTTTTTTTTTTTTTTTAAACAATCTTTACACACGCAGTGTGCTTTGGAATGACGGGCGTTCCTTAAACGTCACATTTGTCCGACACGGTGAAGAGTTGTGCGACCACCTGACAGGGCTTTTTTTTTTTGGCGTGTCCACACCAAGTACACAGGAGGCCCAAGAAGTGCTCAGGCACTCTCAAGAGTGTGTCCGGACGAGAGCGGGGGTGGCGACAATTAGGAAAACAAAAGGTGGCAGGGTGCCAGAGATGACGCAACAATTCGAGCAGCAACACAATCGAAGCATCGGAACACAAAAGGCAGTATTGTGTGCTGTCGACAAAAAAAAAACAAACAAACAAACAAAAAAAAAACTTTTTGCTGAAAATTAAAAATTATATTTTTCATTTCATCCGCTGAAACGAGTCCATATTTCAAATCTAGTCTATCTTGTCTAATTTGCGGTGCTGGAGTGTGATTTTTTTTTTTTTTTGACAGCCACTTGCTGGGGAAGGTCAACTATTCACCTGTAAGTAGCGAAATTACCCCCGTCTAATTCCCGCTGTCGTTCAGGTGCAGCCAGACAGCCTGCTTTGCATTTTAATGCCCACAACCTGATTATTAAATCTCTGAGGTTTAGTGGGTTTTTTTTTCTCTGACAAAAAAAATGATTTGGGTTGCTAAGCAACCAGCCTTGATCAAGCAGGCCCCTTTTCCTCATTTTTCAACACCCAATTCTTCTATCTTCAAATATGTACCTGCTAATTAGAAAAGAATGCATATAAAATGTACACAATGGTTAACCTTTATATGGCATGATTGGAAATTTGAACCCCAGAAAATTGACTAAAAAGCAAATAAAACAACATTTTAAAAATAATATTTATAATAATATGCCAGAATAATTCTACGTGTCCTCTTTATATTTACTTATGTTATTATTACAACCATTAGTGTTGATGGTTCCTTGTCCTCTAAAGGGTTATTTTTTGCGACAAAACATGACTAAGCAACCAAAGTTATGATGCATTTATTGTCAAATTACATTAAGAATAATTTACAAAACATCATATACAACCTTAATTTTTTTTAACCATGCTGTGTCATTATCACATGACTACGACGATTTACTACAAATGTGAAATGGCTGTTACGATAAATGTATATGGTGCATAAAGTTTTTTTTTAAGGCCAAAATAATACCATTTTATATGTACAGCATACTGTACAAAATTTTTCGTGCATGTACAAACACACACAAACACGCTGCAGGGCTTTACAGCACACACACACACACACACACACACACACACACACACACACACACACACACACACACACACACAGGGGAGGGGAGCTTTACAGATGGTAAACAAAATGAAGGTACACAGTGAGGAAGAGCGAAGCTGTGCACACCAATTTCTCTCAAATGTCCCCACTTTAAAAAGGTGACAGCATTTCTATACCATATTTGTTCACTGAAGGGGTCGTGCGCATATGACGCATGTTTCCCACCCGCTTCTTCACATCCACAAAGACTCCTCTAAACACTGGCAACCATTTACAAATGAGCACAAATGATGCCGATTTCAAATCTTTGCCAACTCAAGTCGGAAGTCCCATTTCATCGCATTTCTTTCAAGGCCAACAGTCATGACCTTCTCCACAAATTTTCAATTGACAGGAAATGTCACAAATCCCCACCAAGGTGCCTGAAGTGAAACAAAAAAAAAATATTAAAGGTTGCCATGAACGGGTTTGTTTAGTACATGCTGTTGAGTGTGTTGAGAGTGCCTCCAAAATGCATGGTAATTGCGTCTCTGAGCACTCTGGCAAAAACGTCAGTGAAATTCCCAAATATTAACCAGTTCCTCTGTTGGCCGCGTTTGCTGGAATAAATGGAGGTCGGGCCTTGACACGCAAGATGGACGACAGTTTGTAACAATTGAACATTTGGGACAGGCGTGTTATGCCCCTGAACATGTGCAAAATCCTGGGAATCATGTAAGTGTTTGCAAGTAGCAACAGCTCTCCTTTGTATAACACAATCTCAACACCCCTGGCAACTATTTTCTAAAATTGTCACTGGGACTCAAAGTGTGATACTGTAGATTATTTAAGCATATTTATTTAGACTGTTACATAGTTTGGATCTAAATTGGTCAGTTAGTGAAGTGCTAATGCTAGTGTAGATTCAGTTTAAGTGTTGCTCTTGATATGGGGGTGTGTGCTATTTCCCCTCGTGATATGGGCCTCAACCAGGAAGTCTTTATGAATGAGCGTTCACGGTAAAAAGCTGTGCGTTTCAACAAGGAATGATCTTGAATAGACTGTGGAAAATTCATGATCCTTGATTCATTTTTTAGATTATTTTGAAAGGGACCTGAGAATGTTTTGAACTTCTATTTGCATGCCAGCGTCGATTGATGATTAAAGTATGGTACGGGTACTACCAGTGGTCGAATGGCAACCTCTAGTGGCATGCAAAGGAATCACTACCCAAGTACAGTTCAGTTGTATTTAACTTTAAATTTAAACATATTTGCATTTAAACCCAAACTGTTTGTTTTTGAACAATTCCAATTTTTAGTTCACTGTAATGAGCAATACGTGTCAGATAAACGATTAAACAATTAATTTTCCTCCATTAAAGCATAGCATTAAGGTTCAAACGCTTCATGATAGTAGAGTGGCTGACAATAATATTAAAACCGGTCGTATTTTATGTACGCTAAGGGCTACTGTGCAAATGTATTTCAACTTTGGTCATGGTGGTGATTCTTGGAGAATTTTTTTTAGGTGATGTTTGGTGTCAACTTTGAGAAGCAGTGGCACAGTTTAATGCTGCAGGCAGGAGAGGCGCCACAGCCGAGATCTGCATGTGCTCATGGCATTGTGCAATGTTAACTACATTTTCAATCTTCGCATCATTTTTTTTTTCCCAACCTAGAGATCCATCACTATGTAGGGCTTATTAAAGATGTGTTAATATTGTTGAAATCGACACTGCAATGTGCATCAAACTGAACTGAGGTTTGCAGAGGGCAAATAGCTAAATAGGTTTACATGATGCATTTTAAAAAAAGAATACTAATTGTTAGCCTAATAGCATGGTTGCCTAAGACATTAAAAAAAAAGTTCTCAGCAAGCACCTTGGTATTTTTACTGATACTGTATTGTGACAGGAAATACTGTAAAAAAATAACTCGGGCAGTTATGCTGTTAGGCTAATGGAATAAATTTAGACGTTTTTACATTGCACCAAAACGATTAAGCGGAACCGTGAATGTGGTCTGAGCAGCCCTAGCGTATCCTTCCGAGAATTCATATTCTATGACTCTTTCACATGAATTTATAAAACGAAACGTTTTGACACAGTAGACTGTGCATGTCTTTTCAGGTGGCTCAGTCTGAGTGCATTGATTTGGTTTTGCTTCTCATCTCTCAGATGCTTGTTGTATTTTTTTCGGAAACACTGACAGGATGCGTCGGCTGCTTAGTATTCACTTCACGTAAAGTGGGTCTGTGTTCCTCATTTAGTTCTCTACTGTACAGCTGGGGAGCTGTCCGTGGTGCGGGAGTGGTATGCAAATGAGGCTGTGTTTGAATAGAGATGGAGGTAGACACAAAGCTCAATTAGAGAGCCAGCGGGGGGAAGGCAGCGGGGGCGCATTAAGTGTCTGTAGGGGAGGGGGAAGGGACCCCCCCCCAAAAAAAAAAAAAACAATGCCAACCAGGCGAAAGCAAATGTAGGGCCACATTCAAACCAATTTCTAATTTCTTTTCACAAATCTTTGGCTCTCCGAGGGGGCTTCGCCCGCACGGCACATATCAAATCAACATGCACTTCCCGCTTTGTTTCCAAGCTCAAAAACACATTTCTCCCATGCGGCAAAAGATATGAGAAGGGCGGGGCGGGTGTGGGTGGGGGTGATTGGTGGCCATCTTGGTGTTGATGCCCAGCTTCAATGCACATGACCCAGTCCCTGTACGATTGTCCTTGGAGGTGGTTCTGACATCAAGGCACCGGTTGCCATGGTAACGGCTGCACAAAGAAGGGCGGGCAGGGGTTGGGGGGGTTATGCATGTTGTAATGGAGGGAAGCATAATTAATATGCACATTGGGGGATTTAGAATCAGGCTTTAATTGTATTTGTTGGCGCGTGAAGCTGAGCTGTTTAACAAAAAAACGAAGACCATCAAATGAGATTTAGTGAGCTCATTGGTCAGAGAAATCATTTGCATGGCCGCCAAGGTTATTTCCAAATGATTTCCTTTTACACAAGAGAGAGGGGCTTCATACACGTGGTGGTAACTATTGTATCAGCCTTCCTCCTCCGAGACATGCGCGGCCAAGGTGACAATGTACCAATCCATCAGTCAGTACTTGGATTTCAGGTGACATTGTGTCCGTAAATTGCAATCTTTTCGCATTTTGTGCATGAAAAGGTTTGTCATATACGAGCAAAGACGCGATTCAAGGTGGAGGCTAACTTGATTAGAGGGACACTAAAATCAAGAATACGGCAGCAAGGGCGAGTCTATGATGGCAACGGAAGCGATTCTCAGAACCCAAAACACACATTTTACCTCGCAATTAATAAATTCACATCACTGTCTTTCATAAAATGTACAATGCTGGACTGGTCGCCAGTCATTCTCAGGGCACAATCAGAGACCGTCATTTACACAGTCATTGAAATACAAATTAGAAAAAAATGAAATGTGTATACCTACTTATACTTTTATATATTTCCTGCCAAATGAAGCATAAAACAAAAAGAATAACAAGCTTTATATCAAAAACTACCACAGCTGTGCCTTCCTGATATTTAATGCTCGCAAACAATGCAAGACACCATGGACAGACTAAAACATTTGAGCGACAGCTATTTGAACACAAACGGTGGAGCAATAGATGATATAGGAATGCTCACGGGAATATATATTCTTTATCCGCTGCGAAGATGATCAATGTCACTGAGACTGGCTGAGAAGATGTAGATCTGTATATCTGTGTTATACTGCCCCCAGGTGGCCGTGGTGCATACAAGTCAAGTAAAAAAAAAAGAGGCAAAAATGGTTCAATTCTTTATTGTTTATTTAATTGTATCGTGAATGTATCTTTTTATGAAGCAAAATATAAAGTGATATGTTTTTTTTTTGTTTGAAAAGACAGACTAATTGTGTTGTTTTTTGGGTGGGGAGAGATTTCATTACAATAACATGCTTCAAGTTCATATGCCGCGGTAATTTTTTTAAAATTTCATTCAGTCGATGAGAAAGTTATTCTTTATTTATTACAAATGACATGTGGTTGTTCATCAATCTATGCCAGTAACGTATATAGTCAAATGCAGATGAATTAAATGCTATTCCATTTGATAGCAGCAGGGAAAAATAAATGTGTGTATCTGCCTGTTATCAATCCTATGACAGAATAAAAGCTCCGTGTTCAACACTGACTTAGTAGAATGGTAAGTTGTCTCATTTCAGATGAGATCATAATCATTGTTGCACACTGCATTTACGTTGTGCGACATTTGTGTTTGGTGATGTTTTCATGTAAAACACAGCATGATCTTTAGCTCAGTAGAGGCAGGGAAAATATCGGTCGAAGCTAATCACCTCGCGCAAACTACCTTATGTTTTTGAGAAACAATTTCGACAAAAAAATAAAAATAAAATGCAGTACTCAACTGGAAATACCCGGTAATGTTTGTTTCAAATTTAAATTTTGCACCACTAATTATTTGTCAGAACATGAACACTTAAAATGGATTCCAACGAGCTACCGAAGCAAGCTACTAAGGCAGTGAAGGACCATGTAATTCTGAAAAGAAATAAAACAACAGACAAATTGCTCTAAAAAGCCCCAAGACCCACAAACGCTCCTAAGGCTCTATATAACAATAACAATAAACATTAGGTCAATCTTCTTCTTTCCTCCTTTCATTTTGTATGGCCCTAAGAGGACTTTATAATAACCGAAATGGCCCCTGATAGGTTCTAAGACAGGGTGTGAGGATAATATTATAGACTGTAATGATAATAATAAAATACAGTACATCATAACTACATTTATCACCTGTGGTATTTTAGGAGTGCTGAGATAGGGTTTAAATATGCCTGTGTCTTGTAAAGTGATGACCTGCAATCACACTGTTTCCCATAAAACATTGGCAAGAATGTAAAACACACACACACACACACACACACACACACACACACACACACACACACACACACACACACACACACACACACAAAGGGTAGAATTGCCGTCACGTTTGCAGTTGCTTGGGGCCCAACATTTCCAGGGGTCCCCCAAATCTCTCATAAAAACTAACTCATATTTTTTTTCTTTGATTTAAAGCAATAATTATTGGTTCAATCTTACGTTACACACTTAAAAAAAAAAAAGATGAATCTGTCATGATCGTTTTGAGCGCAACCCTCACCCTTCTCCTGCAATAGGCTACCCCATCTTCGTTCTGCTCAACTCCGCTCACTTCACAATTAGTAGTAGTTTGGCATGGGGAACACATTTTCAGTGGAAAGTCTTCAAGTTGTTTAAAGCTAACTGTCAAACTCAACATTAAAGAAAGAGAAATGCATGTTGTGCACTTAAAACAACCACGTACTGTAACTTTGACATTAAGTCTGCTAGCTTAATGCTAACACATCATAGGAAACACCCGAAATGAGCTACTGAAGCTCATCTACATGTTTCCGTAAGCCGCGGGTACTTGGACACAAACGGTGCATCAACACATGTAGACAAAATGTAACAAGACTCACACACTTCAACCTTTACGAGAAATGACAAATATTACTGCAGTTAGATAACAACCATCAAGAAGAGCTTTAAGGACTTATCCTGGCTCAGAAAAGAGAATTTTCTAACATACACAATTTTGAGTTGATATGATAAACATTCGTGTTTGAAATATTAGCAGTGCACAGATCTGGTGGGCCCAATGACTGGGTTTGCCTTTGGCCCTCGAAATGACTACACGCACACACACACATCACGCACAAACACACACACGCACATACACACACACACACACACACACACACACACACACACACACACACAGGCTGCAGACCCCACCCCCACAGCCCCCACGCGGACAAGCAAGCGCGCGCGGATCTACACGCAAGCGCCCGTGGGCGCGCGCGAACGCACACAGGCTGCAATGGTCTCATCAACATTGCATGGTTTCTTATGTGATTGCAAAATCGAGGACGTAGCAAAGGGCTGGGTTGAGGTAAAGGGAGCAAGACACAAACCAGCAAATCACAGACACACTTAGCGTGTACCGGCGGAATACATGCACAATACTGCATGTTTCTTTTTTTTCCCCCCCAAGATGTACGTACCTGTTGAAGCTCTATAATTCCTTACTTGTGGTTTATGCAGGTTCGCAGGGCTGTTTAGGACAACAACACCGACCTAGGAAATCAAACCATAGCTGTGTTGATATGCAAATGATCGGTTCCCGCTGAACGCATGTGTATTCATTATTCATAAATGACTCCTGTTTATGCAAATTGCGCAGCACGGCAACTCGGGCGGAGTGTTGAGTGGCGACGTTTCAAACATAGCCTGTGATCAAGAGCTGCCATGCTCTTAAATAAATGCACCTTTTGTGCAAACGTACTAAAGGTACATCGACATACTGTATACTGAACTGCAAAGGTGTTATTCAGATGAAAAATAAAATAAACTGTTTATCTTCTGTGTATGAGTGATAACAGTGCGATCCGTACTATAATCACAGCGATATTCTATGAAAAATGTAGTTTTTATCTTTTAGTGTGGCAATGTTTTTTAAAACCACGAAATAAAACACCTGTTTTATCCAGATAGCAAAACCGACAAAAAAGAAAATTTTAGTGCGCAGTCCAGCAAAGATTACGGTAGCGACATCAGCAAGCGACGGCATATTGTGACGTAAACGTGCGACCAGTATTTAATGCAAGCTGTTTCATCAAATTCACGGACGGAAACAAGCTATTATCTGACTAACTGTTGTGATCAACGGTAAATATTTTTTTCCCCAAATGACTAGTATTAGGTAGACATACAGGGAGCCGACGTTATTTTACATGCACGACAGACGTCGTTGAAAGCTGCTTTGAAACCATAACGCACGAACGTGCAGGAGATAAACGCGACAGCAATTGCTTCCACTGTTTTTGGTCATTGGTAAATATCAACCATGAAATAAAATGTCTTTATGGTTGCTAAATCTGTAAAACCAACAAACGATAACTCACTTTCTGTGACGTATTTTCTTGCAGCCATGTTCCATGACAGTTCACAAAGAAAATATTGGACCTTTAACAACGAAGACGAGTTGGAACAGTTGCGATCTGAAGCCAACCAGAAGTTCAGGAAGAAGATCAGAGAAAGCGGGAAGGTTAAGAACACTAAAAATGCCACTAATCTTTGCCAAACGTCACCTTGCGCACCTTAACTTGACCCCACCCCTTTTTGTGCCCCTCCAACAGCACGTGATAAGTGAATCCGTGTTCCTGAACCGTCACGAAGAAGATGTTCTCTTCAGAAACTACGAGAGAACACTTCTGGACTTCTGCAATGTCTTCAAACCTGCAATGCCCAAATCTGTTATTGTATGTATTTACAGCTGTAGACATCAAAACAATGTACAGTAAACCCGTTTATTGGGAGGGCTAACATACCAGAAGCACTCATGATGGGTGAAAAACCGCGCTTCACTGTGAATTAATTACTGTAGTTATAAGAAAGTTGTGTAATTTGTATGCAGGGTACAGCCATCATGTACTTCAGAAGATTCTACATGAACAACTCTCTAATGGAGTACCACCCAAGGATTATCATGTGAGTA
>NW_017805532.1:1412218-1446308 GCF_001891065.2 Hippocampus comes | reverse complement strand
GGGGGGGGGGGGGTGAATGCTGAACTGCGATGTAGTTGTATTTTTACACCAATGGTCAATTTAGTTTGGAACCTCAAAATGTCATATGCTGGCACCACCCCCTGTGCAGTTTGAATTGGATTGAGGGTGACGTTGTTAGAATGTTTTACTTGCCCGAAGCAATTTACATCCTTTTTTTCCCCCCTCGCTTTCTCAGGCTGACATGTTCATATCTAGCCTGCAAGGTGGACGAGTTTAACGTATCCAGCAGCCAGTTTGTGGGCAACCTTGTGCAGGAGAGTCCGGCCGAACAGGAACGCGTTTCGGAGCAGATTCTGGAGTACGAGCTGCTGCTTGTCCAGCAACTGAACTTCCACCTGGTGGTCCACAATCCCTACAGACCTCTGGAGGGGCTGCTCATTGACCTCAAGGTGGGCCAACTGTTAGATGCAAACCTCCTTAAATTGGCATAAATGTATGACAACCGGTGGAAACACAAGTAAATTGGACTTTCTGCCATGTCATGAAAACCAAGCACAGTGGTTGGGAAGCACCAGTTTTGTGTATGACTAACTTTATCCCCAACTCTCACCGTCCAGACCAGATATCCTACCCTGGAAAACCCAGAGTCCCTGAGGAAGAGTGTGGATGACTTTTTGGCATATGCGGCCATGACAGACGCGGGGCTGCTTTTTTCCCCCTCACAGATTGCACTCACTGCTATCCTAAGCAGTGCATCAAGAGCTGGCCTCAACATAGAGAGGTAGGCAAGTTTGAAACATGGGGAGCAGCGTTTGGTTCCGTGTATCAGAAATGGAAGAAAGTAGCCTCCTGTCTATTGTTTACAAACATTTAAAAAAAGGGCCTGATGTGATAATGTTTTGTTTGATAGCTATCTGACTGAATGCTTGGGGCTCAAGAATGAGCAAGAAACGCTGTCCAAAATGTATGACTCGATGAGACGTGAGTAACCCACCGCGAGATGGTAACGTTGCATCCTCTCCCAAGTTCTGTGAACCTGCACGCTTCCTCTGCCCGCTGTAGGGATCAAAAGCCTCCTGAAACGATACGAACTTCCCAAACCGGACGAGGTGAATGCGTGTAAGCAGAAACTGGCAAGGATCCACGTGGAATTTGGTACAAGTTCAAACAAGTAAGGATCATCTTGACTGCCACGAAGCACGGAACGTTAAGAGATGTGGATGTTTCCTATATTTGCATCCTTGAGAGCAGTTTCCACCCTCAGCGGCCCAGTGAAACCACTCCATGTTTGCGTCACAACAATTTTATTTTTGCCAGGTTGTCGTATCTAAGATGCAAAAAGGTTCAAAGGTTTCAGTTTCAGGTAGAAAAATAAAAAGGAACACATCATTGAGCGTATGAAATAACAAGAAAGTACCAGTACGACACACCACAGCCGTCGGGTCTTCCGTAACTGGCGGTGGTCTTATCTCGCCCGTTGACACTTGGTGAGCTCGGTGGTGTCATTACGTGCACACTTTGAGCTACGCTACATGACAGGCACGGATTCAGACAAGGAGGCCAGGCCAGACTACGACCAGCAAGGTGTGCGGGGTTGGGAAAGTTGGAGACTAGCTTCAAAATTCCTTGGAACATTTTGAGGAAATTACCCCTCACCCCCCCCTTTGCAACCCCCAAGTGTGGTGTGATTACTTGTGTGGAAGAGAGATGCAGTGGTGTGCTCCCAAGAGTGAAAGCGAGAGATTGCAGATAAAGCAGGGTACACGCATACTGACAATTTTAATGTCATTCACAAGGAGTGATCCCAAACTATTTCTAATGTGACTGACTGATAACTTTATATAGTCCAACTATGGAGGGTGGGGGGGGAAATACTACCTGTACAGGCATTAGGGCACTAATTTTCAAAATGTAGTACGAGTGCTCCCTCTAGTGGTACTTAATTATTAAATGTGCAAACTGTATAATGCGAGTTATTTTCACAGTACAGTGAATTCAACTACAGCTTAGTTGTATTTCACTTTTTAGTACAATACAGTTGCATTTATTTGATCTTTTTGATACAATTTTGAATGATTATGTGCATTCTAATTGTATTTTTCTATGGTTAAGTGTGGCATAATGTCACAGCGGCTTACACTAATATTAGATATTATGAGATGTCTGCCCTGTTTTTAATGGAACACTTGGGCCTATGACCGTTATTTTAATATTAGTCATGACGGCTGTACTTACAGAGCCGCTGGATTAGAGTCATGAATGAACAGCCAAAGTTTACACAACGCAAAATAACTGTTACCCTAGCACCTTGTGTTTTCTTCCAATACAACCATGCTAAAACTACCTCTTTGGATTTTCTGACAGTTTGGATACCCACTGCTCAGTCTAGTAGCAATTTACCCCCCACCCCATGTGTAGGCTCTCTTGTTAAGAGTTAAAAATCGGTACACGTGTACCCTGCTTTTGAGCAAACCGTTGGCTTTTAGTTCTTTAAAGCGGCGTTTATGTAGCAGGATTAACACATGCACAAGACAGGTTACACACACGTCTCCTCAACAAAGACTCTACCTTTCTGCCGTTTAGCTACATCATACAAATACATTTGGATTCTCCATCGACAAAGCAGCATATAAAAAAAAAAGGTCGGGGGGTGGATGGTGTGTAGAAAGGGGACTTTAAGGCTTGTGTAGTCTCGTGTTCAAACTCCCTGATGACGCTACTTCAGTGCTTTGGTCGCCCCCCCCTCCCCCTCACGCTTATGTTCATACCCAAGTTCAAACAGTTCTGCAGTTGACTGTAGCTCAGGTCCATCCCATCATCAATCGTGGCAGCACTGTGTCTAAAGCATATTTGGGAACAGCTTTGGAAGGAAAATGTTCACATAGGCAGCAAATGTGTTTCCATCCACCCCCTCTGCTCTCAGTGGGGGGCAGCCATATTGCATTGGAACTATGGAGATAGTAGGCCACATGCTGAGAATTAAGTTGAGGCTCGGACAAGGCCTTGCTCTTTCTGGCTGGCACTTGTACTCTCAGGTGTGATTCCACGGAATTCACATGACCTGGATGGCGGCCGCCAGTGACATGATGGTGCACTCTGTCCTGGAAGATAAAGTGGACACATTGGGAAAGGTACACACCCTCAAAATGTGAGCGGATTTGCTACTCTAGTGCAGTGATTCCCAACCAGCGTCACGGGAAATTATCCATTGCCACGTAATTGCTTGAAAAATGATTGAAATTATGTATCGTCGTTCAAACTATCTATGTCAGCGTCTTATAGTGACAGGCAGAACTAATAAATGCTCTACCAGGAAATGGTGCACAGTATATTATTAACCTGTGTATCGACTTTTTCTTTGGTGGCGTGCTGAGTGAGTATTTGAGAGGAAAATATGTGCCTTGGCTCAATAAAGGTTGGAAAACACTGCATCTAGCCAATTTACTTACTTGATATGACGTGGGAGGAACTACTACTACGAATGAAAACGACTATCTAAGGTTGCATCGATGAAAGTGCAAGGGTGTATGGTCACAAACACTGATCGTAGAGCTTAACAAGTCCAGCATATTCATAATGTCACAGGGCAGTCACTGTTAATTTTTTTTATTGTGTGTGTGACAGCAAACGCAAGCGGGGCTACGAGGAGGAAGGCTATGTAGCAAAAGAGCCGCGAATAAGAGAAGAGGTGAGACCATGTTCGACACGATGGATTCGCATGGTTCTAAATCCGCTTTTTGTCTTTAAATATGTTTTTAATCACAGGAGTGGACAGATGAAGACCTCGTATGACCATTCGCCTTCAAACTGACCAATCTAAAGACATCAAATGCATTTACCGGTAGTGTTATTGGTTTGCTCGCATTGTGCGTTACAAATAAAATGTATTTTTATACACCCTGTCTTTAATATGACAAAGAACAAGCCCATCAACTACTTTACATACAAAAACTGTTTAATAAGTGCATGCATGTCTGATACAGTCTGTACTATTTTCCAAAAAAATCTGCTGTAAACACTTTGCATCATACTTGGATTCTCAGATATGTTTTTTTTTTTTGCCCGGATTGCAAAATTTGGAGGAAGGGAAAAACAAAAACTTAACCAACAATCAAAACAGCTGATACAATCTGAGGGGAGAAGAATTCAGCTCATCTCTCTTATATACTCATGATTCCAGCAAGAGAATTTATTCTTGTATAAAATAACCAGACTTTGTTTTCCGCAAAAGACCGTTTCAATCTAGAAAATTGAACAAAACAAACGGAAAAAAGAACCACGCTCGTTTCGGCACGTGGCCTTATGTCACAAACTTGAAAAGAAGTCAGTCACTACTTACAGTATAAAAGCATCCTTGCTCGCAGTCCAGTTTCAACAAAAGACACAACTAGCTTCTTCATGTCAGTTTCCTCATACGAAGCGGGAAGGGGGTACACTTTGGCAATTTGTGCTAGAGAAGGCTGGCGAGTACTGAGAAACCTTTCAGAATCCAAATATTGTCCCTTATGTGCAAGGGAACTGATTGTACCCAAAGTTGGACTCATTCACACAGTTCAAAACGAGAAAGGGGGGAGTTTGTCCTGTGCAGGCAGCTGTCAGTCACTGGTGCCAGTTAAGTACTGCATTGGTTGTACTCAGCTGTTGTTGCATAGCTCTCACGGTGAATGGGACAACATGGATGGGAATGGGTGGCAGGGGCGGGGAACTATCGGACAATGACGTTATGAGGCGTGGATGGGGTTGCCATGGAGATGGGGGTAGAACATGCGAGGTCTCCCCAGTGCAGCACCCCCAGTGCGGGAGACTTGTCATAAGCGGGAAGGGAGATGGGAGTGGAGTAGGATGTGGGTTGATGCTGTACTACCTGTTGCTGTTGGACATGGCATACTGAGCCTGCTTCTGTTGGAGGAGCTCCGTGATGGCCAGCAGCTTTTTTAACACATGCTGCACATGGGAAAACGAAAAAAAAAAAAAAGACACCCGTTAACATCCTGTGAGTTCGTGCCTACCTTTCCCACATGTTTTGCAATGAAACTCTTTTCCAAAATTGCTCTACCCGACTTAATATAGTTTAGTGTTGGCAAAGGGACACACAAGTCATCTCTCACCTGCTGAGCCCCCCTCTCATTACTCAGCGTCCGAAGTTCATCTGAGTGTGCGGCGCAAAGCTCGTGCAATGCAGCCAGGTCTCGGGACAGGTCCGTCCTAAAGTGCTCTGTGGTTTCAGGAAGATCACGAACATTCTGCAAACAAAGTCCGACAGCAACTCTTGAAGAGCGCGGCGGTTGATTGTGTGCTATTGGCGGCATGGCTGTCTATCCCCCGCCACCTTAATTCCCCAGGGAAATTTACTGGAAACTCCAAAAAAACGGTACTCACCCCCAACTCATCCAGGAACATGATCATCCTATGCTTGTTGTTTTTGATAAACGGATTCACACCCTCCATATAAGGCTCCTGTGTGTGTGTGTGTGGACGCAATGGCACATTATCAGACGATTCCATACTGTCAATGACATTCCAGGCAGACGTCTCATACCTTTGCACCAAATTCCACCAGGTTGGCAAGGTTCTGAACAGACTTTGCCACCAGTGTGAGGGTCCTGCCCGCTGTTGAAGACGGAGGATCTGCAAGAGGAAAGAAACGTAACAGACCGGAATCATGCTCAGCTGTTTATTGGACGGACGGTACAAGCAGCCATATACAAAAGGAAAATACGCTCAAAGAGCAGGAAGCAGACGTGTGGCTTTGGATGGCTGCTCACCAGCAATGATGTTGAACATTCTTGGATTGAGGATTGCAGGACCGATGAGTCTTAGAAAGACGAACCCGCTTCAAGATAAACGATGAGAAAGAGACGTACATTAGAACAAAAGGTGATCTTAGCGATAAAATGCAAACCATCTGTAAATGCCTTATTTCCTTTACGTGCTACCAAAAAAAAAAAAAGTAATGGTTAAGTGACATGAAGTTAATCCCTCAATCAGATCTGTGAAAATCTTGTACTTTCTTTATGTTCATCAAATAACAGTTTTAAGCACCGCATGACACACGTTTTCAATTCAGTGAGGCAAAGTGAGCAGCAATACGCTTATTTTCATCAACAATAATCAAGTAAGAAAATGTTTTTTCATGTTTACCTTACAACTCTGGTTCTCATGGTGGTATTAGTTGGCCATTTCTGCTGCACGGATTTTTGCAAACAGCCATAAATGAATCTTAGCGTCCTGGAACGATGATAATAATAAGCGTTAGGTGACTCCCTCGGGACATCGCCTTTGCGCTGTTGAAGCTCAACCATGAAAATGGTGCACTTTATAAAAGTCATCTGTGCGCTTACGGTGGTAGGATCTCGGCAGCCATGAAGATCTTTTCGACCAGTTCTGACAGGATATTGAGGAGGTGAGCCAGGTTCAGGTTGACATCCTCATTTTTTTCCAGTTTGGAGGGGTTCAACTTGAAATGAGACGGATGGAAACCAGGCAAAACGTCATGTCATGCGACGGGATGAGTGACAAATTTAGGAACAGCTCCTGCATCATGTACAATTAATGTAGCTTGTAAGA
This sequence comes from Hippocampus comes, assembly GCF_001891065.2. NCBI lineage: Eukaryota > Metazoa > Chordata > Actinopteri > Syngnathiformes > Syngnathidae > Hippocampus > Hippocampus comes. The sequence goes on along the minus strand of NW_017805532.1, from coordinate 1,439,780 downwards.
TTGATGTTTGAGTGGATGACGCATTGAGGTACAATGTCATGAATGAACTGGATAAAACTGGACCGACTGATTGTGCATTCATGACAGTACTGTTTCAGAAGTGAATAGTCTTTCCACGTAAATCTTGTGCAGAAGTAGTGCTTGACGTCTCTGTATCCTGACATCATTGTGCTAAATTAGTGTGAATTGCAAAAATGGAAGGTTAATGATATGCACTCCCCGGTGACTTTATTTAGGTACACTTGGCACAAGCTAAGAAGAAGAGATGCATCAAGAAAAAAAAAAAACAACAAGATACTAATGCTCATCGGTGACTTTATTTAGGTACACTTGGCACAAGCTAATAAGCAGAGATGCATCAAGAAAAAAAACAACAAGATACTAATGCTCAGATCACTGAAACGACCGGAGGGGTATTCATTTGATCAGTATCATTATTGCCTATTATCACTATTTTTGATTGTTCGGTACACCATTTCTAGTACCTCTATCATCCAGTCGTGGTCAACGGTTCCGTTTGAGCTTTTCTTAGCTTGGGTAGCTATACCGAATGTTGTGGCCGGTGAATGGATAATTGCAAAGAAAACGTCTGCAATCCTGACTCACTTTAAGTCAAAGGGGACGTCAGATTTACCTCACAGGACTGTTTGCTCTCCATGATCTTGAGAATGGTGTCCTTGAGAGCGTGATGGACAAACGGCGTCGCCGTGGCTTTCATGTACTGCTCCATCAGAGTGCTGGCCAGAGTGGTCGCCCGGAACAACGTTGTGGCTTCATCTGTCCACAAGCAGAGAGAGCTAGCTCAGACCAAACTGGTTCATGGTGGCCACAAAGGCAATTCTGTGATTAGAATTTGTCTTATTTACTTGCAAGCTTGAATTAAGTGGGAGGAAAAAAAAAAGGGAGAGACACACTGACTGATGCGCTTTTACCGTGACACAAATGCTATGGCACTTGGCATTGGCTGTTAGCATGATGCAGATTTATTTAAAGTAATGCAATGTGGTTGTTTAAAAAAAAAAAAAAAAAAAGGAATTAATTCTCTCGGTTTGATGTTTAGTTTGACATTATCCTTGAACTGGGAGAGTCAAACAGCTCGAAGTCTCTCTTTTGAGGTATTAGCCACTATCTGCAATGTAGATTCTGAACTGTTGGAGGAGCAAGAACTATCACAGAATGTTGGTATTACAATTACAGTTCTAAAATGTTATTTTTTTGAAATATTTGGGGAAATAAAAACAGGCTTTGAAAAAAAATAAATGTTAACTTTCTCTTCTAATGCTTGTTAATAAGTCACACTGTCCCATCATTGTTGAGCTATTTTTACAACAGACTGGTAGGCTACTCATGTTGTCCTTCTGGGGATGACTCGAAACCACTGGCAGAATTGTTGTTTTTTTAGGACAATGAAAAATATGCATGTGTGTTTGTGCAGTGCCTCTCTTTCGTCTTGCTCCCTCTCCTCCTACAGTGTAAATGCTCACCCCTCCCCTCTCTGCTCATGAGAAGGAGGGAACAAAAAAAGCCCCTGGCCTCAATTCAAAGAGGCAGCTAGTTTACTCAACTCTGCAGGACACCAATCACATTGCGCCCCGCTTAGAGTCGCCTAAGCTCATCACCGATGACAGACAGGTTATTGAAATCTTGATTTTTTTAAAACCACGGTAAGCCGTCAAACCGGTAATTGACACATACCTCCGGACAAACTGCCAACCTTGATTTGAGTTCACCGCCACCATACAGTGTTCATATCTCAATGCAAAATATTGGCCATAAGTCCAGTTATATGCGCACATTTCAAGGCACCACTGGACAATTAAAATTGAGTTTCCAGATTTGGTCTTGGAACGAATCGAATCAAGGCACCACTGTAATCAGGATTGAACTACATTCACAATTGTTAGTTATCTCCTAAAGGCACGCTCAGCTTCAATATAAAGAGTGGTCATGACGAATCTACGCAGCATTTTTCACTTTTATTGTCTTACCCTCCATGCAAATCTCTCGGTCATTGAGAGTCCTGAGAAGAGGAGCTTCGGCCTTTTCGTGTCTGAAGATCCTCAGGAGGAGGCTTGCCAGTAAGGTGCGGTCCTGACCACACACGTGGGCCAGTGCATAGATGACATGGAACTCTTTTTGCAGTATCATCTACAGGAGGACACACAAACATGCAGTCACGGTGAAGAGTGTATGGACTAGTCGGTGTGAATGGCAGTGGTTCTGACCTCTTTAAACTCGCTGTACTCCTCTTCGGGCATGATCTTCTCCATTGAGTAGCGTGCGCGCACACGTAAAGAGCCTGGCTCGATGCCCTTCAGCGGCACGTGGGAGCTGAGAGGGAACCACTCGTCAATCATCTGTCCCTTCTGCAGACGGCTTAGCTGGCAACGCATGAATACTAGTAGGGACAGAACCGAAACAGCAAAAGTTGGAAAGATGAGGAGAACAAAATAGGCCAAGACTACAAAATTGGTCTTCAAACCAACAGATGGACGTACGGATGTCACTTTCTTTGCTCTTTTTTGTTTTGTTGCTCAGGCTGATCTCAAACCTGTTGATTTCACTCGAGAGGTCACTGCGAAAAGACAAACACGATTTTTCAATTTTAGTGAGCCAGGAAAAGAAGCAACTCCAATGTGAAGCATAAAAAGGAGGCGCACTCAAAAATGAACTCCTCTGTGAAGACGGGGTTCGGCCCCTCCCTTGGGTGCGTTTTGGCCACCTGGACGTTGTTCAGGTAGATGTTACAGTAAGGGTTGGTGAAATACTTCACCGGCAGCTTATGGGCCTCCTCCACATAAAGCACCAGGCTGCTCACCTAAGGCAGAAGTTGCGATTCAGACTTCAAATGAAAGACCGGTTGCAATGACATTCCTACCATCATTTCCTTGCCCCACTAAGAAAATGGGAGTCAGATGACCTCATTGCTGCACTTGCATTGGACTTTCTACCAATACATTGGACCATACCTCCTATTCATTCACTTTGCACTGAAGATGAGCAAAGACAGACAACTAACAAGACTCGCAATCAACCGTATTTTGTTGAAATCAACCAAAGCCCTTTTTTTTTTTTTTTTTTTAATACCTGTGCCTGTTCAGGAGCTTCCCCGGCAAAGTAGAAAATGTATTGTTCCTCACTAAAGTGCTGGACAACTATCTGGAAACAGTTTGGCCTGAAAATGAGCAATAAAAAAAAAAGAAAAAAAAAAGAAAAGAAGAACATCGTTTAACCTGATAGCATCTCCAAACAGCCTCACTAAATCCCGCACACCTTACCTGCCAAAGAGGCTGTCGTGAACACCATAGACGGAGCACACACTTAGGTCGATCAGCCCTTTGGGTTTGGTGGCTCTTTTCTCACTCTCAAAATAGATTAGCTGGGCATCGTTACCCTCCAGGATAAAGTACAGGTTCTTCCACCGTTTGCCTTTGCCTGCAAGTATTCAAATTAGAGACAATTGAATCCCAACAGCGGGGGAGATATAACGTTTGGGCCGTCGAAATACTATTCGTGCGACGCACCTTTGTTGAAGAGGAGGTAGCCTTTCTTGACTATGTTTTTGTAGAACGCATCTTTTGTTTTTCGTCTGATTGTGTTGTAAATTTCTCTCCCATCCACCGTGTCGCTGATGACTTGTTCTTGCTGCTGATTAAAAACAAGCGCGAGGTGCGTCATTACGACCAGACACCCATCAAACTATTGATTATATCGTTGATAAGTGAGGTTAACGCCATTATTTTGAATCTCATAACAAAATAATTCTCATTTTAAATAAAGTTTTTTTGAGGCGAATTCTTGTTTTCAACATTCCACATCCGTGTGTCCCTACCTGTACTGAAACCGGATCTTTCAAGTTGTAACCCTCGACAATCTGCTCCTTCTTGTAATGGTCGATGATGTCGTCGACACTAACGAATGAGAGCGCAAATGAAGACGCGCATTTACACACATTTTTAGATGAAGATGATGATGATTGTGAGCGCAGGTCAACACAAACCTGTTGTAGTACCTCCCTCCCATCATGTACTGGTTGTTGGGGGTGGGAGAGATCTTAAACCTTTGGATGTTTTCATTGGTGCGAAAAAAAAGGGAGTAGTCCCCAGGTGTATTGTCTGACGGCCGCACGAGGAAACTGCACACCTGGCCAACTGTGCATGAGTGGGAGAGAAGGGACAATTTAGTGGTCAAATCTACCAGGATATAATGATCTCCAAATTGATTATACTGCAATGACACTTTTTTTTACATCACATTGAGTGAACGCGTTTTACCCGTCATCAGGAGGTTGTAGGCCTCTTGTTTTGTGATCTTTCCATGATACCAGCTGTGGAGGAGCCAACATGAATAGCATCAATCAGGTTTATTAACATTCAGCCATGAATGCCAAACTTAAAATAATTCAATCACTTACATTTTTCCCTCATGTGGATCCTCTTCCCGGCACTAGAGATGAGAAGAGAAAGTGGTCAACAGTTTGCAACTGTCATATTGTAGGTCTTTGAATGCCGACGCCACCAAGTCACTTTTGCTATTAGTTTCAGTCCCGTGATGTTTGCTGTCCAGCTTAATATTTTTCTTCTTGAGTATAGTACACTGAATTGATGTAGGATGCGCTTACCACCTCCTCTACCAAATCCTCCACGATGAGGCCCTGCTCCTCCGTACGAACGTTAGTCACCCACATCCAGCCGTCGTCCAGTTCGTTGTGAACGATGAACATGTCTCCCTTCAGGAAGCTGGAGACGGATTTGGTCAAAAGGTTTCATGGTGCAAGAGGGACTATGTGACATAAAATAGTACGGGTTACACTTTTTTTTTTTTTAAACTGAATCATCCCCACTAACCCACTTCCTGGTACTGTATTTGTGATGTATCATGAACTAACCAGCAGGGGTCGGGCTTTGACCGCATTTGAGGTTTGTATTGCTGTCATGAAACCAAATTTCACATACCGGTATTTACACTACATGTGCAAGACACGTTTGAATGCTTACCTGATCTCATCAGTATCTGGCACTTTGGTGTATGGCAGTATGGCCCTTACTCTCCTCCTGTCTTCTACAGGCTAAGCAAAGAGATTAAAAAAAAACAAAAAAAAACATCAAATTAGATTCTCTCCTTCTGAATGTGACATTTACGATGTTACATTTAATAGTTTTGCAAATTACTCAAATTGCTCTACTGAATGTCAAGTGTCTGAATGCAGTTCAGCTCGCTTCTGATATTCTTGCACAATGTCAACTACATTTCGGTGATGGTCTCACCTCTGGAGGGGCCACAGGCCACTGCAGCTTTTCTCCTTTGAGCAGGCAAGACACGTAGCTGTAGTAACCAATTAGGTCTGATAGGGAAGAGAACCGCCTCCCGCCTATGTAATAGTCCCCACACATGGCAATTATCCTGAAACGAGAACACAACAACAACGAGAACAGTCAGTGAAACAGTATTTGATCATCGGAACATAGTAGTAATGTTTACCAGTTTGCCTGCTTCAGAAATGTGGTAGAAATAAGTACTATGATCGACAGTATACCGTAAGTAGTGGATGTTTGCAATGGCATAAAAAAAGGGGGGGGGGGCTGAGAATGTATTCATCCATTAAACAGCAGCCAATTATTTGATTGTGTTTAAAATAAAGTGCAATTACCAGTTTGATTCATGGGCCATCTAAGCACATCAACCATTTGAAGTTTCATGCAATTCACCTGATGCTCATAATCCCTTTAGCAGGGCCATTTTTGTGTCCCCCCCGGCAATAATTACATCATGGCCTGACATGAATGCAATGAGTAAAACACATGAAGTCACGGATACTTAATTAGAACAGCATCGTTTCTCCAAAGAACAAACTAATCTCTCAAAGGTGGGAAAAGAGACAGAGCCCCCCCCCCCCCCCCCCCACACACACACACTTAATTGTGGTTTGGCTTTCATAGATTCGGAACCTATCCTCCGTTACGGACTGAAAAACTCACCTATTTCCTCCATTTTTGCACCATGGCTTTGGCTGATGGGGAAAAAGTACAAATCGTGTTGGGTGGCTGTCAACTACTTGCTGATTTTCATTATTCGCGGCAGGGCTCGGTCTCCCACGGATAGCCGAGTTTCACTTTAAATAAAAGCTCACGAACGAAAGCCAACAGAAGTTCACCTTCCTCTTCTACTTTTTATTCAAAAACATCAATGGCAAAAGGTTTGCCGCATTTTCAGTTCTTAGAAATGGTGGTCATGACATTTTTATGAATAAATAAATAAAAAGGCTGAAGTGAAGGGTACAATACCGAGACAATTGGGTAGAATAACAAAATGAAATCTTAGTAAATACTGCACACATTCTCAGACACAATTAATGTCAGCTTGACACAAAAATGTCTAGAGTCCACCGGAAACTTCCTTGCCGTGTCACCCCCTCAGTTTCGGTGGTTTTCTTAAATGGTAAATGGGCTGACACTTGTATAGCGATTTTCTACTTCGGGTACTCAAAGCGCTTTACTCTGTGACCTCATTCACATATCGAAGACGTGGCATCAGGAGGAATTGGGGGTTCAGTGTCTTGCTCAAGGACACTTCGACATGGTCACAACGGCCGGCCGGGGATGGAACCACCAACCTCTGGGCTGGGAAACGAGCACTTTGCCGCGATGCCATGCTGCCCCCACAGAAACTTATTATGATTAAATGCAACAAAATGTTTGTGCAATATATGCGAGCTACATGACAGGGTTTAGAATCGAATTTAAGGCGCTATCACTTGTGGTTGCCAAAATGACGGGTGGAAAATATGGTCAACAGAAAAATATAGTATGACCTTGAGTTTTGAGACTTGATATTTACACCGCAAGACATCTACTGCATGTACAAAGTACATTATTGTGCCACCCATTACATGGAATGCTCCAAAACGTGCACGATTGATATATGGCAAAAAAATAATAATCCAGCAGTAATTTGTTTCACTTAGATGTATTTTTTTTAGCTGAATTTCAAGTTATTTGTTATCTATGACAGATACTAATGTAACCTTAACCAATAGTTCTGGCTCACTCTTGGCAATTTTTTACCACGCTGTTCTAAGAAGAATGGTTTTTGGAGTACAGTATAAGAATTCATCATTTTGAAGAGAAAAATCTGAAGAGGAGAATGTGCCACAGAGTGTCCATTCTACGCACGTGCGGAAACTTACCTGAAGTGGTTGACCACATTGGTCATGCTGAGGAAAGACAGGACAAAGGAACCGGGCCGGCGGTCACTCTCCCTGATGAGGTAGCTGCCATGGGTCCGAGCCTGGCGCAGCCGCTCCTCAGCAATGGTTCGGTCTAGCTTGCCATGGTACCACCTGGGACAAACACGCCACAAAACAAGGCTATTTAGAAGCCGTGGTTGCAATTAGATTGCGTTTACTGTTTGTACAGCCGAGTCCTTCCGTACATTAGTCCAATGCGCTTCTCCGCAAGTTCACATCCAGAACACAAAAACAGACATTGTTGGCTGTCACGGGCTTCTACGGCATTTTACCAAGCAACTACTGAAACAGCAATACCTATAAACTGGGTTCTGGTGGTTGTAATAAATCACCTCACAACTATTGACAGGTTAACTTATTCCACTACGAAAGCAAATAACTTTTCAGTATGTACGCACTTGAACCGACAATTCCACGAAGTCACCGCAGAAGTGCTATTTCATTTGTCTCAACTGGAAAACAGAAACGATATCTGTGACGCTCAAGGTTGATGACGCAAGCTCAGTGCTCACATTTGGTTAAGTGCCACCATTATCCAAAATTGTCACAATGACAACCCCCAGCCGTTGTAAACCTGGTGTCCAGTTCAGTGGCTACAAATTTGCTACCGGTAATCTGAAATGTTTTTTTTTTTTTTCCCAAATATATAGTGCAACCTCTAAAAAGGTCTCAGGGTTACTGTAGTGGTTCACATTGATGACTTTTATGCAACTGTGTGTGGGGAGCAATTACCAATATATAACTAATCCGCAAAATTAAAATCAATTCAAGGGATGAATAAAGCAATATCAATCAATCAGGGTTTGATTTGATTACTAAGTGTAGAGCGAAAAATATCTGCCCCAAAGCTTCGTAGTGTTCAATTGTGCACACAGACTGTTACTCTGTGGATCCCCAAGTTCAGTTGTGAACATGATGATGGCAACACCCGCATCTCACACGCGCATTTTATTGTTTTATTATGCAAAAACAATTTTTATCCGATTAATTGATGGGATAATTACTGCTTGAGCACCGGAGCCAAAACTCTTCACATTCAAACACACAAGCCAACTGCAACAAAATGAAGTAACTCCAGTTAACTCATTTGTCTCAAGCAATATAATGTGAGCGGTAAAGAAAACTTAACAAGTGAAAGCAGCTCAGTTAAAAGGTAAGTCCGGGGGCTAAAAATGCCGCCTCCAAAAGACAGTTTAACAAAAAAAAAAAAAAAAAAAAAAACCCCCCCCCAAAAAAAAATTTAAAAAAAAAAAAAAAAAAAAAAAAAACCTCACTCCATTCACTTTCAACTTATCTACATTATTGTTTAGTTCTAAATTGTCTATGACGACACTTTGCTCTCCTTACTTTGTTTTGCCGAAACATGGAGCAGCCTAGTTGGGTCTGACTTGCTGTGCACTCTCCCTTGTTGTGCCACCATTGTTTCAAGACGCCCACATTAAAATAATGACATTACACATTAACGACAAAATTAATTAAAAAAAAACTATGAAAATGCCATGGCATTATATTAGTTTGGATGCAGTTTCAGGATTTCTGAAGACCACTTACGTTCTTGCTCACTTGTTTTTAGCTTCATTTTATTGCCATTGCATAAAAACACAATGAAATTGCACATGCCCCCCGGCCCCCACATAAATACCACAACAGCATTTAGAAATCTTATTGAAATATTCATCAGGTGAGCCTGAATATTATAACCTTTCCCAACAGAGGTACAAAATGAAAATGCTTTATTCAAAGTTCGGCCACAAGTGCCTCAAAGGGCAGCCACTCAGGTGGGGGGCTGCAGTACTTCTTGTAACAAGAGAGCTAAAAAGCCTGCCGTGGAGTTATGAACTAGCGAGTCTCTTTTCGGAAAGAAGAAAGCGTGATGAAACCTGCTACCAAGGAGAGCTCGCAGAGAGGAAGCCAGGAGCAGGAAAGTGAAGTGTCTGCGAGGGGGGGCTTTGGACGGATTTGTGCGATAAGAGTATTGAAGAGGGAGATTGAGTGCAGCTGCAGAGCTGGGCCAAGCCGCAGCAAGGAGCCAGGACAAGGGTGGGAAATAATGCTGAAGAAGGATATACGAGTGAAGAGGGAAAGACAAAAAGAAAGTGTCAGAAAGCATAGCTCAGCACATCATTTTACAAGCTAAAGTAGTTTGGCTCCAAATCGAAGGTTTAAGCACTTGCCATCCCGGAATCGTGCGCAAACTGCCCGCTATTAATTATACATATCGCAATCTAAAAAAGACAAATTATACAGTCTACATGAGAGACCCATTTAATGGTAGAATTGCATCGCGATGTAGAAACCAACAAATACTGCCCACTTAACAAAAATGACTCCGTTCAAAATGTCCTGCTGAATGTAATAATAATAATAATAATAATACCAAAAATAAAATCTGCACGAGCTTAGTTGCTGTCTGTAACTGTAGCATAGGATATGTATGTTTTTTGTCGATGACATCATCTGTGCGTCTCCCGCTGCACGCGGAGCAACATGGCCGTATGAGGGTGAACTGAACAATCGTGAACAAATTAGTCTACAACTCACACCTGCACACCTGGTGATATTCTAATAACACAAAAAGAAGGAAAGGGGCGTGAAATAAACACGAGTGGTTATTTGAGAGGCTGTTGGCAATGACACCCCCCATTCATTGACTCGGGCGATGCCACAACTCCTCGGCACATCCTGATTCAGCTCAAAGGGATATTGACATGGACACGGGAGCTCAAAACCATCCAGAGAAATGTTCATGTGCTTCAATCTTAACCCGACGCAGTCAAGTCAAGAAGTGAGCCGTCCAGTATGCACTGCATGTGTGCAATATTTGTGAGACTGTGATGAATTAGCCGAAATAAGTGGTGTCTATATATTTTTACTACACTTCCAAACTCCATCTCATCTGATCAGCCAGCAACACACTGAAGCATCAGCCATGGCGGTGCTTATAGAAAAAGGCGCTTCTATCAACTCGAGGAATGCCCCGTCATGTCTGAACATGAACAGCGAGCAACACAGTGACATCCTGTTTCTCTTACATGACTGACACCACACTCAAGGGAAGGTACTAACTAACATTCTGCATGTTCCCTCGCTCACATAACAAAAGCCCAATAAGGACCTTTTCAACAATACCGTCAGACTAAAAAAAGACAACCCCCACCCCCCCCCCCAACATCAAGTCACCACAGGACAGTCACAGCAAAATATGCGGAGTGGCCCACAGTGTCATGTTATCATGAGGCAAGATGAAAAGGAAGATAATTTTAGCGCTTCCTGTGAGCAAGTTGGACTGACTGTCAGCTGTCAAGTACAGTATCACTCAAGTTTTTTGAAACTGAATATGTCTAAATAATAAGAGCCTTGGCCCAGGTTGAGCAAGTTTTACGACCTCAAGGTTTCGGGACACAAAATGCGGTCTCTCATTGGAGCTCAAAATGAATTAATAATCATGATTTGTGAAAAATATTGTTTTCAGGTAGACTGGACCTCGAAAATACCCAACTGTGTCTCACATTTTCAATCCTTTAAGTATATGTCTATTTTAGAAATCAATTAAGAAAACCTGGGCCACTTTTGGTCACATGCCACTTCATTGTCTTCTAAGCAATGGAATGAATGTATCCCAATACAAAAGGCAATTTGCACTGCGCGCGTATTAAATCTGCACACCACTCATTAACGGGTATTCCAGGGATTACCGACAAGTTCTCTGCAACCCCCTAATCGTCAATAAATGGAAAAAAAGAAACCAATGCTGCGGCAAACTCAGGCAGTTTTAATGATTTGAGATCAGTAGGAAACCCAATGCCCAATTCCACTCCAACGGCGCTGACACAGACCTCATTAACAGCAAAATGGGATCGCATCGTTTGAAATTAACGTTGCCTCACTGGAGCTGCCAAAACTCACACGGGGAGGAGGGAAGGGCAAAATAAACAAAAAACAAAAAACAAAAACCTTAAATCAGAATTTTAACACAAATTGTCTTATGAACTGAGGAATTCCATTTGAATATTGCACAATCATATAGTAGGCTGAGCGAATCGAATGCAGTGCATACCCATTCATGTATCATTTTAACCACATTTTAATCGTCAAATTTGAATCTGGACCAAATCAGCAGGCACCGTCAGGCAGCTGCTTGGGAATTGAGGTCCGAGGGGTGTTGATTTAATGGACGCCCCACTTACGACGAGTTCACCCTCTGCTGCATCTCCCTCCACTGTGTCCCGCCGTCTCGCAAGCTGTACCCGCTCCGCTGATGCGGCTACCGCATGGCCAACTGTGAGCTTTGACGTGGGAAGCTGAGCCCAGGCAGCTTGAAATCCAAATAAGCCATGATGATGCGATGCCGCTGTCGCCTTGATGCATTCGCCCCCCCACCACCCGACCCCGCCACCATCCACGGAAATAGGACGAAGGAGCCGAGACTCAGACGAACGCCGCTCGTGCATTTATTTTTGACTAACGATGTCTGTTATCCTTCAGCAGCATCAACGGGTTGAATAGTTCTTCGGAAGGAAAGTGAAGTTCAGTGCAACCCTGCAGTTGGTGCTCTCACTTATCCTCCTCTGACTTGCTGCTGACTTCTCTTCCCTTTCTCCCTCTCATAAAAAACCACGAGCGTGCCGCCGATTGGTTTCTGACTCAGTGGGACAGAAAGGGTGGGGAGTGGCAATTTTTGCTCTCAAGACATCTGTATGATACTCATCATCCTCCAGTGACGCGCGTGGGTCTTAAGACAGTAATGAATATTGAGCGCGGCCCCAGCCTTGCGCCAAACATCGAAAGAGAACAATTAAAAGGACAAGGGTAGCAATAACCAGACTGCTGACCACATACTTAAGTCTGAATGAACGGCTTGTTGATGAAAACCGCTTATGTCATCGTTCTCTTTTCTCTTCCCGGGAGCTATAACCACCACCCAAAAAAATAGTTTTGAGTAAATTATGAATAATTACCTTGTGTATGTGAACGTTTGCCCTGAACGTCCAATTCCGAGCATGGTTGGATAATAATGGCTTTGGGGAATTTCTCCATTGTCAGACAAATAAAGGTTTTCTTATCTTCTTATCTTTCGATGAAAAACGGATATTTACAAGTTCGCTACAATGAAATAATTTTGATCAGCATGAATTACTCCTTTGTTCCCAGTTGCCCGGTCACATACGGCGTTCATTATCCGCGATCGTTGGTTCTTGGTTTATCAAGACATAATTTTGATCGGCTTTTGTCGTCCCCTGCATGGGGACATCACATGTTAAAAAAACAAAATGGAGGTGGACACCGTGCGTTCATAATAAACGTTTTTTAAAAAACATGTTTTCAGTCATTAGCAAAACGCTCTTAACAAAGCATGAAGGAGAGCATGAAGCAAGTCAATTCAGTTTAAATCAAAATGGTTGCATTTGCACGATATCACAATTCGCTGACCGCGGTCCCGTTCTATTATAGTTTTTTTTTTTTTTTTTTTTTGTGAACTATATTTAATCAATCACGCACAAAGCTCATTTGCTACATGGTGAAAATTGTGCTCTGATTGATTGCTGGTAACATCACTCAATCTCTTGACAGAACAGTATTGTCACTTTTCGTTTCACTTCAAGTCACTATTCTGCATCTTCGAAATTCTCTGGTAGTGAACCAAAGCACCAGAGGAAGATCAGGAGAAGATAAAACTCTCTTTTCTGGTAATTCATGCTCATCATCAAAGTTACGGAGGGGATCCTTACTGATAATTCGTCATACCCATACTGAGCTTTAAATGTTTCTTTTATTTTTCTATCATCTACTGCAGGCTACAATATTTTGGATTTCATGCTTGCAATTTTGTGTGTGTACTCATTCAAATCTGTTTACAATTATGTGCTTGAGTAAGTTTGAAGCCAGTTTCACGCTGCAAAATATGTATTTGTCGATATAACTAACCAAAGTCAATATGTTGCCGTACACTGTAGCGCTGCTACTTCCCTGCACACTCGCAGCATCGAAAGCGAGAGGGACATTGCAACGATGAAAAACAAATGCAAGTTCACAACACATTACATAGCGGCATCTGTGCCCAGAAAGCTTGTGCTCCGAGGGACAAAGATATTCCCGCAGGTTTTCGCTTGCATAGTTGACAATCAGGACAAGCTGAAAGATACAACAAACTAAGTCTCCAAAGCCACACGGACCGCAGGCCGCAAAACAGCTGGCTCGCTGAACAGCATTATGGCAGAGATGGAAAAGCGATGTGAAACATTTGAACAACATTTGAACAACATACCCTAACATAGTTGACAATCAGGACAAGCTGAAAGATACAACAAACTAAGTCTCCAAAGCCACACTGACCGCAGGCCGCAAAACAGCTGGCTCGCTGAACAGCATTACGGCAGAGATGGAAAAGCGACAGGGTAGCAAATGTGAAACATTTGAACAACATACCCTACATCTTTTTTTATGCATTGCCAATGTATTGGCTTGAGCTCCGATTGACTGATACGTAAAATCAAGTGACTCCGAATCAGGTGCATAACAACGTGAACAGGACATCCGTACTTTATAAGACGGTGGCTATATCACAACTTTTGAGCCTAACGGAAAAGTGATACCAAATCAGTGAGAGGTCTTTCACATAGTCTTGTCAAATGCAACTCAAAAATTGGGGACCCCGTTAAGGCGACAATGAATGGTTGAGAAGTGTTGAAAAACAGGATGACTTTATAAGACGGTGGCTATATCACAACTTTTGAGCCAAACGGAAAAGTGATACCAAATCAGTTAGAGGTCTTTCACATAGTCTTGTCAAATGAAACTCAAACTATTGGGGACCCCGTTAAGGCGACAATGAATGGTTGAGAAGTGTTGAAAAACAGGATGCTGGAGAGAAAAGGCAGGGCAGAGAGAGGATTGGAAGGGCACGACAGGACATTGCATAATGCAATGAAAATGTATGGAAACTATCGGCTTTTTCCTCATCGATGTGCAGCACAAAGCTTCAAATACAATATGGGACAGGTGTTGCAAACTTACAATATTTGGTTTAAGTCAACCAACCCAAAACATAGTTCTCAAAATGTCACATCATCCACCCACAACGATGAAGTCATCACCCACCCCCCATTTTTCTCCTTGACCAACAACTCTGGGAAACCCTTTCTGACTTAGGGCAGTCTCTAATCTTCGTGGAAACTTGAAAATCCACGACTCATTTCCCAGAGTTGTTTGTTTAAGCTCAGGCATTAAGCTCGCTCTTTCTCCAGGCAGTAGCAAGGCACTCATATGTAGCTCAACTTTGTTCGCCATCAATGTCACATTATGATTGCACACACTGAGTTTATGAATGGCATGTCAGTTGCAGAAGGTGTTTATGAATGTCTCGCTCGCTCTCTCACTCGCTCTCTTTCATATTTTCACGAGAGGAACTCTGTTCAATGTGCCGAGTTAAGCTTTCACGGTCAGTGTGCAACATGCAGAGAAGACCACTTTTATCGGGGCAAATATTTTCCACTGTCTACGCTTAGAAAAGACGCTTCATGAGCCGCTAAGTCAAAGGAATTGAATATCAGACGTGGTGCTCCCAATTAGAGAAGACGTACAGTCCACGGTGAGAGAACAATTCTCTGTAGCCTGTTGTGAGTGGAACATTAACGATAAATCTACCCACATCGTGTATACGGCCGTGGTAAAAATGTGCCATTCAACTTCTCTCGCACTAACTTCAATGACTAGGACAACAATCACCGAAAAGCGTATAAGTGAACAAACGGGCGTACTGTATGGATTAACTTGACTTTATAAAATGCAAAAAACACAATCAAAACAATTTGACACTGGGCACCTGCTTGCTTGTCTTATCGACAGGGAGATGTAGAGCAGCATCTAAAATAAAAGCTGAATCCACACTCCACACTCCTTTGCTTTCCATATCTCATAGGACAAGGGCCAAAAATGACCAAGTGCTGCACTTCACCAATGAGAATAAAACAAATGGCAAGGCTGTATGAATGTTACAGCGTCATTTCTGAGTCTACAGGAGAGATGGGGTGCTTCGGTTCCAACATCATTGCAGGTGTGAGTAACTCTGAAATGAATCACGCATGTCAAAAATATTGATCGCATCAGGCAATGATGACAACAAAGCGCAAAGTGCAGTTCGGTCATGTAAAGCAATTTGAATTACAAGCATCCTCAAAATGACTTACTGCATGCTGTCATCTTTCCATGACATCCCTTAGAGACTGAGCAGTGCTAAATGACGCTAGCAAAGATTACATAAAGTATCTCGCTGCAGCATAAAACCGTTTAAGACAATTCTGGGGCAAAGCAAAACACTCGGATGGCTTCTGTCGAGGCTTAAAAATCTCTCCTCAGTATTTAAATCCACTGCTAGGACTATTCTTGCATGACAACAAACATTTTTTATGCAAAAAAATCTTTTCTCCGAATTTGATTAATATGAGGTGCATTTTCCATTTGAAGAAACAGGAAAACAAATAATCCACCTTGCCTCCTAGAAAAAAAATGTGGCTGTAATTCGTAACTTCACAAATATGAAGTAACTACTACCACCGGAGTTTGCGTGACGTATTTACAGAGATAGCATCTCCATAGCTGAAGTTCATGGTGGAGTTTAACGATAAAGTGTTGAGTATAAGAAACGGTTACCAGAACAATACTTCAGGATTTGAAAAAATAATACTGGTTTAGTCTGCTCCGTGTCTGGTTTGTTATATTTGTGGAAAATGAGTTATGCTGTGAAATTCACCCGTTTTTGTCCACCTCAGGGCGGCGTCCATTTTGTCATTTGCCTTCAACTGGAAAATGACATCAAAGGCGCTCAGGGATCAGGTAAGAACCAACCACGGTTCAGCTTCAGTAAACAGGTGAGCACTATTTGAATACCCTTTTAAGAGCCACCGCTCATTTTTGTAAAATCCTGACAAATCGTCTGCTTGCTCTCTTTGTTGTCTAAGACAAAACAGAGCAGTACAGTTATGAGCCATTCAATGCCCAGAGGATATCCACAAGCACATAAAAGCCTGGTTTGTTCCCAAGACCATGGGTTCC
Organism: Hippocampus comes; assembly: GCF_001891065.2. Taxonomy (NCBI): domain Eukaryota; kingdom Metazoa; phylum Chordata; class Actinopteri; order Syngnathiformes; family Syngnathidae; genus Hippocampus; species Hippocampus comes. The sequence goes on along the minus strand of NW_017805532.1, from coordinate 1,423,483 downwards.
CATGTTATGGTTCCAACTTTGAAAATCCTGCAAATGTTTCCACCCTATTTTTGCAAAGCAAAACTGTAGTATTTGCATGCATCACAGGTCAAAGCTTGGTCGTCACTGTTATTGTACTCACTGGTTTGTGGGCGGTGCAGAGAGGGGGAACACCACCTCTTCCTCCTCGTATTCCGGTCCATCTTGCAGGTCGTTTTCATCCATCGTGCCGCCACAACCTGAAGGGAGAGGAGGGGGAGGTGGAGGAGGCGGTAGCGGGGGGAAGTCGGTCACCCCGTCCGGGGCTGACGATGTGGGTGAAATCCGACAGGCCGGCGCTTCTGAAGTGGGAGAGCCGCACATGCCGCCCACGTTCCCTGAGCTCGTTAAAACTGAATGTCCACCTCCGCCACTCCCTGCCGTGGACAGGGTAGATCCGCTTATATCCCCACTTGACATGGGATAGATCATACTCATGTCCGGGAGTGAGTCCGGAGACGTGTTTGTGAGTTGACGGAGGGCTGGCGCAGGTCCTGAATCCGCCACCCTCACTCTGGTCGACCTGGGATAGCAAGGGAACGGGGCCGTCTCCGGGCCTCCTCCGCCTGTCCCCGCCGTGACCGAGCCCGACTCCTCACTACTGACCTCCGCTGCCATCGATCCGGGAAAATATACGTAGAGGGGAACAAGTCGAGAAGGGAGCCGGCCCTTCCCCTCTTTTGTTAGGACACTCCGTCAGTGTTTAGGCTCCCGGGAAACAACAGCAAAAGTTGACCAAAACGCGTTGGGAGTCTGTCAGCTAGCGTTAGCCCACGAGCTAACTCTGCTTATGGGCTTGCACTAGCACGCGTTAGCTTTACCTCGCATTCGCTCTCAAGCTGGATGGCTAGCAGGTCCGAGACACTTGATGACTTCTTGCCTCGCTACGTCTTCATTGTGTCCTGAGATGAGAGTTCACACCGGGAAAGCACATGTTGAACGCTCCAAACAGAATATCAAGTCTCATTGTTGCTTCTGTGCTCGGACCTCACCTTCGGCACGAGAGTTGTGTTGTTTTATTGTCACTGCTGTGTGTGTAATCCTCGTTTCTCTCGCGCTCCTTTTTCTTAAACCACTGTTGTTGTTTTCTTGCGTCCAGAGTCCGGTCGTCGCGAATGTTGTCCACAGGCGACCCGCTCCAGTCGCCTAAACCCACGGCGCGGTGCGTTGTTCGGCGACCCCGTGCATATCGCTATGTCAAAGTCGACATTTCTTGCGTACTGGGTGCTAAGTTGACGTTGATTTCCAGGTTTCTCCGCTGCTGGCTTGCTTGCTTGCTTGCTCGCTCGCTCGCCCTCTCCTTCCTCGCCCACTCTCCTCCAGACACTGAGCAGACTATACCAAGCGAGCACAGATCGACACAGCTCCATTAAAATCCATGCCATCTGCAATCACTGACGGGGCTGAACCACTTTTCTCTGGGGGGGGGTACATTTGAATGAATTGATTGGAAATAAATGGACGGGCTCAAGGCATATCAACAATACAGCAAAATGTAAGATGTTTGTACTCACGATTTAATATTTAATATCAGAACAATATAGTTGATGTGAAAAATAGTATGAAGGGTGTCGTCAGAAAAATTTCAGTGGGGTGGCCAGTGTGACAAGAAAGCGCAGTGAAGGGTGGCCGTACTTGAGTCATTCTTTATCATGGTTCCACAGTCAGGGTTTCATGAAATAAAGTGCACACACACACACACACACACACACACACACACACACACACACACACACACACACACACACACACACACACACACACAAACATATTACAAACAGGAACAAACCTAAGTTCAAAAATGTTTAGAATTGTCAAGATGTAATTCGAATAACTAATATTTTCCACATTGCCCTGATTCTTACTTTGTGACACCGCCACTGAGAGATTGCCACATCTAAACAGAAGCCCAAAAAATCTGTCCTATATTTTGATTTGCAGTGCTCTCTGAGTTAACGTCAATGTCAATATGTGAACCCAGTTTTTGAGCAATGGCTCCAAATGTGATGTGACAAAGGTGGCTGGGCATGATTGTGAAATAGCCCTGCGTCCTCATGGGTCATTCAGAGAGCTGCTGTTTTTGTTTTTTTCCAGGGAATGACGTACTCTCCCCCCTTCTCCTTACATGGGGCACAATAGTGACTTTCAAACATACAAACAAACAAACTCCAGCATTTCTACGGACCTCAGGCCTTACTGCTGCTTGGCCTGTTAGTCACCATCTTCTGTCTGAATGTGACAGTGTGCTGTGGATTCTCAAACCGAGGGTAATAAGATTTTGGACAGGATGCGGATAATTGGTTTCCCCTGACTGAGCTAAGAATCTACAAGGGTGAGCTTGACATGAGAATGAAAACATGAAAAATATCATGTTTGGCCCGGATACTGTGACTTTTTCATACCCAAACCGTGAACAACAAAAAAAAAATCAACTATAATTTTTTTAAAGCTTTTTGACTCTTGTTTAGTGTTGTTTGGTGGACTGGATGCTTGAAGATTTAGAACATGTAGGCCATTTTACTGTTGATTCTTTTAACAGTCAGGTACCTCGTAGTGCACGGAAGAACCAGACGCAGCCGCAGCAAAGGGGCGCCTCCTCCTCATGCTGGTCACCAACCTGGTTACCCACAGCTGTGGCATCACATTCCTCTCGGTCCTCGATCAGGAGTCATAGTAAGTCAGCCAATGTGGTTGTGTTGCTCATCCTAGCACAAATAGCATGCCTGAGCTTATTCCATGCCGTCGGGTTGAGGTCAGGCTTGTTGGGTGGTATTTTTTTCTATTCCCAAATCCCCGAGGTAGTCTCAGATAAACATCAACTCTGAGGGTGAACAAGGTCATCCTGGAGGATGGATTTGAGTCGCAGCGGTGGCGATTGCCACTGGTTGCAGAATCTCATTCTGAAATACGGTATGTCTGCATTGAGATTCCTTTCATTTTTTCCCCCCTACGTCATACTACTGCTCGAAGACAGCTGGGATGGACTCCAGCACGCCCCGCGACCCTTGTGAGGATACGCGGATTAGAAAATGGATGGATAGTGTGTGTCAACTCACTATCCATATCTTGTCTCATATTCAGACACATGCTGCTGTGTGTGTAAATCTGTGTTGGGTCTCTGGGTCTCGCACAGCAATCCAAGGATACGTATGGTCACATCAGGACTGTGAGTGAATAATTCACAGCATTGACATAAAAGTTTTATAAAAGGCAGCGAGTGACGAACGCATGAATGGTGTGAGCAAAGGTCCTTGGGATTCGGGGTGTTCTTTACCAACATGGGATTTATGAAATGATGACGATTTATGCCAAATGCCATGCACTATAGGCACTATACAACGTCACGCAGGTGGTTAAAGTTTAATATGTCATATGGGATTGTTCAAACGGGACACACCATATTAAGTAATCCTCTAATATATACAGCAGACATACATCATATAATATAGATTATTTCGGGGTTAAATGGGATTCTATGATTGAATGAATAGGGAGTTTCCGTATTCTTTTTTTCATGGGGGCAAGTGAGGAAGTTTGCAGCTGCCACTTGAGTGCACATATGGGCAAAGTAGCGGTGTTGTAGTTGGGGGTGGGGTATTGACCAAGCACATGTCCTGCTCAGTCACACTCAGAGAGCGATGGTGGCGGCTCTGTCCAAGCGTAACGCTGTCAAAGGAGAGTGACTTGGCGCTCGAGGCTGCCAGTAATCACTCCGTGGAAATGTTCTGTACCGCAGAAGCTTTGCCCAAAACAAAACCCTCAGGCAGTTTCTATTGGGTCACAAAACCCTTAAAAAAGACTCACATGATGCCATGCAGGATGACATTTGACCTCCAAGGCTCTCGGGGTGTCTTGTTCCCCACTAGTGACGGCCGAAGTTCAAACGCATGACTTTAGAGGCATTCGTATTTGGAGGTTCTGCATTCATTTTTGTTGCTTCCCATTTTCAGCATTATTCATTGTTTCATTTTGCAACATTTACAAAGGCATCTAAATGTCATTGTGGTTTCTGTTCTTGCTGATAAAGACAAAGTGTACAGTTGCACTGGCGTTTGATGGCGAAATAATGAATGACACCAAAATTATATTACATGTCACCTCTCCTTCCTCACACTCAAACTAGCTAAATCGTTAGTTTAGCAAAAAAAAAAAAAATTGCTTAACTGTTTCATAAGGACTGAATAATAGACCGGTATCTTGTATGCAGTTTGTATGTTGTCACTGCGACTGCGAACATGTAATTATATTTGGCAACATCAAGTTTGGGTCTGCGTTTACACATTTGTGCTTCTTTGTCATACTGCTCGGAATGAGTCTTGTCCAGATGGGCTCCAGAGGGGGACGAAGCGCACTACAAGTAGTCCATGTAGATGGACAAGTGATACTCCAAAGAGCGACTACAATTACAACTAATGGACAACATCGATAAGACAAACTCTGCTCAGCTTCAAAGGGTTGGAGTAATAGTTTACCATTCAAGCTGATGAGCCTAATTAACTTTCAGATCTATAATGCTCACAAATTCCCATTTTATAAGACAATCTCAATTTGCCTGACCTATGGATCAATATTTGAAGGGGGGGAAAAAAATCCTGATCATATGAGTGGAAAGTCGGGGATGAGGTCTTTCCTCGATATGAAAATGTGCTGTGTGGCTCAGTGCCCGCATGCTTTAGCTGCATGACTGGATGATCTCACCCCGGTTGGTCTGGGCAGTTCCTCATCTGCCATCAGTGATGTGAAGTAAAGACGCTCTCCAAGGGCCAATGAATCCGGTGGACATTAGAAGCAATTGTGTTGCTTCTCTAACTACATCTTGCTTGCCATGACTGTTTACCTTTGTACTTTGTTAACCCGATACAAAGAAATCTGCCAAGCAAATGGACAATGTATGATATGAATGGGCATCATGTGCTTGGAAACATTTAGCCTGATAGATAGACACGCATTTGCAAAACCTCCACATTAAAGCCCACTGGTGTGTCTACACAAAGTGGGGGAAAAGTCAGCATCCATCAAATTCCATGTGACCTCAATACCCATTAGTCAAATTGTATTACTTCACTCAAACGATGCATGTGCTTCCCCCCGCCCCCTTTTTTTATGGGCTTCAGCTTTTGCATGCTGGTTTGCTGCATGAGTGCATAAGTGTCTGAATGAGGTTATCCCATCCATCCCGTCTGAGCATGCCGGATGACACCAGAGGCCGCTCGTGGCCAGGCCAATTTGAGCAACAGCTGAGACAGCGCACTCCCCGCTGACTGTCCGCTCAATGTATGACATCATCTTTGCTGCTGTGTTTTATGTGCATCAGGAAGGGATTAATGTCTCTCCGGCTAAATTAAGGCTGCTGTTGCCGGTGGGCCCATTACTCCCCCCCGTCTCCCTCATTGTGGCCTCCGAATAGCATTGCAGCGAGAGTGTGTTACAGTATGTTGCTTTACTGCATGTCTTAATCCCCCCCCGCCGACCCTCCACTCCTTTCTCTTACATCCTCTGACTCTCTATTTTCCAAAAGCTTTTCTTTTTCACATCCCTCTCATCTTCCTCCTGTCCCTCCATCCCCTCCTTCCTGCCTTAGCTCCCCTCAGGCCGTGCGATATGCGTGTCGCAATCCGCAGTCCCGCTTCTCTGCTGTCTCTGCCAGGGCTTTACCATCACCCGGTACCTTCCCCCTCTTGTGCTTTTAGGGCCCCTCTGTTTAATTTATGAGCTTCCTGTAGCTCCTGTCATGTCTCATCGGGGTCACAGGAAGACACAGTGTAAATAATGCAGCGTCCCCAAAGACGTGCTGACAGTCACAGCTGCACCATGTGCTCCCATGGAGAGGACATGTACCTCTGTGTTGCCTTACTTACCTTGACACATATGTCATGCTCAAAGCATGATCTCATACGTGAGGCCCACAAAGCACTGCTAAGGTGATTATGTATAAATAGTCTCTTCGCAAAGTTAATTCTCTGGCTGCAGGAATATTGATCACCCACTACATTTGGACTTTTTATTTGCACCATGCACAGGTGGAATCAGTTAAATATCCCCCGAAATCCCCCCCAAACTCAATAGGGTGCTGAAAGTATTGATATTGCTGTGAGATAAAAATGGGAAATTGGGGCAGCGGCAAGAAAGTTTATAGTCTGACTACTGCTCTTTTTTTGCATGGCCTACATACTGTACAAGAAAGACAAATATTGAGACATACCGCTTAAATTAGAATTCTAGGTTAGGCTTGAATTCGATTGTAAAACTGAAAACAAGAAATAAACCCTACCAGCCTGAAACTTCAAGACATAAAACATGGTTATGGAGTAGACGCACTGGTGCTTGGTTGACAACACAGTAATTTTCAAAAACAGTTTTTGTTTGTGGCTCTAATCAGTTGTTTGTGCCAATGTATCCCAATATATTTGTCTGCATTGTGTGTTGTGCGTATGTCGGCAAAAAAAAAAAAGGATTTGGACGGGAGAATGAGGATATGCAAGACAGAAAAGTCTACCTACTGGAGCCTTGAAGGGTTGTATGCACTTTGTATTTAATCTAAATATACTTGAAACAATTCTAACCCAGCCGCTGGGGGGCAGTGCCCTCCCCTGGGGGTGCACTGTTCCCCAGTGCCGGTCCCAAGCCCGGAGAAATGGGGAGGGTTGCGTCAGGAATGGCATCCGGCGTAAAACTTTTGCCAAGACGACCATGCGAGTTGGTAGGACGGTTTACAGGGGCGGATGGAAATTACTGACTCGCTGTGGCGACCCCTGAATAGGGACGTGCCGAAAGGAGAAGAAGAAGAAGAAGATACTTGAAACAATTCTCAAATTATATGTGATGTGATAGCTGCTTTGTTGTAACATGGTACACAAGTACATGTTGTCATGACTGCTCGATGTGGATCCAACTTGAGGGAATGAATGCCCTTTAAAAACAATAGCGTAATTTTGTATTTAAAATGTTCATGTGTTGTCAATACCTGTTTGATGATTAACACTCCTTCGGGAGTAACAACCTGTTCAAGAGAGCTTAATGTCTATTGATCAGTGGAGCCTTTCAGCAAATCCATCCCTGAGGTCCAGTGTGTTTTACAATCACCTGTGCAATTCCCCACTGTTCAATCCTACTGTGTATGCTGTTTAACATCGCACGATTATGTCCCCTGTTGATATGTATTGACTAGATCAGTGGTTCTTAACCTTCTTCGAGGTACCGAACCCAACCATTTAATATGCACATGCACCGAACCCTTCATTAGTGAAAAACAAATAAATAAATAAATAAATAAATATATTTTTACACATTCAAGATATTAAAAAAACACATTTATTAAAAACAGAAAAAAGTAAATAAAATTTAGAGAGATAAGTATACTTTTTTTTTTTTTTAATTGTATGACGTACTATCACCACAGTCACATGTTGACTACTAAGCGAACTAAATTTCCCCACAGCACCGATTGGACAAGCAATGTAATGTGATCATCTGCAGCCAGTGATCGTGAAGCAGGCGTGTCATAATTAATTGATACAGTGATTTTAGTAAAAAAGGATATCAATAATATCAATAAAAATGAAACGTATATATGGGTCAAAAAAGAAGTCAAAGACAGGAGCATATCAGTGGCTCCTGTGTCTGATTTTACATTTGAAGCTAAATCAGCAATAGAACCCTCAAAAGTAGGTCAAAAAACAACTAATAACCATAGCGCTTGATGACTCAATCATTTCACATGCACTTTATGTGAAATGTGATGTTGTTTTATATTGTACAGTTTATATTATCATGTAACAAAATGATGGAGAGCGATGAAAAGTCAGATACAACAATTTATATTATACATGAGCTAGATTAAAAATAAATACAGTGCTTGATAGCTGTCTGGCTACTGTTTTATAATCCACTTCCTGGAATGGCATTATACAGTAGAACACTATGTGGTTCAAACTGAGCAGGATGCACGAGCTGTAAAATGTTTCTGTAGAAAGTCTTTTTTTTGGTCTTATGTTAGAAGGAGCAATGGTGGATGTGAGTGAAAAAGTACACCGCGGGTGGAGAAATCTAGGACATGCCTTCAGATGAGCAATGCCGCTTATATTTTTACCCACAGAAATATTCTCAGAGTAGCTCGAGAAGAGGATTCAAATTGAACTAATTGATGATGAGGACTTTACTCCTGTGCTCTGTTTGAATTTTTCAAAGTCTGACAGTTTGTTCTGCCTTCCTGTGCACTAGAGTCACCATGTGACAAATTCAAACACCTCTGTTTTTTTCTCTCCTCGACTCACCTTCAATCGTTTTTTAATCTTTAAAATATCTCTCCCAATTTTTCGGTGCTAGGCCAGCCGCACCCAAAACAAACAAACAAACAAACAAACCTCTTCATGAGGAATATAATGAAAAGTAAATCTCTTTTGCATTAAGTCACTAGGCCTCAGGGATTTCTGAGTACTGTTTCGTGTCCCATCTCTTTCACAATAAGTGTACACTACCATCATCATCATTAATTAAAAAAATAAAACACCTCTGATACATGTCACCTCTTTAGATGCCCAGAGATCAATTCAAATGGGGATTTTTACTAATTATGTATTCTAATCATTACAAGCGTCACTCAGTATGGCAAGTGTATTACTGAACATTACATTGATATATGGTGAAATTCTGAGTTGGGGAAATGAGAAAGTTGTGAAGATTATAAAGGCAAATTTGAATGATCCGGTCCTTCCCCACCCAAAAAATTCAAAGTCCCTGGTTTGACATTTAGAGAAAACTGGAGATAAAGCGCCCTCTTCTGGACACAATTGGCAACAAATACTACAGTATAATATACTATGCAGTGCAGTATTGGAAGTACAGTACTGCATATAGTACTATAGTATATTTCCTCAATAATAATGACTTAATACAGATAAAATACAATAACATTTTATTTTTATTCAACCATCAAATAATTTCTCTTCCATAATTTAATAATTGATGGAGGCATACATTATTTTTAAAATAAAACAAATAAAATAAAGATTAAAAAAAAAAATCAAAACAAGACTAAATCATTCAATTAACATTGAAAGTCATTTATGTAACTAAATTGTCCAGTAGACGGCGCTGTTTCAGCACAAATGACGCAATGATCACACGCTGCAATGCCAAGATGATGTACAGTTGTGAAATACATCACCACATCTCATTACAGGGTATCCCAGACATCGCATATCTTCTCTTAATTAGGAGAGTACTCACCAATGTTGTCCTGATATTTTGAGAAGAAGAAGAAGAATACGATGGAAATAACATGCTCTCTATTTGGCTCACACTGCTACAGTTCACCCTTATTGGCCGCTATATGAAGCGGTAAATAAAAATAGTTGTGCAAAGCTTTAATTAAATGGCATAAATTCTTTTTACACTCTCTGTGATATAGTGAACCATAAATTGTCTGCCGGGTTGCAATGGGTGCGCGTTTATGCATCAACTTCTCTCCTGCTGTTTTATACATGCTTTCACACTGTGGCCTATAACAGGGGTCCCCAACCGCCCTTGACACACATCAAGCCACGCTTCTCCGTCACGTGACCGATTCCGCTTAAAAACAAAACACCAGAGCTCGCAAAATGAGTAAAAAAACTGCTGGAGATCGCAAATGACGGCGGCCTTAAAAGTACGTTCGAGACAACTGGATTAAAGTTATGTCTGAATACTCTGAGATCGCCACAATAGCACTTTTGCTATTTCCGACATCCTACCTGTGTGAGGCGGGGGGTTTCTGCAGCAACGGCGACGAAAACAAAATTACGAAGTAGACTGGACATTAGCCACACACTTGCGGTGTCATTGTCTCTCCTATTACCCCGAGATGGGACCGTCTGGTTGCAGAAAATCAAGCTCGGTGCTGTGGTGAGTGGTCATTTTCATGCACTTTGAATTTGCGTTGTATCGTATTTTGAAGGCATTAAACATTGCCATAGCGATTGGAGTGTTGCGGCCAGATTAGACGCTCCTTGTGTTTATTATTATATTTCGAAAACACCACAGTTTTCATGCAGCTCATACCATATTATTTTGTTGTATTATTTCCGCCACACCTTAAATGCCGGTCCCTGAAAATATTGTCTGACATAAACCGGTCCGTGGGGCAAAAAAGGTTGGGGACCCCTGGCCTATAACACTATTTCATAGCTTTGATCCGGGCTGAGGATATTTGTGTGTTAAGCTGTTCTGACAAGTGATGATGACCTTGTTCCCACGTGAGAAGTCCCAAAACCTGCTGAGCAAAGCAGAAGGCAATGTATATAGTGTATAGCATAGTTCAGAAAAAACGGTACTTGGTATGTGCGATCCGCATCCCAGCATTTTCTCCACTCAACACCCCGAATGATTTTCTGAAATGAGATGATTAGATGATAGATTTGAGTGTTGTTTAAGGGCCATTACGATACTGATTGGGCTTCAATTTTTAATGAAAAGTGCGAGAACAATCTGAAGTTTACGTGTGGTGAGTTCATGCGGCACTGCTTTGCATCATTAGCGACTCACAGAGACAAATTGGTTGCATTACCAGCTGGCTGATGTTCCTTAGTTATTTGTCATAATAAGGTGCCGTATATTTGTACTTGTCTGATAATTGATTATGTGCTACAGGCACAGCACACCCGCATTGCTCATCTGGGTGTGTACTAGGTAGCAGTTACCATTCAACGTACTGTCACCCTTTGAGAATCACTTTGTATGAAGGGGGGAGGGGGTGGGTGGCAAGTGGGCTGGGGTGGGGGTGGGGGGAATTAAAAGTGTAAATTTAATGAGGGCAAGTAAAGTGGGAATCGCCGCATTGGAAAACCTCAATGCACTGCTGGCTGGGAGAGAAAAAGTGCAGCCCAAAGCAAGGAAGCCGGAACAAATCTTTAAACTGATTCTTGGTGAGCCGAGGCATCCCGGTTCCTTTTTAAGAGTAAAAATAAATGAATTCCAACATAATCGCCGGAGCTCTAAGACGAAGAGGTACGACGTGTACAAGAAGACGAGTCCATAAGGGGTGATGAGGCCGACATCCTTCTCCCGGGCTTATCTTCCTCAGCATTCTGTTCACTTGAGTGAAAAGCCTCAATATTAAGACCTGCTCAGCTTCTTCTTGCAGTGGATTATCATTGTATGTCGCTATTCTCTCAAAGGTCAAGCGAGGCGATTAGTCTCTCTCCCACTCTGAATCCCAGTGGCGTCTGAGCAGGAATGATAGAGGCGTCTGTCCGCCCCCCCCCCCCCCCC
>NW_017805532.1:1371629-1411715 GCF_001891065.2 Hippocampus comes | reverse complement strand
GGCAAGTGGGCTGGGGTGGGGGTGGGGGGAATTAAAAGTGTAAATTTAATGAGGGCAAGTAAAGTGGGAATCGCCGCATTGGAAAACCTCAATGCACTGCTGGCTGGGAGAGAAAAAGTGCAGCCCAAAGCAAGGAAGCCGGAACAAATCTTTAAACTGATTCTTGGTGAGCCGAGGCATCCCGGTTCCTTTTTAAGAGTAAAAATAAATGAATTCCAACATAATCGCCGGAGCTCTAAGACGAAGAGGTACGACGTGTACAAGAAGACGAGTCCATAAGGGGTGATGAGGCCGACATCCTTCTCCCGGGCTTATCTTCCTCAGCATTCTGTTCACTTGAGTGAAAAGCCTCAATATTAAGACCTGCTCAGCTTCTTCTTGCAGTGGATTATCATTGTATGTCGCTATTCTCTCAAAGGTCAAGCGAGGCGATTAGTCTCTCTCCCACTCTGAATCCCAGTGGCGTCTGAGCAGGAATGATAGAGGCGTCTGTCCGCCCCCCCCACCCCCCCTTCCCCACTTCGTCTTTTTCTGCCATTCAAGTTCCCCTCATCCAAACAACGTCAAGTCATAAAGCAACAATGTGTGTAATTATACGTGTTTGGTTTGAATTTGCTCTTCAGCTGATGGCACCTTTCCCAAGTGTTTGTGTTGTCGCATTACCCCCTGGAAAGGAGCCAATGTTTGTCTCAGGCTTTTTTTTTTCCTTCCAGTGTATTGAGAGAAACTTTTCTCCTCTACTTGCACTCTTCTTTTATTTGCTTTGCTCCCTAGCCACCATATTTCTTTTTGTTGTTTGCCGCTGCTGCTGCCACAGATTGGATTCAGCGTTTGCTGGGTTCCAAAATTCCCAAATGCTCAACCTTCCCCGCTTCTTTCAAAGACGGCAGCTGAAAGGAATCCAAAGCCGGGGAATCTTTGTTGGATCCTCCGCTATAGTAAGTACAGTACTGTACTTCCAACACAGCACATTCCCCATAGCTTTGTTGGTATCCTCTTTGCCTCACCCTGGCTTTTCCCCCTTTATAGGGCAAGGAACCACATTCGGTACGCATCCTCAAAGTTGAAATGAACGCTTAGTGTCACTCCGAGGTAATTAGAACCACGTCATTTTGGCAAGCCGATCAGAAGAGAAAGTTAATGCCAATAATTGAAATATTATACGCTAATTAAATACAATGAAAGAAAAGTATTCAGCATGTATGTATGTATATGGGGAGTGCAGAGGTCCAGAAGTCACCTTAAACTATTTTCTGTCATTTCTGATAGTATCCGGACAGACATGAGCCTATCGGCATTTGATAGTGAAAGCGTTGCAGTTGTTTTAAGCACACCCCCCCTAACTCATGGCTCGCTAATTGACATTGGAGCAAGTGCTGCAAAATTGCTCCCCGGCAAGAAATCTCACTGCACTTTGGAGACTGTTCGTCAAGCTTTATAGCCGCCACACTGCTGCAGCGCACAGGACAATTTGTGCTATCCATGTGAAGTTTCTCAAAACAGGATGTGTTTTTGGCAGACCACGTAAGCGTAAGGCACGCTATTACCATCACTCTAAAAACACTGAGAGCAGGTATTCGCTCAAAGCGAGAAAAAGACTATCCGGAGGGCTGAACTGGATCCCAGCATCATCAAAAGCCACGTTCAGTGGACGGTTTGGTGAGTGACAAAGCTTCGCCTGTACCAACTTCAGGTTGAATCAAACTTGGTTGATACTGAGTTCCGGTGCAGCTCTCCGGATAGACTTTTGCTGGCTTTGCTCAAATGCCTGCTTTGCTCAAACTGCTGCTAATATTTGTTAGCTGCGGGTTTGCGAAGCCCTGTGAGCCTTTTTTTTTTTTTTTTGAGTGTGTGTGATCAAGGGCTATGCAAATAAACTTGACTTGTCTTGGCATTTTCCCAATAGTCGATCAATGTAGTCAAATGTTCATCCCTTACAACGTCATCTCTTCTTTTAAAGTTGAGAAAAAGAATCGATGATTGAACTCTGATTGCAGCAGGAGTAAACAAGTCATTTGACCAGGGAAGAGTGGGTGAGAATGTCAAAGTCAATGACTCCAATGCTAATTTTTGCCATTTTCTCTACCGCCGTCGTTTGAACATGAGTAGTAGTAGTTATGGACTTTTCACTTGCTCATATCAATGATGGCGACACGTTCTGTTGATGTGGTGTCCTCCATTTTTCATAATTGCGGTGCAGATGATGGGAAACTAAGTCCAGTTTTGTTGGACTGTTGAACTGAAACACACTAAAATGTCCCATAGAGTGATGCCAGGTAGGAAGGCATCGTAGGGATAAAGACCAATCTCATTTCACTCTTTAATGCCATAATGAAGATTGTACGTAGGCGAATACAAGAGCAATTCATGAAAGAAACCGAAATAATAGCTTCTCCGCAAAGTGGTGAGAATTAATTTCACCTTGCAGCCGAGGTATTTGACAACAGAGCAATATACGCTTGGTCCCATAAATGCCCATTATGTACTGCTGAACAACACCCGCTGAGAAATAAATTAACTTATGAGAATAGACATTAAGAACAAAGACGCTTCAGACCGAGATCACATTTAAAGTCGAAGAACTTTGCTTAATTGCATTAGCCCAACTTTGAAGTATAGGTAAAATCCAATTTCAAAGTTTAAAAGAGCAAAGCTTGCATCAAATTGAGTCTGCTCACTTGCTTGAACGTATTCCAGTGAAAATGACACCAAAGTACGGAAACACTTTTAAGGCAGGCAGTGAGCTTTTGAAGGATGGATGAAAACAATTACTCACATTAAAGGGACTCCACTGTAAAATGCGATTGCATTGTGATAATACGGCTATGAAAAATGATGAAACAATCATGTAATTCTGGCAACATTGGGACTGTATGGTATTCTTAGAAATTCATATTTTGCTCCCTACCTGGCTTCGTGTGCTAAACTGCAATCGGCATAAGTCAGAGAGTGCGCGGAGACGGTGGCCTTGCTTGCTAATAGCTGAAAATGAAGTTTCTCTATGTTAGAGTCTAACAAAATGCGTCAAACAGATTTCATGCCTTTGTGTTTAGCCAAAACAAGTTTCTGAGATCCCACACAATAGGCGCATCAAAAAAAAAACCCCAAAAACAATTTTATTAAAAATAATAGAAAGCTGGGCGGCATGGTGGGAGACTGGTTAGCAATCTGGCCTCACAGTACAAAGGTCCAGTGTTCGATTCCGGCTCCAGCCTTCCTGTGTGGAGATTACGTCTTCTCCCCGAGCCTGTGTGGGTTTTCTCCGGGTACTCCGGTTTCCTCCCACATTACAAAAAACATGCATGGCAGGTTAATGGAACACTCTAGCTGTGACCGTGACAGGGTAGGAGCCCTCCAAGACCAGAGTATTTCAGGGCGTCACGCCTGAAATAGAGCAACCCGAAATTTGAATGATTTAAAAAAAATACAGTGTATAAAACCAGTCTTCAACAACAAACAAACTTCTGAATTCACTCGACAGGGTCTTGATCAATGTTACATTATTGTTATGTGGAACTGCACTGCAACATCGTGGGGGGGGGGGGGTTCGCTCCACTTAAGTGTCTCAATTTATGTAGTCAATATATCCCGATCTAATGTTTGTAAACGCAGAACTGCCTATACAACGTTCAGATGAGATTTTATTCTATTATGCAAGTGTACCGAATGTTGTAGCCGGTCTTTGTAGGTCACCACTTTTCTTCATACTCCGAGCTGTGAATAAATTCAAACGCAGAGGCGTCCTACCGGATATGGTATGAACAACAGAACGGCTGTTTGGTGACAACGCCATGTCATGAAATTAAAAATAGTCGGATGAAACTTCCTTGGAGAAAATCCATGATCGTGTCTTTGAGGATTGGGTTTGGGCCTTTGTTTTCCGACATCACTCTCACTTGGAGTGAGCTCCGCATTCCCATTACACATTCAGCAGATGTTTCTCTTCACTCAGCTTCCTCATTTGCCATGCAAGCTGAGCTGTCAGGAGGAGGCCCGCAATCTTTCCTTCAGTCCTTATCGTGCTTCCTCTCATCCATCCCTTTCTCTTTGCTTCACTTTTCTCTGAGTGGCCGCCCACCCCTGCCATGACTTTGTTCACCAAATTAACTTGGGCACCTACTGTGATTGCGATCAGCCAGCGGAAAGTCAACTTTAACCTTGCTTATTAATTGGATATCACAACCTCTTCTGTGACGAGCGTTTCAAGCAGATAGCATGCGCGCGCACACGCACACACACACACACACACACACACACACACACACACACACACACACACACACACACACACACTGTAGCAGTATAAGACACATCACTGACATTATAACCACAACCCTGTGACACACTCAACAAATTCTAGACCAGGGGTGTCAAACTAATTTTTGTCGTGGGCCAAATTTTAGTTACCGTTTCCCCTGGAGGGCCGTTATGACTGAAACCAAATAAAAAAAGTCAATAATCATGGTTAATTCAACTATTTTTAAGTCACTGTAATGAAGGGTTTGGTTACAAGAAAATGGTTACAATATGTCTCTTATTTATTACATATGAGAATTTTAAATTTTGGTAGAGGTTTGAGAAAGCATCATGGAAGTTGACATGTTTGATTTGCTTTTGCGGGCCACATAAAATGATGTGGCGGGCCAGATCTGGCCCCCGGGCCTTGAGTTTGACACCTGTGTTCTAGACCATCACTGACATCAATTCCTAAACTGCTATTTCATCTCGTGGGCCACAAAATGGGCACAAAAAAAAACAACGCTTCACCCTTTCAAATAAAGTACAGTATTAATAATGGAACTGCTCTTTATCTGGTGCCTCATCTTATCTGTAACTGCAGAGA
Source organism: Hippocampus comes (assembly GCF_001891065.2). NCBI lineage: Eukaryota > Metazoa > Chordata > Actinopteri > Syngnathiformes > Syngnathidae > Hippocampus > Hippocampus comes. The sequence goes on along the minus strand of NW_017805532.1, from coordinate 1,406,872 downwards.
GAAATCCAGACAACTATTCATGCTGATATGCAAGTTTTAATGGTCAAAAACTTTCTTCTACTCCTTTATGCCCAATTATATTTCGTGTTCTATGAATGAAAAATGGAGAAAATATTGTGGTTGGTACCTCTCTCGCACAGTTATGAGGTTAGAGCTTCAAATCTCAGCTGTGACCTCCTTGTGATGAGTTTGCGTGTACTTTCCATGCTTGTGAGGATCGTTCTAAGGACTCTGACTTCTTCCCACATTACAAAAACATGCATACGAGGTGCATTGCAGACTCCACGGCGCATGGCTGTGAACATGAATGGTCATTTGTCGAGAAATGAATGATCTGTTTCACTCATGATGTAGCCGAGTTTTAACAGAGGTGGCCAGCATCCAGAGGAAATGAAATGAAAAGACGATATCTTAAGATGGTGACTTTCCTTTACCTTCATGGATGGATTGGCTTTAAGTATTAAAAAAATATATCATAAAAGTGAACACTGTCAAAGTTTCCCTTGCAACCTTTGATTTTTTTTTGTATGCACCCTTTGAATGACTTCCTTTCAATGAAAGTGGGCCAATCAATTCAGCATATATTTTTGTTTGTCATCTTGTTCACACACACACACACACACACACACACACACACACACACACACACACCCACACACACACACACACACAAGTCACTGAATTTATTTCGTGCTGTGCACTGTACAGCCACATTTGTACAAATGGGGGCGCTATTGAGCTTCTCCACAGAAACAACGGAAGGCTTTTAACCTCTCTGGCTGGCTCCTGAGCCACCACAGTTGAGCTCTACTCAAGATTCTGAAAGATGCTTACAACAATCACTGAAGTGCTGACTCTCACGCTTCACAAATGAGTGGCTCAAATAGGGGGCAATGCGTTCACCTTTTACTTTTGCTGCTTATGTTTGAAAACAGCACGCCTTACTTTGTCAAAATAGGCTGCTTAGTTTTTTCAGGCTCCATGAATGGCCATGCTAAAAGAAGTTAAGTCAGCCGCAGTTGAGAAATTGATTGACTGAAATCTCTGTGACCCGACGACATGGAGGACTGCGAACCCGAGAGCATTAACCATGACGGCGATAGATTTGAGGAGCAAAATACAGTATTCCTCAACCATGGGCTTTCATGAGAGAATTTTTATCATTGACCGCTCCAAGAATGAGTCACGCCAAATGTGCTTTCTCTTGCACAGCCTAAAAACCACAAGCTTCTAGCATTCTCCGTCTAATCTAAAAATATAGAATTAACGTCAGTTTGTTTACAGCGCTAATGCTATCTTACTGTTGTATTGCGCGAGCGGCTATTTAGTTGAATCTTTGTCTACCACTGAAAATGTTGCATCTGTGCACCGATTCAATGGAAAACGCTGATCGCTGAGTGACTCTGTTTAATTTATGCAATGATGCATAAATATATGTCCTCACAAACAAGCGACCTTTGCATAAATGTGACAGATTATAGTGGGCTGTCCGTCTGTTTGTTTCAGCACAGAAAACACACACTGTTTGAGTGGCGTGCCCGTGGATGTACTCGAGCAGTGTTTGTGTATATCTGTTTGGAGGCTTAAATATGAGCAAACACGGATGAGAATAGCGAGGCTGTGTGGCAGCGAGCTCTTGCAGAGAACAACAACAATGTAGGCTCCAGGAACGACATTGGACAGTTTCCGGAAAAAAAAAAATCTTCAAATATTTTCTCTCTAAATGCCGGTAAAACGAAATCCGAGGGAGTGGAAACAATAACAACTGTTCAGCTTTTCTACCTTTTATTCTCACTCTCCATCTGGCGTGACCTCACATTGTTAGACCTCATTCCCACACTGCATGCATGCTGTTGGAGCGCATCTGAAAGTGTGTGAAGGGATGGTTCACTTGAGAAAATAACATCATTCACTGTTGTGTTTTCATCGTCTGTGCAAGTTGCGTGGAAGCAGAACATCACATTCTGTTGGGGTCTTTTTTTTTCCCCCCCACACACACACACGGCGACAGTATACTCTCATAGATTAACTGTCCAAACTCCTGTATAGGTATGTTCTAATTTATAAGCACTATAAGATATTTATGAAAAGAAACAGTCACTGACTAGTAATTTTTTTGCTTTCATGACACCTAAAACTGTAAAACAAAAGGGACAGCGAAAGGGCTTTTAATGCCAAAATAATAATTTATTTACAGATATATAATCATGAAAGATGCCGTGATCAATGGCTTTGTTTACATTACATTCATCAATGACCTGTGCCGCTACATTCACACATTAACTACTAACTACAGTGACACATACTAGAGCTGGAACATACCCCCAAACTGTGTTTGCTAATACTTTTTCATGTGTAAAAAATTTGAGAACCACTCATTTAGACCATCCAAACACTGCGTGACTAACAGCATTATAAACAGTGTCTTGATGTACCTTGACAGCGGAGTGTTTCTATCTGGCTGAGGCTTCTCTGGCAAAAGTGGAAGGTGCAGGTAGCTTCATCTTTCTGCATGGGCAGTTCTGCACTTCCCCCTCGAGTCAGCAACTTTGCGCTCGAGTGCGGTAAACAGAGACAGTAGCGAATAAGTGGATGTGATTAGCAGGAAACTTGAGTGTGTCCTTGAAACTAGGAAGGACTGACAAGAGAGTCTTTTGAGGCCGCCGTTCAGACACTGTAGCCCTCTCTCGCTTCCACCTCTTGGCGTCATCAGCGTGATAAGCGTGCAGCCATCATGACATGAACCACGACGCAATCAATCGACTGCTGCAATTGCTGCTGCACGAGATGAAAACAAAGCGCTCATTAGAGCTCATACAAATTAACCATAAAGTAAATTTTATCTGAGGAGTATTTGTCAGACGCTCACTCTCATTTAGGTTCATGTCAATGTTTAAATGGTCGCAGATGTCACCGACTCAATGTCAGACTATGACCCATCCAGCTACATGAAAGAGGAAGAGAATCTAAAATCTTGAGTCTTTCTATTGGACGGCTGCACCAAGCCAAGCTCGGTATATTCTTCTCTGAAGTGCAAATGAGTCCTATAATTAGATTCCACGTGTGTGATGTGGAAAAGCGCGAGTATTGAACTCTTCACAGAGGCGCAACGAATACCCACAGATGCAGCAAATATGGCGACTTCTCAGGGAGGGCACATAAAACAGCATTTAGCCACTTGGACACAGTTTCCAAGTAATTGCCGCAACAGAGATCACAAGGTGAAGACGTACCTTTTTTAGTTGCCGCAGTAATGAGGATAACCTATTTATTTTATTAGCATGCATGACGTTAAGCAATCTCTGAATGAGTATAAACTGGCATGGAATTGATCTTTAATGACTACACTTTGTTTTAATTAGAGCCTGTACGCCCGGGAATGCAAAGCATTCGGCACAACAATTACAATAATGAGTTTACTGGCTTTAATGAAGATGCAAAAGCGAGTATAACCACGAAAAAAAAAAAAAAACAGCAGAAACGCACAATAGCATATTCCCTTCCACTGGCATACTGAATGTAGCATGACAAACTCCTGCAAATAGACTTGGCATGCTGGTGTGATCCTTCCTGTATGGTACTCTGTGCTTCCCTCCCCCAGCTTCTCCACGCCGGGGAGACATGACGAGCCCAGTTGAAATGTGTCGTGTGGGTTATTGTGAGCGCCGCATAGGAACCCCTGCTGCAACATGTCCTCCTCCAGCACAGACTTTTGCTAAGTCGCCTGAAATACACATGCAGCTAGGCCCCCGTATCTTGCGGGATAACACCACTGTCTCTAATTTGTCCACACTGATGGAGTGAGGCATCACTTCGGGTTCTTAAAAGCCCCACTAAGAAGCCTAATGGAAGATAATAGATCAAACATTTATAGCATAAATGCCCAAAGAGTGCACTTTTCTCTCTGAGACGCCCAAATAATGTGATTTTCCACTCCATTTAATCCAAAATTTGTACTTTCTCGAGGCGCAAATCCACATCCCGTGTCATTTTTCAGGGAAAAGAGCTCCAAATATGGAAATACTTTTGAACTGGCACGCTTACATACAGGAAGTCAAACACAGTCCATTCCAAGACAGTAGTTGACCAGGTCACCATTATTGAACCGTACAGTCAATGTTTTAACAAACGTCAAAGAAACAGTCTTACATGACGTGATGATAAAAACGAAACTTTGGAATGTATTGTGTTTACTACTACAGTCATGCCTTGAGATACAAGTTTAAACTGTCCGTGACCATGCTTGTAAATCAAAACATTCATATCCCCAATCATCTTTCTCCACTGAAATGGATGGAAATGCTATTAAACCGTTCCAGCTTCTTCCCGGCAAAAAAATAAAAAACACATACATTTTTGTAATGTGCTTTGTAAGTAGAATTGTGCTATTTTAAATAATACACTAACTACATAATTCAGTTGAATGTAAATAATTAATGTTGGTCATATTTTTTTGCTTCAATTCACTGGGCATTGTGCTGCACCTTCTGGTGTGCATCTTGGCCACCTGACAGTATCAAATAGACCTACAGATATAAATGAAGGAGATTGTCACAATTGCTTAGTAAGCCACATACGTAAATATAATGTAAAGAAATGAACTATTTGATGATTTATGATTGTTATACTTCAATAGCCATTGATATGGACCATTTCTTTCTTGGGCAGTTAAAGAATTTTCAGTTGCAGTTTTTTTTTTTTTTAAACAGCATTTAGCCACTTGGACACAGTTTCCAAGTAATTGCCGCAACAGAGATCACAAGGTGAAGACGTACCTTTTTTAGTTGCCGCAGTAATGAGGATAACCTATTTATTTTATTAGCATGCATGACGTTAAGCAATCTCTGAATGAGTATAAACTGGCATGGAATTGATCTTTAATGACTACACTTTGTTTTAATTAGAGCCTGTACGCCCGGGAATGCAAAGCATTCGGCACAACAATTACAATAATGAGTTTACTGGCTTTAATGAAGATGCAAAAGCGAGTATAACCACGAAAAAAAAAAAAAAACAGCAGAAACGCACAATAGCATATTCCCTTCCACTGGCATACTGAATGTAGCATGACAAACTCCTGCAAATAGACTTGGCATGCTGGTGTGATCCTTCCTGTATGGTACTCTGTGCTTCCCTCCCCCAGCTTCTCCACGCCGGGGAGACATGACGAGCCCAGTTGAAATGTGTCGTGTGGGTTATTGTGAGCGCCGCATAGGAACCCCTGCTGCAACATGTCCTCCTCCAGCACAGACTTTTGCTAAGTCGCCTGAAATACACATGCAGCTAGGCCCCCGTATCTTGCGGGATAACACCACTGTCTCTAATTTGTCCACACTGATGGAGTGAGGCATCACTTCGGGTTCTTAAAAGCCCCACTAAGAAGCCTAATGGAAGATAATAGATCAAACATTTATAGCATAAATGCCCAAAGAGTGCACTTTTCTCTCTGAGACGCCCAAATAATGTGATTTTCCACTCCATTTAATCCAAAATTTGTACTTTCTCGAGGCGCAAATCCACATCCCGTGTCATTTTTCAGGGAAAAGAGCTCCAAATATGGAAATACTTTTGAACTGGCACGCTTACATACAGGAAGTCAAACACAGTCCATTCCAAGACAGTAGTTGACCAGGTCACCATTATTGAACCGTACAGTCAATGTTTTAACAAACGTCAAAGAAACAGTCTTACATGACGTGATGATAAAAACGAAACTTTGGAATGTATTGTGTTTACTACTACAGTCATGCCTTGAGATACAAGTTTAAACTGTCCGTGACCATGCTTGTAAATCAAAACATTCATATCCCCAATCATCTTTCTCCACTGAAATGGATGGAAATGCTATTAAACCGTTCCAGCTTCTTCCCGGCAAAAAAATAAAAAACACATACATTTTTGTAATGTGCTTTGTAAGTAGAATTGTGCTATTTTAAATAATACACTAACTACATAATTCAGTTGAATGTAAATAATTAATGTTGGTCATATTTTTTTGCTTCAATTCACTGGGCATTGTGCTGCACCTTCTGGTGTGCATCTTGGCCACCTGACAGTATCAAATAGACCTACAGATATAAATGAAGGAGATTGTCACAATTGCTTAGTAAGCCACATACGTAAATATAATGTAAAGAAATGAACTATTTGATGATTTATGATTGTTATACTTCAATAGCCATTGATATGGACCATTTCTTTCTTGGGCAGTTAAAGAATTTTCAGTTGCAGTTTTTTTTTTTTTTTTAATGAAATAGATATAAATAAAGTTTAATTAATCGATTGTGCTGCTCCTTCTGGTGTGTGTGCCACATGTTTAATATATTCAGAATGCCTGTATACATTTTGGCAATGGACCACAATTAAGAATACTGTCGCAACTAAGATGCAGTAATATGAGCTGTTCTTCACAGAGGATAATGAATGTACGTCTGTGAGTATTCTTAAATTACCTGTCTACCTATGTTGCACCACCTTTTGTGTTCAAGTCTGTTGTTTAAAGCGTTATACCGTTGCGACACTAACATATTTGTTAGCATGTTTCCCATCGTGTGTTAGCGTCAAGCTTTTAAGACCAAGTTACGTGGTTGTTTTAAACACACCAATGGGTAATTCTCTTTCTTTCACGTTTCAAATTGCTCATTGTAGCTTTGTCAAAATATTAAACACAGTTTCGGAACACATCTTAATCAACAAATAAAGCAAAATCATAATTGCGGTGGAGTCCAGAATACGGTGGATATGCAGTCTGAACGTTTTGAACCAGGTGCATATGATCAGTGTGCAAATCGGTGGCCTTACATTAAAACTGCATGTAAAAGAAGGTCAATTAATCAATTAACTCATCATAAATTTTACTTACAGCATATCAAGGACATTCAGTCAAATGTCACAGAAAATGCAATGTGAAGGCAAGCATAGCTGCTGGCAGTTTTCTTCTTTTACAGTGATACATTGTCACAGTTCAGAGAACAAAAGTTCATCTTTCGAAGATTCCAAACATGGAGAGGGGGGAAAAAAATCGACAATCCGCAGTGTTTCTTGTCTGACAAATGGCATCATGAAAAGTCGCATATTCACAGCCTCTTGTGTAGTACTCAGTGGAGGGCGCCGGGATGAAACATCAATTCAGAGACACGTATTTGTCTCTGATGCCTCGAGAGCTCTTAAGAGGTGTCTGCAAAAAGAATGAGCGACATGAAGGATGGCTCATTACACGCTGATATGAGGGAACATCCTGAAAAGAGATTGTTGTTGCTGACGATGACGGGCCCGGCGCTGCCGTCTGTATAAAGCAGAGAAAGATATGGCGAGATCACAGGGAGCAGAATTTCAATGTCATGCATTATGCAGTGTTGACAATTTCTCATGAGACGCTGATGGCGTTCCCACACGTGAAGAAGCAGGAAAAATTAAAGGTTGCCACAAGAGTTAAACGCGGCCTGAAGTGAAAACTCTTTGGAGATTGAGAATGCTGCGACAATGTACATTAAGACCACATCCTCTCTCCCCTTGCTCTTTCCACAAAGGACAACCTATTTGAAGTGAAACGAATCGAAAACACTCCCTACTCGTTGACCCCATTACATTTCTGACACTTTATAAGAGCCAAGCAAGAGTGGCGGAGCCTGCTTGCGCGACCATTCAGCAAGCCAATGGCACACACAATTTCATAGATTACATATTCCATACACACGCACGAGTACCTGGCAGGCTTACAAGTCACTATTAGGGATGTGTTTGTGAGACACAAAAAGGCCTGTCAGGTTGTTTTTCACGCTCGCGTCGCATTGTGAGCCTCTCGTGGATTCGTGCCAGCTCAGGCGCAGCACGGGGAACAAAAAATTCACATTACAGCCAAGCTTTTGAATACTTTGTCCTTGGATAATCATCGCTACGAGCAGAAGGTTAATTGAACGGAAATAAGTTACGAAGAGTTCAACTGAAAGGGGCCGCACGCATAGTCATCAGGAGGGAGGAAGACTAAAATTCCCCACACGCCTTCAATTTTTCACGTTTAACGGTAGTTTAGAGCAGCGATGTTATACAACACTTGACGAATGCAGATTCTAGGGTCAAAAGATAACTATATGCATGAGGTTTTGTGGCGTATTTTAACTTCTTGTACGCAAAAGGCCAACCCACAGACAGCCGTGCAGGCAACGCAAAATGTCTTCATCTTGGCTTTAGAAATGCACTTGAGTCTTCAATTAACCTAACGTGCAGGTTTTTGCGGGTATGTAGGAAGGAAACCCAAGCAGGCACAGGAAGGGCTTGCACACTCTACACTGAAAGGCAAAGCAGAGCTCCTCATCCTGAACCTCAGAACTGAGGCAGACGTGCAAACTATGAGACGATCGTGCTACCTTATAAAATTATTAATGGCTCACCATTTGTTGCTTCTTTTCCATTGGTATTTTCTTTTATTGAGCTTTTGTACTTTCAAGCATTAGTGTAGGGTCACCGAATGCCATTGTTAACCTGTTGCTTGGAATCTTACTGCTGCAAAGGATGATGGGTAACATGGTGCTTTTCCATGGTCAGGAGTAGCCTATGCTAAAGGTGGGTTAAAGCAGGAGTCCACAACAACTGGTCCGTGGATTGGCATCATTTGGTACCCAGCATTTTTCTTTCTTTCAGCCCCAAATGGATGTTACCACCCAGCCAGGAATATTTATTCATCAGCAGTTTATTCCCCCACTGCTCTAAAAGCATCAAACTATAAATGCTTTGCTAAGGCTCATTGAAGACTAACAAATCCATATAATCTAACTAATCACTACTTTCGGCATAATGGTGAATTGTATTTTGGATTTTTTTCCCCCTTATTTGTTGGTCCATCAAAATATACTGATCAAAAAAATAAAGCGAATACTTGGAGTTACATTGTGCTATTTAAATGTTCCCTGTATTTTTTGGAGCAGTTTATAATTATGTGGCACGAAAAAAGGTTTGGAGAGCAGTGATGTAAACAGTTAATCAGATTTAAAATTATTTAGTTTCACACCAAATGCGTAATGGTATTACTGTATTTTGGCCATTATGGAATAACAGTGCAGTTTTCTAAAAAAATAAAATAAAAATAATACAAATAAAAATTAAAAGACAGAGTCATATTTGAGGTAATTTTATTTACAAAGATTGATAGAGTCCCACTGTTCTGCACATGTAGAAGTCTGTTGAAGAAATATGTTCCTGCTGATGGCCTGCAAAAAAGAGGAACAACAACATGACAGTTGTAATGACTTGTAAAGACACTTTTGATGATAGAGGCTTTGCCAGGATAACCATAATGAAATTGCACCATCTCTACAAGCTGGAAGCAAGCATACTGACATTTTACAAAACCAAATAAATAATAATTACCGTCAAAGACATTTTACTTCTTCAAGATCTGATGTCTGACCACAATGAAGGGGAATGCGAAGCCGCTGCCAAAGAACACCACCATCATGCCCAGCAGACGCCACTTGTTTTCCACGGAAAATGGAAGGTTCTAGACAAACACAACGGTGTTCAACAGAAATCAGTCATACATGAGCATGAAATGACAATTACAAAATAAACACATTAAACCTCTTTCGCAAGCTGTGCTGACCAATAAAAACCCGGTGTGCTACACTTTGCTTAAAAACCAATGAACATTTCTATTCCAAATAACTAAAATTGCAGCAACATGTCATTGCCACAATGAATTCGAAGGCAAAAGAAAGAACGTAAAAACAACCCTGAATTATCACTGACACAAGACGGAGCCTTCATTGAACTTGGGATGGATACAAACGTCATTTACAGATCAGCCCTTGGTAGCAAGACTTGCTAATTACTTTGTTGCTCACAAAAAAATAGACCACTAAACACTGATTCATACAAATACATGTAATAACACTGACAAACATACATGTCAAGTCATGTGCATGACACGGACAAGTTTGTATTAAGTGTCAAATTGAAAAACAGGGTTGAGCAGCTATTTAGCCGCGAAGATAATGCTAACTGCAAGAACAGTCGTTCGCCGCCTTCATAAATACTTCCAACGTTACGTTACTACTTTACGAAATATCCGTTATTTACACGCTCTCCTTTGTAGTCTTATTTTTGTTTTACGAGATTGCTTTTAACTACTCAGTGGAGCAATTTAACGGCATGACCTCCAGGTTACCTTTGCTACCATGGTCCGCGCATAACACTAGGCCGCTATTTAAAACGACCACATTTAACCTTCAACCTCGGCTTTAAATCAGTTATTTATTTTACCTTCCCTGGTCCTTCGGCATAATGCGAAGAACGAACAGCAGACGTCGTGAATCGCCGTATAGCCTGTCCCAACATCATGAAGTGCTGATTTCTGTTCTATGCTGCTAACTGCGACCTTCTTGTTTCTATGTGAGAGAGAGAGAGTGCGCATGCCTGGAGCAAAGGATGCTGGGAATGGTAGCCACTCATGGGAAATGTAGTTCCAATTAGGATAGACTCGCTTCCCTTTCGGATGCACCATTTCTGACTATCAAACCATCAATTATCAACTAAAAGGCATAACTGTATTGATTCATAGATATTTTTCTTTGTAACACATGCATACACACACTCGGAACTACTCAGTAGGCCATCTCTCCAGCAACCAGTCCAACCCCTACATGTTATCAAACCAGGTCCTTTCAGATGAGTCACCGCTGCCGCGCGATAATTATAAGATAGGATGCTTTTCAGCAAAAAAAAAAAAAAGCTTCTCAGTGCCTATTTCCGCAAAGAGAGATTTTCATTGAGACAAGCTTCCCAGTCTCTTGTCCCTGTACAGAGCCAGATCTTCATTAACATATACATTTAGTTCATATTAAAGCTCATTATGAAGCATATTAAACAGAGAAGGTATGCTGTCAGAATTTCAATCATATTAGCCTACAGTTAATGCTTTGATATCCATCAGTCATTTGTTTAAATAGTCCTTTTTGGCCCAATTTTTAAATTATGCACGACGTATAAAAATGATTTTTGTTGTAATTTCTATTGCAGCACTTCCATGTTTCTGCTCTCTTATTCCCAATGCTTAAATAAAAGTTTTACTATCTGGCGCCTTAAATTACGTTATTTAAATTTACCTTGCTCTTCATAGAAAGCCTTTCAGTTCTAGTTTTGTGGTTGACGTTTGTTGGATTGGTATGCTATACGCTTTGCCAATGGTCAATGTGGGTGGAAAGAAGAAAGGAAAAAAAAACACATCATGCAAATAATTTAACGAATCTGTCTCATGAAATAAAAACCAGCGCCATCATTTAAGACTACCAATTAGCATTGGACTGATATTACCTTGATCCGGTCACATCTGTAAACAAACCTATAATGAGGCACCCACGGTGCATAATGATTTTGTGGGCTGCATTCATAATCACAGTTCATGTAAAATGACTAGTTTGATTCACACAGACATTGGAAAACAAAACCAAATCACCATCTATGCAAAGAAAAATGTACTGGATTTTTATCGTCATTGGAATTTACTGTTCAAACTGTGGCTGTGATGGACAGCATGTGGAGCTGCCAAGGTGAACAACCTCGCTCAAGCCATGAGATAGATAATGATCATCATTGAGGACAACGTGGAGGACAGCTCATTTTGCATGTGGGGTTAACGTGTCTTGCCTGATTGCTGCTGATGCTGCCTGACTTAAACAATTGCAGTGTCTCAAGGTACAAAAAGTGAATTCTTCTCAGAATTTTCTGCTGTGCTTGCATTCATGGAGACAAAAAGGAGATACATCTTCTGTCAAACTCGTTCGAGGCTTTGTGTTCGTCAGTAGGTTAGAGTGGTTTCTGATATTTTCGCCAGAAGTGAGATTTCCTCCGAAAAATTATGGAATGAGCACGTAAAACATACACACGGAAGCAGTGACACCCTCGCAGCGGGAGTTCATTGCATGCACACCGCATTGTGATTTGAGATTAATCTTTATTCCTCTTGGGATGACGGCGTTAGCCTTCTTAAAATAGCACAACTCCTCACCTCAAATGAAGTTCACGCCCTGTGCAGTCCTCCGAAGCACGATGTTATTTCAACAGAGGCTCAGTGTGTCAAGATTTATTCCCTCCACCGTCCTCACAATTACTCTTCTCCAGGAAAAGACGCGGACAATGATTACTGTAGACTAAATGAACCTTATGAGGGCAGCAGGTTTGAGTGCGATGATACAAAATGATTTAGACGCACACTAAAATATATTCCTCATTGAATGCCAGACCTTTACAAAGTAGAATTCCCCATATTGCCAGCTGTTTTAGAGCATTCTGAATCGTTTTTCAAGACCCACATAATATTGTGTTCTATGACCTCCCAAAAGAGAGAGTAGATTCTCTTCTTTCACGAGAAACAAAATGTTTTTTCTTTTGATAATCAGCAGAAGAACGTAGCTTGGTTTCACCCAAAAAGCAGAGAAAAAAAGCTTCTGGTGAAAAGAAGGTTGATTTCAGTTGCATTTGGCCACATGGCTTGTTTTGCGGAAGGCTTTACGGTTTTTGCGTTCTTCATAAAAGCAAACAAAAAGCTCAGAAGACTCTGAACAGAATTTCTTTGGTAGAAATAAACAGTAAGCGCGCCAAAGCATTCTGTCAGGCCGACTCACTCTGAGCTGAGCGAGAACATCGTAAACGTCATACGGCGCATGTGATCCGCAAGACAATTCTGTGACACCAAAACTTCTAGCGAAGCGAATGAAAACAAAGTTGTGTCAAAAGGGTCACTCAGTCTTCAGTGTCTTTCTTTTTCAAGCTGTCCCACTTTTTCTCTCGAAAACTTCATAGTCTTCCGATTGACTCTATTACATGTTCGACTCATTCTGCCGCACCCTTGAGGCTTTCCAAAACTTCAAAAAGGTGTGATGGAAAAATATTGTAATTTTTTTTTTTTTTTTTTTCAGTTTCACAAAACATTGGAGCCTGGAGAATTCCTTTTTCTTTTTTTCCCCAACTAGTAGCGTGAAAGTGAGAAGTGAACTTTTGATCTCTGTGCTGTGACAAATGACAATAGTTACAGTAAAGGCAACATTTCCCTCTCAAGGGAACCACTGGAGCAGAACACCTTGACAATAAATGTTTCTTGGCCTTACTTTGTGCACTTGCTTCGATCCCCCACCACCCCCCCCCCCCCCCCTCGGCCCCCAAAAAAACATTTTAGTTATTTTATCTACCAGTGACCGGCCACAACATTATAACATCCATCCGTCCATCCATCTTTGTCAGAATATTTCAAAATCTACACTAGAGTCTGGCCAAGATTCAAACCTGTCGATTGTTATTATTATGTGTCCATGTGTGACCCCCAACTCCCTTTCTCAACTCTTTAATGAAAAAAAAAAAAAAAGACAAATCAAGGGACATGTTAGTTGGTAAAATACTTCTGACATTAATGTAAAAGTTTTATCTGAAAAATAGTAAAGCATAACTGAACATCGGAACCATCCGCTACTAATATCATGTGAAACCTTTATATATGATCCTGTGTTAATTTACTACGCCGTAAAGATTTGTGTGTGCTTAACGTGTGTGAAACAGCTCTTGTATTTTTTTTTTTTTGATCCCAGTAGTCCATTGAAGATGAGCTCCCACTTTAGCACCCTGTCAACCATGAGACAGGGCCACAAAGCCACCTGTCACTAGGCCGTTATGCAAAGCCCCAGGCTGACCAAGGACTGACCGGGAGCATCTGTGCCACTGTTTGTGTCTAATACACTAATACGAGCTGTCAAACGGTTGTATCCGCTGCCGTCGCTCTCCCGTGTTAACAATGGCTCATTCCGTTTGGCTGTCGTGAATGACACTGAAAAAGCACACAGGCACAAGAAAACAGACGTGTGCCAACCAAATGCAGATAACCAGATTAAAACAGCACACGCGTTAAATTAAAAAAATTGAGATGAGAGAGAGAGATGTTTTCCAGATGAAATTCCGATCCTTGTGTTGTTTAAGTACAGCAACGGGTTACATCGTAACGCTTCTCTCAACCGAGAGGAGCCAGAGGACTCCAGAGGATGCGATGTGGCTTGAGAAAAAAAATGAAAACTAGTTGTCCACTCTGAACAAAGCACACGAACATCCAGGTAAATAAATGTGATCGCTAGGAAATAGCATTTTTATCAGTCAGGATTGTGCGATTTTGCTATTTATAGGCATTATAGGCATTTAGGATTTATGCTTTTACTGGATGTGTTTGTCTTTTTTTTTTACAGTACAATATTTAGAGTGCTATTTTCCAGATTTAAAAAAGTGAAATAAAATGGCAATTTTTCAGTGGCTAGAACAGATTAATGGCCTTTCCATTCATTTCAAATGTGAATGATGATCTGATTTGCAGACGAAGACGTAAACTCTAAGTGAAGGCACCACTGTATATACATTTAGAAAGTAGCAGAGAAGAAAGAGAATGATATCTCCGACTGAATGAGGAATTTCAAATGAACACTCTCTATTGATGCCATCTGCCAAACTGCACCATCCTCCACTGCCCCATAAAAAGAGCGGCGCACACCAGTAAGAGGCCAACAGTTTGCGAGGATGCTTCACTGTCAAGCTGCCAAACACCCATCAAACACACTCCGCGTCCTCACATCTCACTTTACATGCTCTCCCCCTGCAGTATCCTGGGTTCTGACCCTGTTTCACTGTAAGTTATAAACAACAACCCCCCACCCCCACTCCAAAGAAAAGACATAAAAACAAAATAAAAACCTTGAAAAACAGAGACATAGAAGGTTGGGAAAGCAGGCTTGAGGGGGCAGACTGAAACACCCTCCAGTGAACTTCTATTATGCAGTTCATGATGCAGGACGATCAGCACCATCTGTACATACTCTTAGGGAAAATAAGATAACAAAAAAAAAAAAACCCACAATTACATTCCAATGTCCTAGCTGACTAATTGCTTTCACACCAACACTTCAAAGTCAATTTGCATGGAATGTATGTGCGCAAAATATGCATCGAGTAGTACCACATAAGTCTCAGTGAGCTCAGCAAAAGCACCGATACTCATTCCTGTTGGGATCACGCCACTCATGGCTTGACGTCTCTTTAAGGACAACTCAGTAATACGTATGTGGGGCACTTCAGAAACTAATGGCACCGTATCTCTGTCTCGTCTTCAAAAAGGTTTTATTAGCTTTAGTTAAAAGCCACTCTCATGCTCTGCAGGCAGCAAAAAGAACTCCATGTTGGTGATGGGGGTTTGACTGAGGCAGAGATGAATGACCATCTTAAAGTCAAAAGGATGAAACAACTGTCCCCCAACACTTCGGCTTCCCTTGGCTTCACACAGCTTGTTTTGTTGTTTTTATTTGATAAGTTCAGTTGCTGTTTGGCTCTGCGACCCAAACTTGTGACTTTGCTGTTTTATGGTCCAGTTTCAAACAGAACAGCGGGCAGCTGTAAACATAAAGTTCGAGGATTTGGAACTTTGAAACACACACAAACACACACAAACATGTCACACAATTTGTGGTGAAAAGTCAACATTTCCCACAGTGATGATTTAATACATGATGAAATAATTTGTTTATATACAGTACGTATTGAGAAGAATGTTGCTTTTTGTGGAAATGTCATGCATTGTGTGGACATCTGTAAATAGTTTTCATGAGTGACCGATGATCAGTATCAATTTGATATTTTAATTTTAACTGTATAAATAAATATATTTTTAATGCATGGACAATCTTTGTTGCAGAAATGGACAACCGCTTTAATGCCGCCACCAGGCCATACCAATACTGTATCTATAGATTGTGTTTTGCAATAATGCTTAACCATATTTATGATTTCAATTGTACCTGTGGCTAAAAAGTGAAGCATGAAGAGACTCCGTCGCCAAAATGCACAAGTGCAATCAATGCAAATTGGAAAGGGCCTATCATATATGCCTGTACACTTTCTCTTTTCTTTCTTCTTATCATCTTAAGACATAAGAGCAAAGTTGTTTGTTATTTTAGATCCTTACAAATGTTTGCCCTGTGTTGGCATGCTGGAAATAAGTAAGCAGAAAGAAACTCTTCTTCTGTCAACAAAGTGAATGAGGCCACAGAGAAAGAGTGAAATTAACAACATGCAAACCAAATGTATGAAGTCTCAGATGTGCCACTGAGTTGAGCAGGTGGGTATTTGGGAGGTTTGGTTCTTTGGAGACCTGTGGCCTGCCAAAAACTGACAGATCTTTTTTTTTTTTCTTTCTAAACCAGCAGTGGGCGAACTCAGTGTACAGAGAAAAGGCTGAAGTTAATGCCCACTGAGACACAGGTGGCACTGTCACACACGTGATTTGGCAGGTCATTTTGACCCACTCACATTGTTCATTCCCGTTTTGGAATGGTCGCAGCTCTTAACATACGGCAGGGACAGGTGCAGCAGAGGCCATGTAAGTGAAAAGCATCTGTGTTGGCTCCTCTCTGCCCCTCTAATGATGCCTGGATGACATCGGAGGTGCTCATGACTCATGAGTGGCTTCCAGTGGGACAGATTTCACAAACGCTGAAAATTGGCAGCTTTGTTTGGCTTTTATTTCAATAACGGACAATGGATTGTCATCCTAAATGTTCACGGGAATACATGTGAAATACTTATGCAGGCAGAGCTGGCAATTAAGCCTCTTTTGCTACAGTTTGTTAACCACATCTCAACAACATGCAAATCCAATATTTGATGCACGCTTATCTATTCAGTGTTAAGGGCTAAGACATAAGGCGAGCGGATTGCCGCATACTTCAAAGAGCCAAGGATTGTTGTAATTAAAGCAGACACGCAATTCATTATGATGCCCATAAATCTTTTCTTGATTTCCCATTGCTCTGAATAAACTGGCACATTTGCCGCGTTTCTCTTCACTGGCATTGGCTTAGTGCTTCTGGCTCACAGAGAAATACGTAACCATTGGAGTAAAGTTGTACTCATCTGTGACCGCGGCAGATGCATCGCTGTGAAGAACATGATTATGTATACAAGTAGACTCGGAGGTTTATCCTCTTGCTTTCTGGGGACCTTGAGGCAAGGTCAGGGAATGGTGGAATGTTGATAGAGCTGAGAAACAAATTTCGGCTGGAAATATTTGACAAATATATTTTGACCTATTCAGTTCAAAGGCGAGTACAGTAATCAAACTTTCCGTTACTAGCCGAAGAAATGCAATGTAATTTTTTGTCCGGTTCGTGTGTTTTGCTCCCTGGTTCTTACTGTAGTTGCGAAATGTAATTTCCAACTGTGATATAAGGCAATGTCAATGACTTTATGCTGTTCAAAAAAGATCTCATTGAATGAAATATTCAAAGTGAGAATCTTCATGACACAGTGGGATATGTTTATAAATAAATAAATAAATAACAAAAATGACCATTAGCAATCAAAAAATTGCGAAAGAAATCTCTGTGACATCGGAATTAAGTTCATGTGATGTAGAACATTACTCATTTTCAGATATTGATTCAGTGGTCCAGACTTTCCTCTGTCCTCACTGCCTAATGGACGGTGACCTTGTGTTTCTGTGAATGTATGCAGCGTCCGTTTAGCACAAGGCAACTTTCCGAGATTGTGCAAGTGGGCAATCAGTCAGCGTTGTGTTGCTGGGCTGAGAGGCACAAATATTTTATGAGTATACTGCATTAAAGTTGCAGCGCAGTGTGCCAGTGTTGCTCATGGAGTGTTTTACTGTGATCAATGTTCTAAAAAGAAAAAGTGGGCTACCTATTCAGAGGAGAATCAAAGAAAGTCAAGTTCAGCTTACAACATAGAATAACAAAATGCAGTAATCAAAAACACATTGTTAGCTCACATGCTGGTAGCCTCAAGTGACAACATTGCTGTACACCTCCATGGCTAATGCTAGCAACAGTAAAAAAGGCAGCCAGTCGTATTTCTTCATACACTCTTCATTCAACAGAGCAGACCGGGCTTTTAAAAGTATCCATACATACAGTACAGTCACACACAAAAACGGTGGCCTTCATATTTTTTGTTCAGTGTATTATTAATTTAAAGGACAAAATAGTTTACGAAGCTGAAGCGCTAAAGTATAATGAAGTCGTGAGCATTACAAGGGAGGTTCAGCAACCACTCTGAACCTCCACTCAGATTCATTCTCTTTCTGGTACGTTTGTACTGTCAATGAGGCTTCTTTGACCACCTCTTAGCTTGGTCTAGGCCTTTCAGTTGTAAAACACAATACCAAAGTAGGGGAATGCAGTAATAATAAGAACCGTTGGGGTGCTTAACCTCTGTGTGTTGTAATTAATGCCATGCATACGATCAATTTAACGCAACAGCGCGACAGTTTTGCCTTGCTAACCCAAGCCCACTGAGTCAAAACTGATATGATGGAAAGTGAGAGAGGAAAAAAAAAATATTAAGCATTCCGGTAGCATATCAGGATGTAGCTTTGCAACAGTGAAGAGATCAAGCATGCCGGATAAGGATGAGCCTTATCTGCAAAGGGCAGAGAAGTGAAGAAATTCACACTTGCGTTCTGAACCGAGTTTCATCCCATTTCATACAATTATGCCAGCCGTTTGCCTGCAGTTACATTCATTGTAAAATCCATGCCTGCATTAATAGAATTATAATGATGTAGTGTATACTGAGGCACCTAATCGAATGGAATTGATTTAAGTTTCTTTTTCGCCGACGGCCCTTCTAGCCCAAGGGCTCTGTCTGTGTTTTCTTTGCCTCTGGTGGATCATAGTTTAAAGGCACAGACATGATGAATGTGTGTGTGTGTGTGTGTGTGTGTGTGTGTGTGTGTGTGTGTGTTGTGTGAGAGTTACAATGTAGCAGTCTAGCTTTTGTTGTTTGTGTGGGTCTCTCATGTTTTAGTTTATGTTGACTAAATGTGTATTCGCGGATGTCAATGGAAAACGTCATGACTTATGTAATACTTTCAGTTCTCAGACTGTGCTTATTCGGAACAAAACCCAAAATGTTTGTGATAAATTGCTTGCCCATTCACATTGATCAAGCCTCTATAAGGCACACACACTTTAACAAATAAATGCCTTTCTCCAAATGGACCCGCCCCCCCCCTCCCCCCACCTCAATTAGCTGGAATTACCTTACCCATGGCAATGTTTCAACCAAGTGGGAGCTGAAACTACTCCCTGATTTGGTTCGCATTCCCACTGCATGTGAGACATCACAGCTGCAGGACAAGACATTAAAGAAACACAAACATCTTTAAATCGCACCTCATTTGTAACCTACTGCATTTTTCAAACTGAGCTTTTGTTGTCCTATTCTGTGGGCGTCCCCAAAGAGCGTACACAGCCAAAAACGGCCCTTTATTCTTCAGGCAAAACATTTTGGAGAAGAGGGTGAAAAATAAACAACGCACATTATTAAAAAAATGACAAACATCTGCCAGCTTAACGCTAAAACATAATGAGAACTGAAGCAAACAAAGAGTATCTACATAACGGCGTCATACATCTTTAAACAACACATTTTTTACTGCAGACAGTGCAGCAACACATGTGGACAGACAATATAATAATGCTCACCGGCATCTATTTTTTATGCTCTGCAAAATATCACTGCACTTTCACTTACAGCAGAAATGCTTTTTTTTCCAATTTGTTTGAATATGTTGATCTCCTCAAAGCCAACTCATGCATACCAGAGGGAGGATGTTATTACCATATGATTTTATAAAGTAAAATGAAATTGAAAGTAAAATATTATAGATTACTATTGACTTATTTAAAAGAAACACATGATAAAATGGTTTTGTTGTTTTTTTTTTAGGGCAGCCTGGGTTGGATTAAGGGCATCTCCATTCATTTCATTGGGGAAAGATGATTTGAGATACAAATGTTTGGAGTTGGTCACAGAACAAATTAAATTCGTCTCTTATGGCCCCACCATATTACCATGGGGTAATTGGCTTTGCAATGTCAAACTACACTACGCGAACAAGCTCCATAAGTCTGGCCAAGGAAACGACTTTATCAACCACTCTTATTCAGAAACATTCAGTGGCATTCACAACACACAAAAAGCTTTTTTTTTTTTTCAAATCAGCTGCCATCTGACCAAAATAAGAATTGTAGCCCAAAAAGAAAGCAAATGTTCAATTCAAAGCCTATCCAAGCAAGGGCAACAGATTGTTATGGTGCTAAAAATTGAACCGAGATGACAAATGGCACATTGAAATGACTCTGAATGTGTGAAGAGGCAGACGGGGAAGGAAAGCCACAAGGAAAGGGTGACGAGAAAAATACGCTTGGTGGAACACGTTTGCAAAAGGTCATTGAAGTAATTCTACAATCACAGTCAGATGAAGGACGGACCTCACATGACAACAAACTTCCCTCTGAGTGGCTCTGGCCTATTTCAATACTCTCTGCCAGGATGAGTAAAAATGACTTTTTCCTGCTTGCCTGTCTCTATATCGGGCCCCACACAATACTCCCATTTCCTGCAAGCCTTGCAAACACAAAAAAAATAACGCAGTGACATTTATTGGTCCCGGCGTTATTTGTATTCCATCTCTGACTTTTGCCACACGTCAGCTTTTATGAGCTCGCCCAGGCGAAACATTAAAGAAGCTCATTCTTTATTAATCCTCGCGATGACAATTCGGCGCTCCCAACACGCCGCGCGTTCGCTTGCACTTTTGAGAGAACACGCGGCCGACGTTACCTTTTTAACATCCCTCGCTCACAGGCACCGCCGGCGTGGCACCGCAACTTTTGACTTTGTCGGAGAAACGTCATTACAATAAGCACTTTACATGAATAATGTTTGAGACCGGTGCCCCTAATACGTATTCATAGGCATGTGCAGGTAGGCGACTTTCTCTTGTTATCATTGAGTGGCACTCTAAATCTTATCTGCATCTACTTTGCCTTGTGTTCATACAAATTCAGTCAAATGGGATTCGTTTAGGGTTAAAGCCAAAGTTTTTAGGCAGAATTTTTTGATGGAATCAAACGGCTGACTCACAGCAATTTTAACCACTTTGTAGCGGCCTTGAGTAAAGTTTCAACATTTAGCTTCTGCACTCACCCGGAGGAGGGAAAAGCAGGCATGTCAGGTGTCACGAAGCTAATACGCTTGGCCACATTGACTGAGGTGTCTGACGAGCATTTGATCAGATTTGGGACCCAACTCATTTGCATCTGTGCCGCCGATTCACAGTCGCACACAACAACAACCAATAACAACGAACGATACACTAACATACCGTATACGGGATTGAAATTTTAAATTGTCTTTTTTTTTTCACAGTCACATTTCGATTCTACTTCATGCCACTGGTGACATTTAAAACATGACTGGCTGCTTTTAGAGTTTTATATTTCCAGCAATGACTAAGCTCATGAACTACAAGTGACTTTGATGCTACCGCTTACTATTTACGTTTGGGAATAATTGAATTGACAGACAACAAAGTGAGATGTTGGGACAAGCTGTTCTTCAAGGCATAATGATTGATTATGACTAAATCAGGCTGCTCGTGGAGCTGCACAATCAGCTAAAAGTATGCTGACATCTTCATAAATATGCATGCTTTCGAACATATTTTTAATAGCCTGTCCTGAATTGCAGGCCGCATTTATCCTCAGAAGAGGATAGTTCGAGCGTGGGGTAGTGAGAGGGCTCAATATAAATAAAGCTATATTGTATTGTATTGTATTGTATTTCCTTTAGCGTACCTCCATCTAGTGGATGCATAGCGCAACTGCAGCCACTATTGTAGTTTCTATTCTATGCGTCTTATATATATGAAAAGGTGCACCTGATAATCCTAAACACCTTATAGTGCAGAAAATACGGTAAATGCCTCAGTTGACTTTCATGAGCATATGAAGAACGAGTTCAAGTGACCTTTTCACCCTGAGGTGTTCACGTGTCTACAAACAACTGAACAAAATCCAAGGGGACTTCATTACCCCCGAAAGAAAGTTTTGGAGGAAAAATTGATTCAAGTCCAGACATGATGCTGACACCATGGGGGACAAACTGGAAAGCAATATCTGCAGCAACACCTTTCGCAATCTCATTTTTGGTGTCTGAAGCAATCACGGGCCATCCGAGCACAACTGCACCACAATTAAGCCGTCTGTGGTTTTTAATTAAAACTAAGAGGCGTCACCCTTCTCAAACTTTGTTTGCCTTTCAGCCGGCACAAGTTATGGTCTTCATAATGCAAACAAATATATCATTTGAAAAATGATCACATTACCATGCCCGGTTTTAATTTAGACAGCCAGAGACACAGTCAGCCTGGTTTCCTCCCAAGCGGTTTGCCATCAAAACATTAGAATAATTAGGACAATAAACGTAATCTAGCAATGAATTATTCATCAGTGTGAAGAAGTTTCAGCATTGCCCAATAGGCACAATCGATAAAGCGTGTGACGCCTTCACCAAGGCAAAGTCCATTACAAGTTCTAATGAATTTGAGGAGATTCTGGACCAAAAAGCAATTTAATACTGATATCTCCTGGGAATGCAGAAGAGAACTCGAGAGAAACAAATAAAACTAATCAGCATGGTGCGGAGCTGACGCGAGCCTGAGGGCGACAAGCATTTACTGTACAAAACGGGCGGCCTTGACATTTATTGGCAGCTTGAGCACCGAGCTCAGTTTATGGCTGCTTTGGGGTTTGTCACGTGAAGAAAAAGAGAACCGGAACAGAGGAAATTTGTCACCATGAGAACCCTATAGATTCTCAACATTGTCCACACAGCACATGCATTGCAGCAATCGGTGAGTGAAGTGGCATAGAGAAAGGCCAAAATTCAACGGGGTGAGGCAGGGCGAGCGACTATTTGTGGTTTAATCAATTGCGACAGATTAGTAATAAATCTGAAGTTGAGACTTAAACAGTTGTAGTCACTCTAGTGTCCGTGGGAAGAGCATTCCAGAGTACTGGAAACTGTATAGAGAAGGTTCTAGAACCTTTTGAGTTTCTTCTATGCACTTTCACTCTTAAGGTTTTCTGATGACTTTTCATTTTTGACTTTCATTTGCCCATGCAGAGGAAAAAAAAAATCTGTTTTTAATTCTGATGCACAACCCTCCTAATTCCTCCTTTGAATATGTCTTTAATGAATTTATTTAGCACTTTTGGTCTCCCTTAACTAATCGGCTTTCGCCTGTCGTGGCCAATAGCAGCACAGTAGAACGGGGATCAAATGTAATTCATCTGGACTGACACCAAATCTCCAAGATGACAAGGTGTGTGCAGGATCCGGGACTTTATTGGCCAGGAGATGAATGGACACAGTGAGTAATTCAAAGTGAAAAATCGTTCCCTGGAGAAATCGAGGTGCCCCCCCCCCCCTTTTTTTTTTCAACCACTGTGAAAAATTCTGATTAGAAAATGGAGCAGTTTTTCTTTGAGATCCTAATTTATACTTGGCGGTTAGACGACACGCTGTACCCTAACTGTGCAATCCAATCATGTGGAACCAGACTGATTTTGAAGGCAGAAAATAACAATGATAATTTCTTTGGAGACCCGTTTCGGTCTTGAACATTTTTGTATGTCTAAATCTTTAATGAGTGGTGTTCTGTGCATGATGAAATTCTTTCAGGTTTGGTGCTCATAGATAAGATCATTTCCAGGAACAAATTATGTAAAGAGTGCCATTTGAATATTAATAAGTCTAAAAATCAACAAAGGCGCACGGGTTGTCTCTCAAGTGGAAGAAAAATGTTTTTTTTAAAGATGACATGCTCACTCAACCATTTCTTCGCCTTTTAACAAATCCCACATTGGGGGATAGACGTTGTATTCGTACACAAGCCACTTTTTGGACCATGAAGATGCATTTTATTGTTCTTGCACTGTTGTTTGATTGAATCTATAAAACAGAAGAAAATGTAACCGATATCTGTGTGTACATCTAACGCATGGGATGGAGGGACTAACAAACTGGCACAGAACAGAACCTTATTTTTATCATTTGAAAACGATGCCATTTGATTACCTACTGTGATTATTTTGTGTTACTTGGGGATCAAGAGCACAGCGTGCTGACCTTTGTTTCATTTTTGATCAAAGATTAACACCTGGAAACCGGCCTGTGGATACGTATGAGTCATCTATGCATCTGAGCACGGAAATAAATATCTTGTTTCAAAACAGATCTTTATGTTTCTACCTCACAGAGCCATTAAGATGTGAAGAAATAAAGGGCATTTTTTTTGTTGTTTTTGTTTTTTTTCCCTCGAATTACAGCATGTGCTGCGTTGAGCAACAAGTAACAACTATATGTTGGTGCTGTGCAGATAGAGCTGAACTTGGTAATGGATGCGCAAACCTTTTTCACTCGTTTAATCATTATGCCCGAGCCAATATTCGCTGTAGGCCACCATCAAGGTGGGAAATATAAGCTATCTACTGCTTGCAATAAAGTGCGTGGTTGGCGCAATGAGATTTATCATTCATGCAGTGGGAGGAAAAAGACCATTTTTATTACTGAACGATAGCATCATTTTATTTAAATGCTTATTTGCGCAAACATAAACAGGGCTTAGACTTCAGCGAGGGAAAGTAATAGACTATCTTTAGAATATGACATCATCTGTGCTGGTTGCTATGCTAATAGCGGGAATCGCATTCTCGGTCTTTTCCCGTCAAATTCAGTCTGGCAGACACGTTAATAAACACAGGAGATGCGAACAGCCGCAGATGTCCAACGCTATGTTCATTTTCATTGTTTCCACTTGATTTCTGACACCGCTGGTGTGAAAATGTGAAGTTGATGTCAAACCTCTTCAGTTCACACGCTAAAGAGGAACATGAAGGTGAGCTCACGTGGGGGAGACGGACGTTGAGAAGCCTCTTTCTGTTTCCTTGCAGTCCAGCCAGACCGACCTTTGACTGACACAACCGCCTTGCCTTTTGCCCCATTGTTGTCAAGCAAAAATCTATTCAAAAGCGGCGCAGCGTATCAACTCTATGTCTGGTGCATTCATTTGCAATCTGCCCGAGGAAACACCTCTCCCCTGTCACCTGTCACCTGTCAGAGACTTTTCTGAGACGCAAACCCGTCTGGTTCATGTGAAGTTCAGCTTCCTTTTGAATTCCTCTTCCAGTCTTTATTCTCTCCATGAAAGATTCCGAGGTACTCAACAGATCCCTTGGGGTGAGCGTTACCGTAATCACCATTTCCACGTGAACTAATTTAAACCGCAGATGGTGCAAGTACGCCAAGAGAGTGGGTGTCAAAAATGTCACGTACCTTGATTTTAATTACAGTTCCTCTGGTCTCACTGCCCCTGAAAATTCCTTGAAAATTTTACTATATTCTTTGACAACAAACATTTCTCCAAAGGGTTGGTAAAAAAAATATAAATACCCCGATGCGTCTTATCTTGATCGTGTATGGTAGACAACAAACATTTCTCCAAAGGGTTGGTAAAAAAATATCAATACCCCGATGCGTCTTATCTTTATCGTGTATGGTGTTGGAACATCAAGTATTAATTTTGTCCGACATCCATGAGCTGTTCCACTCAGTAAAAAGTTGAACTTTTTTCCTATGAAGTGAATTTGTGTGTTCTCCGAACATCAAGTATTAATTTTGTCCGACATCCATGAACTTTTTTCCTATGAAGTGCATTTGTGTTGTTCTCCTCCACGTAAACAATCGACAAAAACGTTTTTTAAATATTGAGTTGCTGTACGTCTCGCGGCTAATTCAATTAATCAGCAGCTCATTGGCAAGCTCTGCATTAGCCTGAGATTGATCCTGATCATTTGAATCGGGTGTGTTGGAGGAGGGAAACGTCTAAAAATGCAGGACAATGGCCCTCCAAGACTGCAGTTTGACACGTGTGCATTAGAATATCCGAAAGCAACCAGGCAGACATGTAGAGATGCTTAACCCACAAAGTGCTGCTAAGTAGCCCTGCCGCTCTCAACAGAATCATTAATGATCTTCTTACAGTGCAATGAGCCTGTGCGCTGGCCTGCAAAAGGGGACGTGCCCTTGGTTTAATGGGGCGTGCACTTCAGTTTATAAAAGGAAAGGTAACATCATCACCCGGCCTAAATGATGTTGGATAATTTAAATGTGCTGATCTTATTCCTCAGGTGGCCTCGGGGAATTACAGTATGAAGCTCTACTGAGACGTTGGTTGCATCACACGGTCTGAGGAAATACGTTTTTGTTGTGGTTTCCATGGAAGCACCAGGGATGGGTGAAGTGGGAGACTCGATAAATATCCTTTAGGAGTTTCGATACAAACTGATCAAAGACTTTAAGCACAATGTTGATGTTAGACCCCACACGGTCGCATTTTCCTGCCGGAGCTTTTCCAACCATCGATTCATGTTAAACTAAAATCTTGTCGTCTCCTTGCCTTTGCCCTTCTTCCTTTGCTCAGCTAATTCTGTATTCCACATATATTTTTAATACCGCGCACGGAACTCATTTACTACATGCGACAAGTCGTAAGGGACTGTATTCATGCTACTGCACCGCTCGGTTGGTTAGCAACAGAGTTCAAATGGGCTCAACAGTTAACTGTATGCCGATATGTTCCACAGTACAGTCACAACACATTTTTTGTGAAAAGGCGAGGCACTTAATTTTCTTAAATGGCCACTACTTGAATAAGTACCGGTAGTATGTTGTTGAACTTGGTGCTGATGAAGGTTTTGTTGAGTATTTCAACTGGAAGTCTTAAACTTTAGAGCGCACTATCAAGGGCAATGGAAAAAGGAAACCGGCAAAGGTTTGGGGGGAATTGCCTGTGGCAGATTTCTCCATTCCTGTGAGAGTCACACAAGAAACTGAAATAAAATGTGCAACCTGTAGCCCTGCTGGGATGCCATGGTGTAAAATTGCAGGAAGGCGATCTGATCAATGGGAAAGTTGGGCCAACGGTCCTGTCAATCAGACCAGGGCCATTACGCGGGGAGAAGGAGCTTTCCAGAGAGGCTGAGTTGAAGCAATGTGATTTCCTGCTACTTGCTGTACAAGTGTTTGGTTGGACGTCATTGGTAGCAGGAATGAGGTGGAGATTATTTACTCTTTTGCACAAAATGAAGAGGAAAGGAAATAAATACGAAGTGGGCAACTGTACCTGTCCTTGTGTGAAGTCTTTTTTTTTTTAGTCACTGGCTATATACTTCCTTGAGTTGGAGCACGTAATCAGCATTATGTTCATTAACATCATTCAAATGTCTTTATGACTAAATTATAAGACAGAACAAAAGGGGTTCAAGGACAGACCCTTGAGGAACCCTCCATGTCATGGCCATTTGATCAGATTCAAAACTTCAAATGGTCATCCAGCAAGTCTGGCCCGAACCATTTTGAGACTGTTCCATTTAATCCCAGACAAATTTCCAACAGTATGCTATAATCAATTGCATCAAATTGTGCACTGAGGTCCAATAAGACTAGCACTGACACCTTGCCTGCGTCAATGTTCAATTTTATACCAGGTAGTACGTTAAAAAGTCACGTTAGCAATCAAACACATGATAAAAACACAGAGCAGCACGTTAATAAACTAGCCTGATGCCGAATTAAAAAGGCCCCTTTGGAAACAGTCCACTGATTCGGCAAGCCGTAGAGATGATGGTAGGGCACTCCAGGGTACACGTCTGAAAAGAGCACTCATTATGGAGTTTTATACAAGTAATATTCTCTCCCGAAATGCTCCTTACTGTTTAATTGAGTCTATAAGCGATGCACAGGACACCCAGTGTCAACAGCATTTAATTTCCTGTTTTCGAGTCACTACTGCTGCCTTCCATGTTTGTGTTTCATCCTGACACTTGGGTATGCTGTCACCTCAGCTTGTCACACAAGAGCTCTCGAACGGAGAAGACCAACAAGGTTAGAAAGGCATGCCATGGAAAGGATGATGCAGACTTATTGATCATGCGGATCCCGAATGTCATAGCTTTGGCTTTACCTTGAACAAAGATTGATGCGTGATTCTTTGTGATGCTCCAGAAGGATGTTGTACGATGGAGGACCATTACATGTTCCTTCAAGCCGTCTTGCAAAAGCTCCAGAGAAGAAAACAAATCATAGGAGATGTTTTGAAATAGAATGCAAAAGACTGTTTTCAAGTAACCTTTGTTGTGTTGTGTAGCATTTTTTTACAAGTTATTCACCACGATAAAACAAAATTATAGGCATGATAGTTTCTTACTACAATCTAGTTGTTGTCGACTCCTATTCTTATATCCTTATATTTTCCTTGCAATCTCCCTGTTACATCTCACAGGTCAGTCTTAGTACTTTCAGCCACCTGGGTTGGGGGAGGATATTTGTGATTGTGGGTGGCCCGATTGTTATTGTGTGTGTACAGTGTTGGTCATCACGAGAACAAAACACATTCTACAAACAGAAACCGCCCACTTGCTGATTTTTTCCTTCTGTGTATCACATTTTTAAAATCACTGTGTGTGTGTGCGTATGTGTGTGTGTGTGTGTGTGTTTTCCGCCCGTAAAGTGCATCACACCACTTTGTGTGCCTGCTGCTTCTCAACGACTGCAGGGTGGCATTTGACAGGTGACCACCTGCCCTGCCCCGCTGCGAGCCCTCCACCATGGAGGGCACGCAGGCAATGACTCCGAAAAAAAGTTTTCGAGTTTGTCCCTCGTAGTGAAAGCCTTGTCACTGGTGAAAGATTCGGGAAAGTGCCTTGTACTACAAATGATTTATGCTTACCAGAATGTATGAGTTAGTCGGAATCAGCGGTCTGCATCCTATAAGCCAGGGAGCCTAATCGAAAAAAAAAAACACGGACTGGAACCATGACATTGGTGCCGTCAATAAATTCCCCTCCATCAAGGCCCATGTGAATCGAGAAATATAATAAATACATAAACACACATACACTCACAAACATCCTCCTCATGTGTTATCGATTTTTTTTTGCTCTACTACGAAACTTAAGAACAGATTAATATTTCACATAATGTCACTAACCAACCCCCCCCCCCCACACACACACACAACACAGATTGGTTTACATTCCTCCAAAGGTATAAAAAAAAATATATATATATATATATATATATATATATATATATGACAATTTGTATGAGCTCTTTTTTTTTCCTCCTTGCCGGTGTATCGGATCAGGACCCGGTATCGTTAGATCCTCAAAATCAGGTGACTCGGACTTTAACTAGGGTGCAAAAAAAAAAAAGTATGATCGGATCATCCCTCGTTGTTTGCTCATACGACCTGGTCTGAAAGTCTTTTGTGCTGCAGGTGGCTCTCAGCACGCTGAGCAATCAGCCTCATTACTTTGCCAGCTATAATCAGATGCACAGCTGGTCACCTAAATGAGTGTCTGGCACAGTTTTTCTTTAAGAGTGTGGTGTCGCAGTTTTTACTTTGCATGCTGAGCTGATTGTGACTTAGTTGGTGTATTGCAATCCTGATTGCATTTGATTGCACCATATCCTTTTTTTTGCACCATTCCATTTTTTTTCTTTTTGCTCATAATTATAATTTAGTTGTCGAATGGAGTGACCGCCTCCTACTGTATATACAAAAACAATTAGCCATGAAGACCTGTCTCAATTCAACACCCAATTTTAATCAAGGACGGATTCTCTTCGATTTATTACATCATTCAGTTTATACTGAAAAAAAAATGGTGAGTTGAATTAACTATTATTTATCCCTGATGAATACAAATTATAGATGACCTTGAGCAAGAGGCGTGGCAGACGCAGGATTGGTTGGCAGTCAATCTGAGGGAATTTATTTACAAACAAGCATTCACAGTCACATAGACACAAAATATAGTTTAAAATGTTTGATTAATCTAGAAACCCGGTTCTAGTTTAAGGAACTAAAGGATGGATACACTATGAATGGGGAAAACATATACTTTAATATAGGGACTACACAAATAACCTTAAAATGCATTTTACAGTGGTGTGATAAGATGAGTATCTCTCGATTCCTTTCATAAATGACAACAAAGGAAATCCCTCAACCCACTAGTGAGCTCCTGTGAGTCATTTCTGCTTTGACAAAATCCATGCTTGCATTTTTTTTTTCCCCATCGGCTCGAAATCCAGCCTTGCCCTTTCATGAACGGTTGGATCAAGAGACAATTGGAGAACTATCATTTGCATATTTTTATCATGTCTCTTTGTTCCACGGTAAGCATTGGGATAAGTGACTGAAGACATTTGACATCAGTGGGAAGGGATCAATACCGTCATTATCGTGATGCACAAGTACCACCTTTTTTCAGACTGAGTATGAGTAAAAGTATTAACATTTGATAACATCAGAGTTCAGAAAATGCCCAGAGTGCCTTTTTTTTCAATGAACGTGTTTTAGTTGAAGTACATATTGTTCAAAACACAAACTTTTTTTTGAGAATGGCATGAGTTTCTTTCAAATGCAATACTCAGAAACACAATCATATATTGTACTTTTGTATCATTTTATATCTATATATATATATATATATATATATATATATGTTTTTTTTTCATTTAACAAATACAAATATGACAGTATAGGCACTGATACAAACACTGTTATTGGGATTGGTGCATCTTGGCTCCATTACATTGATAACGACAAATATCAACATAACGGCCCCACCGACAAGATAATACATCATCAAGATTGTTGAATTCATCCACCAGGGGCCCCATTTATAAAATCACTCCATGAATATATGCATGCCAGAGTCAATAGGGGGGGTTGGCATGTTTGAAATTGCAGATATATCAGTTTTATTGACATGGTTTTCATGTACCATTAAAATAATCTATTTTTGTGAACACACGGGGAGTTAATGCAATCTTGCGAACATCCGCTGCCTATTATAAAAACAATCGGTGTTAACTCAGCTTCACATAAGTCAATCCACAGTCTCCTCTGAGGTATTAGAATATTCCATTAACTCTCTGCATGCGCACACATTTTACATACTAATAAATGTGACAGTAGGGGAATTGTATTGTCGCCGTCTTCTTTGTCATACAGGTACCCGGGGAAAGAAAGAAAAGATGAGCCGAGGATATTTTCTATGATGATGATGATGATATTTGTTTGGTCATGTGTGCGGCCTGATCACAATGAAAATAGAAAACGCCATTAGCCGCCTGTGTGGGTGAGATGCACCTCTGAGGAATCAAAATAATTGGAAATGGAGCAATCAAATTAAGTGATTGGCCTGGAACAGTATAATAATCACTTACACTCCACTTTCTGGTGGCTTGATGACCTTGTGCCATGGGCCCTATCAAACATCCATCTTGTCTTCTACATGATTGTTTTAATCCCGTTTTGGGATTAAGTTGATTAAGTTACTGTCGGGATGTATCGTAATGAAAAAATTGTCCTTCATAGTGCAGCGTCTCAGTGGAGAATGGAGGCATCTGCAGGCCTCGGATGAAATGTGACTGCCTTCAATGCGCAAACTGATCAGACTCCCCCCCCCCCCCACCCCAAAAAGAACAAAAAAAGAGGTTGTTTTGGAAAGTTCAGACCTTTCACGAAAGCCATTAATTACTTGTGACCTTTTCGAGCTCTGCTCATCTCTGCTCACCTTTCAGGCTGAATGAGTGATGATCAGACTCAGCTGCATGATTTCATCACATCGAACTGGCAGGCTGACATCAGCTTCACACAGAATAAACAACAGCTTCCAGCAAAATGAACCAAAAGCCACATTTAAAGCTTGTCTGGTCAAATATGGCCAGAAAAAGCATTTTTCTGTGTAGCGTCTGTCATATGTCGACACATATTCATTTCAGCCATCTTTAAGGCCTCCGGTGGGATATCGCAGTGCTATTCCTTGTCTCAACGAGAGGCACTAGCCACCTGCTAGCTTGTGAGCGAGCAGGCTTCTGGGGATGCTCTTGGCCTGTAATATAACAAATGTAGCTCACAATGCAAACAGACAATTTCAGAAGAGCTAGCGTTTTGTTGTCATAATAGACCTTTTTTACCTGTAAAATGACAACTTTATATTAGTTTGACTTTATTCTTGTAAGGTTGCCTCTTTTTCCTTTGATTGACTTTTCATATCATGTCCTTATTTGTGCTACAAAAGGAACATCCATTCATTTTCCGATCTGCTTTATCCTCACAAGGGTCACGGGGGGTGGCCTAGGCCACAAAAGAAACATTGGAGAATATTTGTGCACGAGATGGCGCTTCAGTGGAAAGAAAAGAACACCGTTAATATTTCTTTAGTTACAATATTTGCACTTTAACGACATTGGAGGTTGATTACAAAAGCTGAAAAAAGAAAACACTGGCAAATTTGTCAGCATAAATATTATGCCATTACAATACACTCTTGACAATGGGGTGTTTTATTGCGGCTATTATTAAAACCCGTTATTTGGGGCCGAGCTGCCATCTGTATTTAGTATCGGTGAAAATATTATATATTCTAATTATTAACCATTCTGGCTGAAGAATGCCCTTCGACAAACCCCCCTTTAGTGTAATTGCCTCCTTTGGAGTTATTAGTTATTGTTAAGAAATAGTCAAATGAGCACTTATGCAGTGCTGTTATACCCCCACTCTTGAGATGAACATAAGGTATTACGTAGTGCATCATTAGCTAAGAGGTCAACAGTATTGTGCCGCTTAAATTACTGAGGCCCCAAAGAGCCTTTCCTGTGGTGGGAGCTGGTTGCAGCATTTAGATACATTTAAGGATCTTAAGGAAGGAACCTGATTCCCACATGCAAATGCACTATTTTTATGACGTTATATTGAAGTATATAAGTGAGCTAGCCATGCCTATACCCTTTAAATGTACCTTCCCTTCAGATAGTCTGATGGCATGGCCGCTTTAGAGTGCCTCATAGTTGGCCGTGACTACGCACAAGTCACAGAGAGAGGGCGGAGGAGGAGTGAGGTAAAAAGAATTCTTCAAAAGACTGATGTGATAACCTGTGTATGGACCGGGACTTTGTGCTGGTGTAGAACGCCTCGTTGTCTCTGCATGGATGACCCAGTGCGATATATTTTGCCCAGCGGAGGATTCAATCAGATTTGTGGCCCGATCATGTTGTCACGTGTAGGCAAAAAAAATGTTCGATGAAGTACTATCCATTTTTCTTTACCATTGATTGACAGATGAGATGCTTTATTTTATTTTATTTATTTTTTTACATTTTGAAATTTATTTAGTCATTCAGTAAAAGTGGTCCCAATATTTCCACAAAACCGGGCTACAATTGATTGACTTGATGACACGAGCTTCACTGGCGCCGCCCCTAATATCCAGTACAGTATGCAGGTGGCGTCTGTTACAAAAAATATTCAATGCATTAGTGTTTGTGTGTGTTCCCATCTCCACTGTATTGATGTTTAAATTTGTCATGTGATACCAGCTTTGCCCCTTTATTTTCTTCTCTCCGCTCAGCCGCCTCGGATCAGGTCAACAGCTGCGGGCATTTTGAAACAGATTTGTTTGCACCTCCATTCAGGAAATGGTATCATGGTCCATTTAGTCATGTCCGTGTTGATTAATGTTAGCACAGTGCTCCCAGCGTTACCCTAACATGCTCCTGCAAAGTTTTATTGTGAGCCAGACATTTTAACTGCAGGGTGTTGGACTATTGAATGATACCGGTTTGCTGAGGGGTGGCATCCGTATAAAACACAGAAAAATGAGATAAATTCTGACTAAGATGAATATATGTCTTTTATTTGATCATGTCTTTAGTTTAGTATCAATATCTAAGGAAATGGCGAAGATTTTTTTAATCAGTATCTGCTGCAGTTGAAGAGTCAGTGAATAATGTAAATGAGCAAATCTCTCTAAAGCTGGTTTATACTTCAAGTCTCCAGTTCAACATCATCTTGATTTTTTTTTTTTTTTGAACAACATGAAACCATTTTGATAGTCTATGAAGACAAAATCCTAAATGCTCTGCTTTGGTCCAAAAAGCACTTGTGGGCCAAAATATATCATACGGCACCTTTCTTGTTCGCACAAAGCTCCAATGGGGCCAATGACAAATATGTAATGTGCTTTTGTGCAGGTACGGCATGTGGCCATGTCATTCCGCTCACTGTCAGGGATCTAACATGTTTCTTCAGTCAGCATAAAAAGCTCCCTAACACCAGCATGTGAGCGTTCCCCCATAGAGCCCAAGGGTAGGGGGAAACCTTCACCCATTCAATAAAAATGAAACGGATAAGCCATCCGAGTTACTGTGGCTGAAATGCAAGCCAAGCAGGAGCTGACTGATCCTGAGAGCTCTCTTGAGGTCATGAAGACCTTGGTGGTTGACGCTATAATCGGGAATAAAGGATGCCTCGAGGGCTGGTTAGTGCTACTAAGGAGACAAGAGGTTTGGGGGGGAAAAGAGTAAACGTTTTTTTGAAAAATATTCAATATAAACTGGTGAAAACCGGCACCATACATTGCTCAAGTCATTGCCTTTTTATCCTTTCGTGGTTTGCAATTCACTGTGACCCGAGTCCTTCCAGAATTTGACTGGAAATTGAAATCACCCTGGGAATTGCAAGTTATTAAATGATGTTGTCGGGAAAAATGCCAAGGCTCGGAAATAAAACTTGCAATGCCGAATCAAAAATGTCACCTAGATTAAGTCGTACAGAATCTCCAAATCAAATGCCCCTGAGGTCTTTCATACTGGAATTTGACCAAGATTTTTAAGACTCAACAGTCCACTGAAACTTGAGCATTCCAATCCCCGGTCCATTGCTTCCAATATATAGCAGGCCGGTTTACAACGGTTTAGAGTTTTTGAGGTTACAAACAACATGCAAAGGACTACTTTGCGCAGGCGTGTAAGAATACATTGTCAGGTGGCACAAAGTTGGTAAAAGGAGTACTGATTCAACTTCTTGGGTAAAAGTAAAAGAGTACCGCCTCGGAAAAGCGCTGAAAGGGAGATTTGTAACGTTAAATATCATTTGTCAGAGCGGTCATTATGACTTAACATTAGTACATGATGAATTTGATCAGTGCAGGCAATGTGAATCCAGTTTTCACTTAGTGATGGCGCGAAGGTAAACGTGCATGGATGTCCGTCTCTTTTGCCAGAAGACAAATGTGATCGGCTCCAGCTCCCTGTGACCCTGAACATGCCAAGTGACACAGAAATCGAATGGATCAATGGGTGGATATTAAAATCTTGGTGTGTAGCTCGTTTCAGAAAGTCAAATTTGCCTTCTTTTTATGCTGGTATAGGAGTTCAGTTTACATGACTTTTCCATTGCAATTATTTCTTTGTCTTTGTGGGGGAGGGGGGGGGGGCTCCACTTC
>NW_017805532.1:1306356-1354884 GCF_001891065.2 Hippocampus comes | reverse complement strand
CCCCCCCCCCCACCCCAAAAAGAACAAAAAAAGAGGTTGTTTTGGAAAGTTCAGACCTTTCACGAAAGCCATTAATTACTTGTGACCTTTTCGAGCTCTGCTCATCTCTGCTCACCTTTCAGGCTGAATGAGTGATGATCAGACTCAGCTGCATGATTTCATCACATCGAACTGGCAGGCTGACATCAGCTTCACACAGAATAAACAACAGCTTCCAGCAAAATGAACCAAAAGCCACATTTAAAGCTTGTCTGGTCAAATATGGCCAGAAAAAGCATTTTTCTGTGTAGCGTCTGTCATATGTCGACACATATTCATTTCAGCCATCTTTAAGGCCTCCGGTGGGATATCGCAGTGCTATTCCTTGTCTCAACGAGAGGCACTAGCCACCTGCTAGCTTGTGAGCGAGCAGGCTTCTGGGGATGCTCTTGGCCTGTAATATAACAAATGTAGCTCACAATGCAAACAGACAATTTCAGAAGAGCTAGCGTTTTGTTGTCATAATAGACCTTTTTTACCTGTAAAATGACAACTTTATATTAGTTTGACTTTATTCTTGTAAGGTTGCCTCTTTTTCCTTTGATTGACTTTTCATATCATGTCCTTATTTGTGCTACAAAAGGAACATCCATTCATTTTCCGATCTGCTTTATCCTCACAAGGGTCACGGGGGGTGGCCTAGGCCACAAAAGAAACATTGGAGAATATTTGTGCACGAGATGGCGCTTCAGTGGAAAGAAAAGAACACCGTTAATATTTCTTTAGTTACAATATTTGCACTTTAACGACATTGGAGGTTGATTACAAAAGCTGAAAAAAGAAAACACTGGCAAATTTGTCAGCATAAATATTATGCCATTACAATACACTCTTGACAATGGGGTGTTTTATTGCGGCTATTATTAAAACCCGTTATTTGGGGCCGAGCTGCCATCTGTATTTAGGATCGGTGAAAATATTATATATTCTAATTATTAACCATTCTGGCTGAAGAATGCCCTTCGACAAACCCCCCTTTAGTGTAATTGCCTCCTTTGGAGTTATTAGTTATTGTTAAGAAATAGTCAAATGAGCGCTTATGCAGTGCTGTTATACCCCCACTCTTGAGATGAACATAAGGTATTACGTAGTGCATCATTAGCTAAGAGGTCAACAGTATTGTGCCGCTTAAATTACTGAGGCCCCAAAGAGCCTTTCCTGTGGTGGGAGCTGGTTGCAGCATTTAGATACATTTAAGGATCTTAAGGAAGGAACCTGATTCCCACATGCAAATGCACTATTTTTATGACGTTATATTGAAGTATATAAGTGAGCTAGCCATGCCTATACCCTTTAAATGTACCTTCCCTTCAGATAGTCTGATGGCATGGCCGCTTTAGAGTGCCTCATAGTTGGCCGTGACTACGCACAAGTCACAGAGAGAGGGCGGAGGAGGAGTGAGGTAAAAAGAATTCTTCAAAAGACTGATGTGATAACCTGTGTATGGACCGGGACTTTGTGCTGGTGTAGAACGCCTCGTTGTCTCTGCATGGATGACCCAGTGCGATATATTTTGCCCAGCGGAGGATTCAATCAGATTTGTGGCCCGATCATGTTGTCACGTGTAGGCAAAAAAAATGTTCGATGAAGTACTATCCATTTTTCTTTACCATTGATTGACAGATGAGATGCTTTATTTTATTTTATTTATTTTTTTACATTTTGAAATTTATTTAGTCATTCAGTAAAAGTGGTCCCAATATTTCCACAAAACCGGGCTACAATTGATTGACTTGATGACACGAGCTTCACTGGCGCCGCCCCTAATATCCAGTACAGTATGCAGGTGGCGTCTGTTACAAAAAATATTCAATGCATTAGTGTTTGTGTGTGTTCCCATCTCCACTGTATTGATGTTTAAATTTGTCATGTGATACCAGCTTTGCCCCTTTATTTTCTTCTCTCCGCTCAGCCGCCTCGGATCAGGTCAACAGCTGCGGGCATTTTGAAACAGATTTGTTTGCACCTCCATTCAGGAAATGGTATCATGGTCCATTTAGTCATGTCCGTGTTGATTAATGTTAGCACAGTGCTCCCAGCGTTACCCTAACATGCTCCTGCAAAGTTTTATTGTGAGCCAGACATTTTAACTGCAGGGTGTTGGACTATTGAATGATACCGGTTTGCTGAGGGGTGGCATCCGTATAAAACACAGAAAAATGAGATAAATTCTGACTAAGATGAATATATGTCTTTTATTTGATCATGTCTTTAGTTTAGTATCAATATCTAAGGAAATGGCGAAGATTTTTTTAATCAGTATCTGCTGCAGTTGAAGAGTCAGTGAATAATGTAAATGAGCAAATCTCTCTAAAGCTGGTTTATACTTCAAGTCTCCAGTTCAACATCATCTTGATTTTTTTTTTTTTTTGAACAACATGAAACCATTTTGATAGTCTATGAAGACAAAATCCTAAATGCTCTGCTTTGGTCCAAAAAGCACTTGTGGGCCAAAATATATCATACGGCACCTTTCTTGTTCGCACAAAGCTCCAATGGGGCCAATGACAAATATGTAATGTGCTTTTGTGCAGGTACGGCATGTGGCCATGTCATTCCGCTCACTGTCAGGGATCTAACATGTTTCTTCAGTCAGCATAAAAAGCTCCCTAACACCAGCATGTGAGCGTTCCCCCATAGAGCCCAAGGGTAGGGGGAAACCTTCACCCATTCAATAAAAATGAAACGGATAAGCCATCCGAGTTACTGTGGCTGAAATGCAAGCCAAGCAGGAGCTGACTGATCCTGAGAGCTCTCTTGAGGTCATGAAGACCTTGGTGGTTGACGCTATAATCGGGAATAAAGGATGCCTCGAGGGCTGGTTAGTGCTACTAAGGAGACAAGAGGTTTGGGGGGGAAAAGAGTAAACGTTTTTTTGAAAAATATTCAATATAAACTGGTGAAAACCGGCACCATACATTGCTCAAGTCATTGCCTTTTTATCCTTTCGTGGTTTGCAATTCACTGTGACCCGAGTCCTTCCAGAATTTGACTGGAAATTGAAATCACCCTGGGAATTGCAAGTTATTAAATGATGTTGTCGGGAAAAATGCCAAGGCTCGGAAATAAAGCTTGCAATGCTGATGCAAAAATGTCACCTAGAGTAAGTCATACAGAATCTCCAAATCAAATGCCCCTGAGGTCTTTCATACTGGAATTTGACCAACATTTTTAAGACTCAATAGTCCCCTCAAAGTTTAGCATTCCAATCCCCGGTGCATTGCTTCCAATGTATAGTGGGCCGGTTTACAACGGTTTAGAGTTTTTGAAATTACAAACAACACGCAAAGGACTACTTTGCGCAGGCGTGTAAGAATACATTGTCAGGTGGCACAAAGTTGGTAAAAGGAGTACTGATTCAACTTCTTGGGTAAAAGTAAAAGAGTACCGCCTCGGAAAAGCGCTGAAAGGGAGATTTGTAACGTTAAATATCATTTGTCAGAGCGGTCATTATGACTTAACATTAGTACATGATGAATTTGATCAGTGCAGGCAATGTGAATCCAGTTTTCACTTAGTGATGGCGCGAAGGTAAACGTGCATGGATGTCCGTCTCTTTTGCCAGAAGACAAATGTGATCGGCTCCAGCTCCCTGTGACCCTGAACATGCCAAGTGACACAGAAATCGAATGGATCAATGGGTGGATATTAAAATCTTGGTGTGTAGCTCGTTTCAGAAAGTCAAATTTGCCTTCTTTTTATGCTGGTATAGGAGTTCAGTTTACATGACTTTTCCATTGCAATTATTTCTTTGTCTTTGTGGGGGAGGGGGGGGGGGTAACTGCTCCTCTCTTATGTTGGAGAACCACCTGGCATTTTGAGATATTTCTGGTTAATTGAACCAATTATGAGAGCTCGGGGAAAACTAGAAAAACAAGTGATGCAATGGTAAAAAAAAAGAAAAAAATGAGTGGGAGTTGGAGAAAAGCAGTCAAGGGATGAGAGGTAAATGCATGCAATTGAGAAATGCCTGCCTCTACCTGAGCATAAAAAGGCCTAACAGGGTAGAGTCATAACCACAATTCTCATTTCTTCATTGTGGTTGCGCACAAAAAAAAAAGTTTCCATTGCGCTTGTAGTACGGCACACTGAGCATTGAATTAGTCATAGATCCCATGCAAAAGTAGGCCAGGTGCTGCAGCGCACCTGTCCCCTTGACGGATTTACAAATGTACAGCCATCCATAAAAAAAATAAAAATAAAAATGCACGCACCGAAACACACCAGCACAACTGTACACGCTCACACTGCTCACTGAGGCAACAATGGATTTGCTGCCGCAACATAAACGAACACTTGCCTTTTAATACCGCTAGAGATATCAGAAGCTCGGCCGCTTCATTGATACGAGGGAGAGAAAGCCCGGCAGTT
Source organism: Hippocampus comes (assembly GCF_001891065.2). Classification (NCBI taxonomy): domain Eukaryota; kingdom Metazoa; phylum Chordata; class Actinopteri; order Syngnathiformes; family Syngnathidae; genus Hippocampus; species Hippocampus comes. The sequence goes on along the minus strand of NW_017805532.1, from coordinate 1,350,474 downwards.
TGATGTTGAATTATTTGTTGATGGCGACAACCGCAACAGACAAAGACATTCATTGATTTCAAGGCAAAACGCTTAAGATATGTCACGACTAGATACCTTTCATCATGCTCCTTCATGTAGGCTCTCGGAGCTCAAATCATGTCACAAAAATACATACGCATTCAAAAAGGACAACATTTCAGGGCTGCATCTGTCACTCTTTTAAAATCAATCTCACACTCACACACACACACACACACACACACACACACACACACACACACACACACACACACACACGCACACACTTGTTCTCCAGCCCCATGCTGGTTTCTGACACTTTCTGGAAAAAGGGTAATAGGGATAATTAAATCGCCATTGACAGTGCAAGTGAGAGGCAAACAGCATGCGAAAGGTTACGCGGGACATTAAAGTGCATTTCAGAAGTAACACACATGCATGTCGTAGCTGTGCAATCAATATCGATTTGTGAAATCATGAGGGGAAGCTTTTGAATCCCATGACCTGAAAGTGACAAAATGTGCACGCAGCTCATTTGTTTTGACATTGCTTGGAACTTTGTGATTTTTTTTTCTTCAAAAATGTATTTATGTATATACATAAAAAAAAGAAGCTTTTGTTATCTTCAAAAAGAATGGTTGAAAAAAAGGTCAACATCACAACAGTAAATCAGAAAAGAGCAAGGTACAAAGTGAAAAGAACAAAAACACAGGCAATTAACTCATCTCAAGCTCAACATGACTAACAAAAGCAAAGCACAGCAACAACAACAACAAACCAACAGAGACTGAAAGAAACCGAGGAACTAAATAAAAGAAAACTGATGAGACAATGATTCCCACCTGGGTAAGACGAGTGGCTGGAGGGCGGCGGTTGATGATTGGGAGACGCACCGAACAGCGCTGACGAGAACAGGTGGAAACAAAAACGTAGAATAAAGGGACATGGGGAAGCCACAACAAAGCATGAACCAAAACTAAATCTAATCCAACAAAATCAACAAAAACCCATTTCATGACAAGAGTCGTCTGGAAAAGTTTTATTCTTCCACTCCATTTCTTTGCCTCAACTTTATTGAAAGCAGATCACATTTACAATCTTGCCTCCCTAACTTGCCTTTTGCTGACGACTGACAAATGATGGGGATAAAAAAAAAAAATGATGGACTAAACATTGACGGAAGTGGGTGTTTGTCCGTCAGTGTTACCGGATCAACTACTGATGGACCAATGAGTGTGTCACTGACGGATGCCCGTTTCGCTTACGACTGACAGAAACACACCCTGCCTGTCTCGTATCTTTATTTGCAAGGGGGATCATTGCTAAGGAGAGGGAACCAGATGATATCACCTCTCTTTGCTCTGACAGCACAAATCTTTGTGTGAATTCAATATTTTAAGCATGTGCATTTATTTACTATCCAAACCTTCATGGTTGTAGTTTTCTGTTAAATCTTGGTGATATTCAAGACTGTCTTGTGTGTTTCTTCGCGGGGCTGAATTGAATACAAGTAAGGTTGCTTCCATTGACTATCCATGGAGACGATTTGCGCTTCCTGTACGGTAGATGCCGGGAGGCAGAAAAGAGCTGTAATCCGCCAATCAAACAAGAAGAAAGAGAAGAAGAAGAATAAATATACATCAGTTTCCGTTTTTACTTCCTGCCAACACTTCCAAATATCGGCACGCTGGCAACTGGTGCACGGTCGTTTGTCTGTGTTGCCACACGACTGTTTCACATTGGGCAAGCACAGTGTGAACTGGGCTTTCGAGTTGGGAATCTACCTCACCCTCAATGCACAACCGTCAGATCCGTAACATCACTTTTCTGCTTCTTTTGTTTCGGCTACGTCTGTCTCAACACATCCTTTCGACCCATGTATGCAAATGAGACTGAATTTGTCATAATTATATGGCCGTCCCGTGCGATTGCCAAGTAAATGTGAGCCGGCAGGAGGCAGGTCGCTCAAGCTGGAATGAAATTGCCTCCCAGCAGGTAAATGGCATGACAGGAAAAAGAGAGGAAGAAACGGGGGCGGCAGATCGGGGCCGGGCAGGGTTATGAGGCAGGCGGATCTGTGACAGGTAGGAGCTCCCTCCCTCGAGTAAGGCCATTACTGGGGTAGGGGATGAAGTGGGGGAGGGAAGTTGGTGGGACCTGCCACCAAAGTTATTGGCAATCTGTTTGCAAGGCTGTCGGCAGAAGGGGGAATAACAGGACGGCGGACAGAAGAGAGAAAATCTACTCGCCCCAGAATTCCAGGAAATTAGAGCGATATGGTGTGTGTGTGTGTGTTTGTGTGTGTGCGTAGAGGTAGTTGCGGTCGACAGGATGAGGCGAGAACAGGCCAGAAGAGAATGGGGGCCCAGAATCTATTGTGTCATTTCGTTGCCGCGCAGGCCAATAGGGAATGTCCCAAACACTGGAATTGGCATTGGAATTAAGTGCAATACAAAAGAGGTGAGAGAGGTGATTTTGCATCTGTGAGCGCAGAGCATGAAGATGAATTACAAACACCGCTTTTTTCAACCAGGCTGTGTGTTGGTATGTCTTGTGAGAAGACTAAATTGGATCGTTAGAAAATACAAAGGATGGCATTTTCTTGTTGACCATTTGGAGTGAGAGAGGTTTTGAAAGCGACACGTGCAGGAGTGATCATTTTAGTCGTAGGAACAACTCCGGATTTGTCGGGAACAAACCTGATCATCAAAACACCGTGATAATGAATGCTGGGCGATTCATTTCAACGTCGCAGATGTACACGGTCGCCTTCTGTTGCGCTGTTGTCACGCTCGCATTTATTTTCAAACAAACGACCTTCAAGTCAATGAATAGGTTCATGCCTTTTTACTCCCAAGTACCTTATAGTGCGGAAAATATGCTACTCTGAATATTTTAATTTCAAATTTAACTCTGTTTTGACTGGAACCAAATATCATATTTTTCAAGTAAAACGTACAACGAAATTGACTGTGCATGAGATATTTATTATGCACTGGATAGAAAATTGCAATCTTCCAAATGGTAGTTTATTAAAGTGGTAGTTTATTCAAACTCATCCTCGATGAGAGGATGTGCACAGCCAGAAAATAAAAGTGTGCCTTTTCCCTTTTACGCATAAAGGAGAATATGGCTCAAACCTGTCGTTCTTTTTTACTGGCATGACTCGGGTGATGGTTTTATAACTACTGTGTGCGTCCCTTGTTTGAGTTTACACCATTATAAAAAAAAATAAAAAAAATCAAGAATTTAGTCATTGCCATGTCTGCTCCGCAAAACTGACCGAAAAGTGTGTTTTTGTCTTAGTATCCAATTCTACGTTTAAGGCACCAAATATATAGCGGTATGTTGGAAACTGCTTACACCAGAAAAAAAAAAAAGGATGCTGTATATCGTCGTGTTATGCCAGTGGAATAGTGGACTCTGTTTAGCATGTCTACCTCTCAGTTCAGACATTCCTGGTTTGAAAATCCGCCCTGGTCTTCCTGTGTGGAGTTAGAGTGCTTCCGCTGTGCTGTGCCGGTTTCCTCCGTGTACTGCAATTCCTCTCTTACATCCCAAAAATATGCATATGAAGACTCAAAATTTGCCCATATGAGTGTGAATGTTTGTTGTCATTCGGGATAGGTTCCATCTCACAATTAACTCTAAAAAAAGGATGCTAATTAGCAAAGCGCTATAGAAAATAGATGTTTTTTTTCCATTCAATCTCATTTTCCCGCCATTGGTTTTAAAGACTGACTGAGCGTGTCACTTTATAAGAGGGAATTACAAGTAAATGCAAGATGAATGTTGAACTATCTGCCGTTTTTATTTGCCTGGCTTATCTCAACATGGTAATAAAACTGTCACTGTCTTGTCAGCACATAGACCGCATATACTGTATGCGTGCCGTACAGCGCACGGTGAATAGCAATAAAACGAGGGTGGTCGTATGATAAAACGACGACAGGGAACGGAAATTAGGGGACTAGCAAACTTGATAACATCTCTCATAACCATTCGAAACGGGGCACTTTCATTTCAACCTACTTTTGCTAGCTTGATAAACAGCCGCGGTTTGCGCGGCCATTTATGTCGCCGTGTTGATTTCACTGTCATTGACAAAATGAGTCAAGTCCGGAGGGGGAAGATGAGAAACATCCATCAACTGCTGAGCTGACATGCGACCTTATAGGTGAATTAATTGCAATTACTCCGGGTGATGTCATTAACCACACCGCCTTTGCCCAATCTCTCTGTCAGCGCCGCCCCAGAGACGCTCCGTCCGGTCTCACGAGCCATCTTAGGAATCAGTTCGCTTGGAAAATGATTGTGTCACCTCACCCGTTTCCCAAAGACCTTGCTCTGGGGGGAAAGAGAAAAAGGGAGGAAAGACACGCGCCATCGCTGAGTAATTTATCTCGGAAACCGATGAGGGTGGAGCATATCCTCATAGCGAATGAGCTCAGAGTTATTAGTGGATTCGCTCTGTGTTTCGTCATTGTCAGGAGCACAGTGAGAATTAATTGCTAAAGGGGTACTCCCATGGGCTACCGTGCGGGCGCATGACATTTTCTTAACCAGAGGACCTTCATCAAAGGCAACCAGGTGGTTAAAACAGCGACGACAGGTGCGGGCCGACATCGTATCGGAAAGGATTTGCTACCATTTGCAACTTAGGGGAAAGACACAACCGCAATTATTCCTCACTTCGGTAAAGCTCTGCGGTCCCCGTGTGACGTGGTTTGATTTTCTTACCTGACCGGCAGTCATGTGAAATATGACAAACGAAGTACATAAAAAGTATTTCTGGCTTGTGCACACAACCCAATTAAGCTCCTTGGGTCGCTTTCGTTCTCGGTAGGGGTTAAATTACACACCTCAGGAAAAATTTACAGTGGCTCAAAGTCGTCAGGGGAATGCACGAGACTGGCAGAATGCTAATTAACAAGTCTCTAAAAGGGTTTAAAAATAAATTAGCGCAAACCGTTGCAAGGCTGATGAGAGAAGAAAATTGGTTCCTTGCTGTGTGCGACATATCTTTAAATGTATGGGCTCCTGAAAACTTGCCTTTTGCTTTTCGTTAAAAACAAGTTCAACAGTCCAATCAGGTTTTGTTAGATATGGTTTTAGATTTTTATGATTTTTTTTTTTTTTTTTTTAACACTGGTGATGAAGCCCTCTGAGCAATGTGGATAATGTTACTTTATAACTGATTGAATCTCCCATCCGTTGCTCTTGGATGGCCAATCCTTGGGAGAGTAGGAACAGGGCTGAACATTTTTTTTGTTTGTTTGTTTGTTGATATAGTTTGTCCCCAATATATGTCATTTTTGTGTGATCCATTCAGATCACATTCCATGACCACTCGATGCAGAAATCCTGCTCACCCGAAAGCGTTCTCATACTTTTCTTGCAACTATCGACGCCCAAAGCCACAAACCGAAAAAACATCCATAAGAAGACAGATGCGATCAATATGTGGAGAACAGAAGTCACCGTGTCAACAGAGATGTTGTTGCCTCTTTTAGCAGAATGTTAGTGGAAGCTTTTAATGGCTCAATCAACCTTATTCGTGTTCTTTTCTGGCCTTTAGCTCTCCTTTTGTTTCTTTTCCATCTGCGCCGTGTCTGGAAAGGTAAATAATTGATGCCCGTCCTCTGGCTCTGTGAGAAATTTATGAATAGAGCGAGCGGAGAGACTGGTATGTTTTTCTTTGCCCTTCCCTGACTTATTGATGCATCCACACCAAGGTCAGAATATGGGTATATTTTACATTGATGGATCGCTCCAGCAAAACTTTTCATATCCTGAGCATGCCAACATGCCCACTCGTCTTACATCCACCTTATACGTGTGTAGTGCAGTAGCCTGTGTGAGAAGATTGCTTTCTTTGGAGATTAGGTGCTTGTTAATATCTTCTCATACCTTTTCCCTGCCAGTTATTTTTTTTTATGTTTGGACATTTTGTAGCATCCTTGGGTGGACTTGAAATAATGTTTACATCTGGGGTGACCATGTCCTGTATCAGCCAAGTGGGCTGGGAAACCTTTTGGCTCGAAAGCAGGGGTGAGGGAGCCTTAGACCAACAAACATCAAAAGCCCACTTTTCAAGGGAGTACGTTTTCCATCTTTTTTTGTCTTATTTTTGTCCAGCATCTGGTATGTCAAGTGGACTGAAATCAAATAGAGGGTTTATGAATCTGTGGGCATCATACTTTGGGGTTTGAATCTCCTCTACGGAATTCCTGCCTATTTTCAGGATGGATTCAGTGGCTTCCTTTCCGGTTTTTAATATTCAATTACTGTTTTTAAGAATCAATGAATGCACTCATTGTCATACTGCCTGATTGCGTAAGGCACACTCGAGCATCTTTGGTCGTTGAGAGAATTTCTTCAGTTATAATGTATGCATCCCGTACGTGTTTCATCTCCCCATTGCCTCAATTATTAATTGTGTTTATGTTTGGTTCGCACTGACTCATTCCACTCTAAAACGTCGGGGTTCATATTTACCATCGTAAAAGCCTAATAAAGATTCATCATAATAGCTTAGAAATGTTTTTATGCATGCAGTTGTGGTCTCTTTTGCTCAATATGCTTATTTTTGATTACTCTCTTGGAAAATTTGGTGTCATCAATTATTCATCCCATCATTATTTTCCATCCCTCTGTCTGCCTCTGTCTTCCCCTTGCGTGGGTGGGTATTCGCCCACCTGAGAAACCACCCCGTCAGTGACAACGCAGTCTGGCAAGAGATAAATAAATAAAAATATCAGGCACATCCATGCCGCATTCCAAGTGCCTTACAATATTTTTCATCCATCACGTATTCGTGCACCCTCTTTTAATTAAACTAATTTGCTAGTAAGCTTGGAGACTCAATAAAATATAGAACAAATTGGATATGTAATCAATTGGAATCAGTTCAATAATGCATCCATCCATTTTCTTATCCGCTTTATCCTCACAAGGGTCGCGGGGCGTGCTGGAGCCTATCCCAGCCATCTTCGGGCAGAGGCGGGGGGACACCCTGAACCAGTTGCCAGCCAATCGCAGGGCACATAGAGACGAACAACCATCCTCGCTCACACTCACACCTAGGGACAATTTAGAATGTTCAATCAGCCTGCCATGCATGTTTTTGGAATGTGGGAGGAAAACGGAATACCCGGAGAATACCCACGCAGGCCTAGGGAGAACATGCAAACTCCACACAGGGAAGCCGGAGCCGGGATCGACCCACGACCTCTGCACTGTGAGGTCGAAGCGCTAACCACTGGCTCACCAGGCTGCCCCAGTTAAATAATTAAACATTATAAAGATCAAATGAACTGCCCAGTTTTATCAATAGTCTCTGGATCTGCCTCAATCTAATAAATTTTGCTCCAATTAGTGTATTTAAAGAAAATAGAAAACTGTGATTTTTGAATTGATTCACTTTTTTAACTTGTGAAAATAAACCCAAGTGGAGACCTATTTCCCCATGTGTTTACAATGCAACATTAAACTTTTTTGCCTCCCAGTGAACATAAACCAAAAACAATGGGGAGAAGTCAGTGGTTGCCTGAATTAATGGGCAGTAAATTATGAGTTAGCCACGGAGGATACGGTGGCCATTTTTCAGAGAAAAGTCATGCTCACAGGTGGACGTTGTGGAGGAGTACGATGGATCACCGCAAAATGTTGCCAAAGCTTACATGACATGTTTGGTGAGGTGAGAAGTGTTTGTAAAGTGCTGTAGGTGGCAATCACATTTTTTGGTCTTTTTTTTTACTTTTCTCAGTTAATGCAGCACCGGTATTGCCGTGTTTATGCTCTGGCGATTCTGTTTGATCACTTTGTGCAATCGTGATGATTCAGTGGGTATTGTGCTGCTCATCCAAGCCTATTGGGACAAAAGCAAATCATCATCACTAGTTTTGATTGCATCAATTTTGCAGTCTTTTAAGGGGTTGCTGTCTTTTTCTTAGAGTGGCTCCTTTTTGGGGGATTGCTATTGCTTTCCGTGGCATCATCCACCGCTGCCAGCCAACTTTGAATAAATCATTGAGTACACCCCAGGAAAGCGATGAATGACTGATAAGTGGGCGCATTTTACATGAATCTGACTTTTTTGGGGGGGCGGGGGTGTCATGTTCAAATTGCTCACACAAGAGAGTGACGCCTGCGGGGGATTTAAAAAAAAAAATTATGTCAATATAGAGGGAGCATTGAAAATGTGAAGCGTGATGCCACAGGATAGAAACTAGATAGAACCAAGTAGAAAATATAATGAGGCAATTAGTGAACAGTCCCATGTGATTATCAGTAATCAGGCGTTCAAGCTACTGTTTCCCACTCATCAAAAACCTTTTGCCTACGCTGCTCCCATCACCTTATTAACACGAAGAAAATGTGTTAATAAATTGTTGTAGAGGGATCAGTTACCTTCAAGCAGCAGGAGGAGTGTTTTTTTTTCCACCCAGCTACAGAATACTGAATGGTTGTAAAGGCAAATGGAATCATCCATCCATCCATCCATTCATTTTCTAATCTGTTTTTATCCTCACAAGGGTCACGGGTGTGCTAGAGCCTATCCTAGCTTTCTTCGAGCAGTAGGCGGGGTACATCTTGAACTGGTTTCCAGCCAATCGCAGGGCACACAGAGACGAACAACCATTCGCTTTCAGAATCACACCGAGAGACAATTTGGAGTGCCCAATCAACCTGTCATGCATGTTTTTGGAATGTGGGAGGAAACCGGAATACCCGGAGAAAACCCACGCAGGCTCGGGGAGACCATGCAAACTCCACACAGGAAGGACGGAGCCGGAATCGAACCCACGACCTCTGCCCTGTGAGGCCCACATACTTACCAGTTAGTCTCTTGTTAAATTTAGCCTTACCCTTAATAATCAGCGTGAGTCACCATCTTTTATTTTTAATCTCAGGTCAAAATGCATACGTTCGTCCCTTCTGATACATATGTGGCATTCCGTGGCAAAACACAGGTGATGGAGGATTTGAATGTTTTTGGAAAGTGCTCCCTCTAAGCTCCTCTGATCTCATTAAAGTGCTAAGTGGCTTTTCCGACTCTGGCTAAGACAAATGCAAAAAAAAAAAATTAAAAGCAGTCAAACTGTCTTTTGAAGTCGCCTTCTGATTGAATTACAAAGCAGTCCACACAAATACGATTAATGCGATAATATTTATTCTCATCACTGCACGTGCATGATCTGAATTTGAACAGTCTGCGGGAGGTTCTGATTTTCCATTGTTCATGCAGGCATTCGCATTGCGGAGTTGTGTGCGTTGCCTCATAAACAGTCATTTTAGTCTGACAAAGATCACATTCTTATCGGTCAAGGTCACAATCCATTTGATATATTTTATGTATTATTCCTAAATGTATGTATCCATACGGGTCATATACCACGGCGCCTTAACCATTAGTTATATCTGACATCAAACAGAAAATGAATCTTTAAAATGCCATTTTATCCGACTGTGTAACACGAGGTCATATGCAAATCCGATATGGACTTTAAAGTCAACTCTGAGAAAGTAGCTTTCTTTGTGCTTCTTTGCATTGTTGGCGCTCATTGTCAGGTGTACTCGTGTCTGTCCTTCATCAGTTCCGCAAATATCTTCTCCTCAAGGACCAGGAATGGCTCATTTTCGACAAAATCGATATTCAATGAGAGAAACAGAAGTCTCAAACTAGACTTCGGTGTGGTTCTTTTTGAAGGACGCCCTTTTTAGTTTTGTACTGGCAAGTAGCAATTTATATGGACTTTTCATTTGCTTCAATTCTCCTCGGTGTCCTCTTGACAATTCTCTCCCATTATTTATCAAGACATTGCTTTGTAAATCACTCGAGGTGTAACCATTTCATCTATATATTTTTGTTTAACCAAGCAAAACACTTGCAGAGACTCCGAACGTCTTTTCCACGATGTTTTAGAGAGAAAAGATTTCATGAAGAGATCCCGAAATGAAATCATCGGACACGGTACATCCATCCAGAACAGCGCGCTGTTCTGCGCAATGATTTGACTTGTCACTTTACCAATCTGCAGGAGTCGAAGGATAACTTCGAGCCGGGGGAAGGAATAAAGCCCTCTTACCATGACCAAAGGAGAATTTAATGATCCAACCGAGAAACGAGAGGGCGGGTGAGAGTCTCCATCTCTTTGTGCTTGATAGAGCGACTCCAATGAGATTGATACCCATCTTCTCGACGACTTAGAGTAATCACACAGAGCCTATATTTCCTGCCTTCTGAACATAGAGAGTTTATCCTTTTTTATTCCAGTCAGGTGAATCCTGATGGCTGCATGAATTAAGAAGGAATAATAACCAAGTGTCTATTGGGGCCACGAGCGTACACTATTTCCAAGCACCATTTCAAGATGACTTGAGCCTTGATCATAAAAATGGCTTCTCCAGGCTCAGGGCCAGAGGGGTGTTTTGGATTGGACTTTGCATGACATATTCATCCATAACGTTTGGTCACAGTGTTCACTGGACAGCTTGAAACAATCCTGAGATACATCTGTGTCCCACCGATACAGACCTGTTGGTCTTTGAAGAGTGTGAAGAGAGAGTGGCACTCTGACGGTCCGAACTGTGTTCGATTGACATGACGCCAAAGAGGGAAGGAAACTGATCCGTGACGAGCGTCCATGTTGTAAATCTTCTCTGCGACGGCCTTCTACTGTGTTGAGGGTTGCATACAAAACCAAGTTTGGTTCATGCGAGAAAGTATAAAGGGTTGACAGAGTATCAACGAACAGAATGATATCATGTTTAAAGTTTTATCTAATTTTGGGCCTGTCTAGACGTTTTTGGGGTATTCAGCACCCCCAAATGTCTGTGCGTACGGTGTCGGGTCGTCTCGAGCAGAGGGCTCTGAAATCCACAGGGAATCGCCTTACCGCAAGGGTGTGAGGAGCTATTGGGCTGTTTGCATACAAATGAAAGGATGCAGGCTCAGCTTGAGAGCAAACAGTTTGGGAACTGGCCTCAGTTCCCAAACTGGGATGTTGGAGATGTCATCTGCAACATCAGCAACTTTGTTCATGGAAGGCCAGACATGAAGGTGTCAGAGTATCTGTGGTTCAAAGCTTGACGGGCTGGACTGGGGGCGTGGTATGCAAAATAGGGGGCAGTGTTTTACTTGTACGGTACTTGTAATTTGCATCTGCAATCAATAAAAAAATCGACAGGGAGCACGGGGAGTTTGGAGTGTGATTAGCCAAGTTGGTTGCTTTGGGGAATCGTGCTTCCTGTTGACTGCAAAGACAAATCTTCCCTGAGTCGAGTCCTTTGTTCAAAATTGTCCGGGTGAATTCTCCAACAAGGGTATAAGTGCAAAGCTTTTCATTTCATGTTCAAAATGTTCATTTAGAGCAAAATGGATTGATGGTATATATACAAACATTTCACTCACAAGAGTGAAAAAAAAACACAATGAAAGACTATCGCAACATTACTGTGTTCATTTAGAGCAAAATGGATTGATGGTATATATGCAAACATTTCACTCACAAGAGTGAAAAAAAAAACACAATGAAAGACTATCGCAACATTGCTCTACTCTGATTCTTGCTCTAATTTACACACGAGAATCCTTTTGAGCTACCTCAGGCAAGCGTGTTAAAAGTGGCCCCGCTTTTGTACCAGTGACAAACAGACACGAGACGTATTAAGCACATTCGGCAATACGTCATTATACTGCCCCGTCCTTCTAATTAGTTAATGGAGAGGACATGCACGGAACATCCGCGACACATCGCGTTTCCCTGGGGAATTTCCTAAGCTCCCTTTGAGCAATTACTACACACACGGGCTTTTAATTTCACGATACACCCTCATAATTTGCAGTCCATGAAAATGTCGTTATCCTGTGACTGTACGAACTTCAACCACACAACCGCTCAGCATCCGCACCCGCTAGATTGTGCCACCTTCGCTCCAGCAGGTCACTGGCTTTCTTTTGCCCAGCTCTCCCTTTTTAATACTTCAATGCCTTCCATATAGATTTTGTCATAAAACACAATCAATACCTTCATGTAAGATTTGTGCTTGCTGCTGGAGTTTTGCAATCTGCCGAGAAAATAAAACGCTTTCAAAAGAAATTCATACATTACACTCGCGTGGATAAAATATTCAAGTATATTTGACGAAATGTGTTTACACGCACGTAGCTGATTTCATTTTATAAACAAGCCATATAGACTACGGATGTTCATGATAAATGGAGTATTTAAGCATTTCATGGATCATTTAAGTTGTATAAGCAAGATCATATTGCTCAGTCTTGAAGCAATGAAGTTAGAAAAGATTTAACTACTTGACTGCAGACTGTGCAATTATTTCTATTTTCACCCCTCTATCTCCTTTTTTCTCGCATAAAAAAATCCTCAAAACAAAACAAACAAACAAACAAAAAAAAAAACAGAAGGTGTGAGCTTTCCTTGACTCACTCACACCCCAATTACCTCCGGGCAGTGTCAAGCCGAGGTCCTTGTAGTGTCCTTGGGTTGTGACATTTTCCCATTGTGAGTTCCCTCTCAGATTTAGTGGACTGGAGAGGGGGGTTGCTGAGCCGAGCACTTTCCAAATACATCTCCTCACGATTGCGCTGACCATTCTCGTTGAGCATGAGGCCGAGATTGCGCGTGATGGCTTCCTCCCTCGAGACGCCGGGCTATAGATCAGGGTCCAAATGACTGTTGTTACTTACACTATCAATCGCCGTGATTGCCAGATGCTGGGGAGGGATGTCGCATCATCAATGCGGTGCCACTGACTGCCTGGTAAATAGATGCACTGTCGGTCTTCTGTTCCTTACGTACAGGTGGAGAACATGTACTGCACGTTTTAGAGCTTTTTATTGTCGGGCAGATGAAGGAACGCATTTGCAAACGCCACACTGTCTAATCTTGATATGTTCCATCGCTGAGGTGGATGGATTATTTCGGCAAAGAAGTGCTCAGGAAGACAGTTTCAGACAGATTTGAGAACTTGAGAAATACTCTAGGCCTTTTGTGGAGGTAGAAAAAGTCCTGGATCTTTGGGTGCTGCTCACTAAAAACAGGTGCAAATGCAAGTTGATATTTTTGTGTGCGTAATGAAATAATGATGAGCTGACTTCCTGAATGTGAAAGCCGGTCCTGTTCAGTTGAACACAAAGTTGATATACACAGCTTATTTGCACCTTCCGCCATCGAAGTGAAATTGTATTTAACTGTTCTAAATGTCACTGTAAATCACTGGCATGGATGGATGAACAAATATATTGTACATTTCGAGTAAATAAATAGGGCGGCTCGGTGGTCCACTGGTTAGCGCATCGACCTCTCAGTGCAGAGGTTGTGGGTTTGATTCCGGCTCCGGCCTTCCTGTGTGGAGTGTGCATGTTCTCCCCCGTGCCTGCGTGGGTTTTCTCTGGGTACTCCGGTTTCCTCCCACATTAAAAAAAAAAGAACACGCATGTCAGGCCGCGACCCTTGTGAGGATAAAGCGGATCATAAAATGGATGGATAGATGGCTGGAGTAAATAAATAATTTCAAATTTCAAAATAATCTTGCAATGCACCGCATGCTGATTTATTTTGAGGACTGCTGTTATAACTTAGTTTTCACCCAATGTTGCCCTCGTGAAATCAACCATGCAGGTGATGTTTTGGAAAAACTTTGAACCTTCATAATTGTCACCCTTGGGTGAATATCCATCCGTTGCATCTGTTGCGTAATAGAACAAAATAACATTTACATAAGATGAACCTCCAATGACACTCGATGCGTCATGGAGAGGGAGGCGTTTCGACGCTTTGTTCCTGATGTGCGGGTAATATAATGCATCATAAACAGGAGAGGTGTGTTGTTGGTCAACGGAGAAAATGCTTCACACTACATTAAGACCGGAATGAGCCAAACCAAGTGATTGGCCTAGATAAAATAAACAGTGCATATGGGCGCGCAGATGGGCACGCAGGCTACGTGAACAATATAGGTACTTGACAAGTAACCCGTGTCTAGGTTGTAAATGAGCCCTGGCATCTGGGCTTTCAAATTTGGAGTGACTCCTGAATCGGAATTTTCTGAGGGCGGCCCGGTGGTCGACTGGTTAGCCCATCGGCCTCACAGTGCAGAGGTGCAGGGTTCGAGTGGCCTTCCTGTGTGGAGTTTGCTTGTTCCCCTCGTGCCTGTGTGGGTTTTCTCCGGGTACTCCGGTTTCCTCCCACATTCTAAAAACATGCATGGCAGGTTAACGGAACACTCTAAATTGTCCCAAGGTGTGAGTGTGAGCGCAAATGGTTGTTTGTGTGTGCCCTGCGATTGGCTGGTAACTGGTTCAGGCTGTCCCCCACCTACTGCCCGACGACAACTGGGATAGGCTCCAGCACGCCCCACGACCCTTGTGAGGATAAGCAGATTAGAAAACGGATGGAGGGATGGGTGGAATTTTCTGACAAACTGTTTGGGTTTGGAAGGTCAAACAAGTGGATTCCTAAAGTTTGACAAGTGAATTCAAACGTGCAGTATTTTAACCCTGACCTCCAGTTGACACGCATACTGATAGTACTTTGTACATTGTAAATAGGAGATACCAAAACTTGAGATGATCCATTTGAATAATTGCCCGAGTACTTAATTAATTAATCACCAACTGAGACCTTAAAAGGATAACTTTTCCCATCGACGTTAAAATGTATGCACATGTTTATGTATGCATAAATAACTTCAGGCAAGATATGTTGCACTTGCAAATCTACAAAGAAATTCCAACGTTAATGTTTTCATTCATTGTTTTTACAATGATTACTCGCCTTCCAGCATCGTAGCCGATATTTACAGCGCAATGCACCCAACACAGGTTCCACTAGTTGACCTTTGCCTCTTGTTGTCACTAATCATTGACGTTCTGACTGATGTATTTGCAATGAGTTTAGCAGGCAGGAAGAGAAAATCAGGCTTACAAGTGCAGCAAATTGTATGCACACTTGAAAACTGGCCCAAACCTGATCATATTCTGCATCGTATATTATGTAATTACGCCTCTATCGAACCATCTTTCCCCATTGAAATGAATAGAAATGTTGAATCAATTGCGGCTCCTTTAGGTGCCCCAGGGGGCAGGATAATATCATCATGACGACATAAATGAAGAGTTTCACAACAACTGCAAGTGACTCAGTAATGTGCAGTCGTTTGTTGTGCAGAGGATAAAGTATATATGCTTAGGGTATTGTTATATTGTCTGTCCACTAGTCTTGACGTATCAGTTGTGTTTTTAAACCATCACCGGAGACTGTGGCGGAATGTTTTAATTCATATACTAACCAGAGAATACAATTGTATTGCTTCCTTCTGCTCTTCTAAATATTGCACTGGAGAAGGAAGCAAAAGGTCATCCAGCATTATGATTTTTTTGTGTACAAATCATGCTTTTTTTTCCTTATAGGAATTCATCATACGAGTACCCCCTGCTCATCAAAGCTTGTGTGTGTGCACGCACGTGTGTGTGTGTGTGTGTGTGTGTGTGTGTGTGTGTGTGTGTGTGTGTGTGTGCACCGTAACCTTTTTCATCTGTTGTTTCAGGCTTTCACAGGGGATGTCAAGTCATTAACACACAATCGCACCCTTTTCCCAGTTCACTAGGACACTCCAATTCATGTATTTATGTATGTATGTATTTATTTATTTATTAAATGTAGACCTTCACAGGGTGTGACCTGGGTATATTTCGCAAATTGTCAGAATGTCGGAACACCAGCGGCGAGAGGACCCCTACTGGCTCTCTGATGATTTATCAGTGTAAAGCCAAGGTGGCGTTTCTATGGTATTGTATCTGCTAATAATCGCTACAATTTGCAATTTTACAATTACACGTGTAGGTCATCCTACTTAGCATGTGACGATAATAATAATAATCACTCGACAGTATGTCACTATTATGCGTTGTTCATTTGCTCATAATGTGAAGACACTTTTCTTGAATTGAAAGAAATACACTTCATTGTTCGTCACTGTCAAGTGTAAAAATAAGTTAGCCACTGTTAATATGAAGGCACAAAATGATCAAAACATGTCACTCTTTAAAAATGAATGGCAAATGATATGAAAGCAGATGTAATTAGTGAACGTCTCGTCAATATTCTCCTTCTCTTAAAACCGCGGGCTTAGGTGGAACCCTTGTGCAATGAGAATTGTAACGCCAAGATTTTACGCATGTGAAGAGGTATTTATCTCATTCTTATTTCAGTTTAGTTTCCAGGTGCGCTCAGGGTCATTTGACTTAGCATTAGCATTAGCACTTCAAGAATTTTGTGAGACATCGACCCAACAATTATTGCTGGAAGGTAATAGAAATTTCCTGCCACGTTCTTGCAAATTCACGCTAACCTACTCAGCCTCCCCGCCATACAATTCTACTTGAACTAATTTGAAAGCAAATTTTCATATCGGATTAGCTGGACCGTGGCCATTTTTACCGTTGGAGTTGACACTTAAAGTCGATTCTCCGTTGGACTCGCCTTTAGATGCTGCCTCGCTATACTGTCATCAAGATCTCCCCAATGATATCACTTTGTTTCTAACCCAGGGAACTGAAGCCAGCTTGATGCCATTCCAATCTGCGATTATAAACAGTTCGCTGGTGTTCTGCCAGCAATCCTCTTGTGCCTTTTGTGTTGTTGCATTCAACAAACACAAGAAGGTCTCAAAGCAAGGAGGTTTTGTTATAAAATATAAGCAAATAAAGGCTCTGCCGCTATAAAGGGAATACAGAGCCTGCAGATGGGGCTCGCAACGACACTACACATTGTTGGCATGGACGTATTTTTTTTTGTCGTTGTAACAATTGCCGGTTTAACTGTGGACATTAACAACCTCGACTCCCTAATCACCCCTGGAATGTCATAATATTGGTTTATGGACTACTGCTGTGGTTTATTGGTGTGCACCTAAGACTCCCGTGCTCCTTTCACATTAGTGGGGGGCACAATAGAAGAACTGTCAAATACCAAGAGTACGTGTTCACAGCGCAGGCTGCAAAGTATTTAATATCTGCTGATACTGATGATTTTTTTTTTTTTTGCCTATTCAAAATCTGAAACATATGAAATGGATTAATGATAAAATAGAATCAATACATTTAAATACATATACGAGAGGTCCCTGAGTTAGGTACATTCGATTTATGAACATTAATTGAGACAAAAGGAAGCTGATAAAATGCACAAAGAATGCAGTGCGACAATTAATGCAAATTCACTGTTTTTTCAAATTTTTTTAATTAATAGTCCCAACACCATGACAAGGGTGAGGTATGTGACAACTCACTCGTTTCTGACACTTTTGCAAGGACTTTTTGTGTGTTTTTTGTGTGTGTGTAGGTGTGTGTGATCACGTCATTTAAGTCTGTGATGCAGCATGAGCTTACCTTGTCACTGTGCCTTAGTTCCGGATGCTGCAGTATTACATATTCCCTTCCATGCCCATTGTGCTGCCACAGTCCAATTTTTTTTATTGCTCTCCAGTTTCCTTCAAAGAAAAATCTATTTCATTATCATCTCCCACATCCTGAGATGTGAATCAGCTACAGGAGAGACTAATTCTGTTCGCATTCTAGCCTTAGTAATTCTCACTGATGTGTTCAGTGCAGTGTTTTTGTTCATTTGTTTTTAAAAAAAATGTTGTTTCCCAATGGTACTGTTTTTTACGGAGCTATTTTGAACTGAAAAAGTTCCAAGGTGAATTGAGCCAAATTAGAACATTACCCTTTGAATAAACACACTCGATGGAAGATGCCAGTGCAGCTATTCGAGATTTTGGTTATAATTCTCTCTCTATTTTAAGCGAAATTCAAGTTTGAGAAAACTTGAAAAAAAAAAAAAAGAACACAAAGAAAATCTGAAGCAAATGTGCTGTGGTCAGACATCTTCAGTCCTGCGATTTGCCAGTCTTGCAGTTCACTGAAGGAAACCCCGCTTTTTAGGATCATGACCTGAAGAGGGGCTCTCCCCTCGGGACCGTGAAGATCTTTTGTAGAGATTCAAACATTGCTGGTCTAAGATATCCTCCCAGCCCTCTGAAGCCATGACAGACACTGTAATCCTGTTCACTAGTCATCTAGCGACTCTCCTCCATTGGGACATTTCAGCTCAGAGACAGGAAGGGCATGTAGAATAATTTCCAGCAGAGCAAAACAGGTCCAAATATAGCTTCCATTCTGTCATGGGTCTTTATAACACCATTGCTACACTATTATGATAATGATGATGATGATGATGATGATTATTATTATTATTATTATTAGACAAGCGGAAACACAATTTGCATTTGGGCCAAGGGGTTTCCATTTGAACACGCATGGGAAAATTTGAAAATAAATTCCTTTAACAAAATGAACCAAAACATTGGCAGATGGAACAACAACAAAAAAAATAGTAATGTCTTTTTCTATTTTAATCTGGATCAAAATGTGACCCGTACATGCTCAGTCCAAGGAAATAAATATTCCGGTCACCGAACCAAAAAAAAAAAAAAACCTTTCCTCTTACCATCTCATATTTTCTGTGCATGTATTTTTTTTTTCAATTTCTCCAAATGTTGTGCCTTCTTTGTGGATTTTCTTTCTTTTTTTAAATGTAGGTATCTTTGAGATTGTGCTTAGGGTTTCCACTATGTCAACATCAAGAATCGGAATGGGATGTGGCTTGGGTCATTCGTGCTGAGCACCATGTTGCTGTCAAAGCATCCCAAACATGATCACAAATGTCAAGAGATGGCTGTGCAGGGCTAAAACAAGCACCCTGGCAAAGAAATGAACCACACACAAGCGCCTGCTAAGCAACACAGTCATATTCATGAACTGTATTGCACATGAGAATACGGAACAGGATACAATAAAGGCCCAGAGACTCATTAACTCTCTCTGCATGCCACTCTCATTTGTTTTTAAATGATGTCAGACTACATCTTGCGATTAGCATAAAGGCACTGCAGATTGTATCATTTTAGCATCATGCTATTGAAGAGAAGACCTCCGATTTGAGACCACATGCGGTGTTGTTTACTTGTACCTTGATTGATTGTGCAACTAAAATAATAGGTTAGTTTGACTTTTTGATATATAAAACTAATGCAATGTCAATCTTGAATGGATTTGTTTGCAAGCATGCCCCCCCCCCCCCAAAAAAAATGGCCCTTGCATGTTTTTCCACCCAACGGGTCTCTGCACCGCTTGTCCTCACTATTTACAATTAACAAAATGTTTCAATGTCAGTTGAGGCGGTGAGTCCCTAAAGTGTCTCTCTCTCAAACACATTCAAAAGCGTAATTACTATTTGGCTGAAAGGAAACCATTTATCTGGTTTAGAACCTGCATTATTCATTATTCTTCTCAAACAAATGTTATTTTTACTTAGATGCCCGCAAGGGATATATTTCGCTTTTGCTGGATGTTGAAAAGTCCACCTCGTATTCATTTTCTACTGAAGGAACTCCAAATTGGATCTTCAACCTACCAGAGACTTTGTAAGTTCACCTCAAAGAAATACAGGACAGTGTTTATCCTGCTCAACAAGGGTGTGCAACTCCTTTTTAAGAACTTATTTAAAAACTAAGGTCACAGAAAGCTCTTTGTGTGATGCACCCCGATAAGTCATGATTTATTCGAGCATACGCATAGCCTACACGTTTCAAATAGCCTGTGAATAGATAACCGAGCCTGCAAACCGTGGCGGTGTACCGATAATTCATCATTAGTCTGACAAGAATAGAACAGAATGGGGTTGAGGCAAAGTTGATAAAAAGAACCGCACTTTTCGTTTTGAGAGGCTCACATTGAAACGTCAAGTCTGAATGTGTATATGTGCTCTTTGAAAACATGGGACGGAAGTGATCCCGAGCTTGCCAATAATGGAATCCAATTGTTGACTGGCAAGAAGTAGAGAGCAGAGGATGCTATCCAGGGGGATCACCCGCCCATGTTTTTTTTTCTTTCAAAACAAAATACCTCTAATTAAAGAGATATATTAACGAAATAGATAACTCACAGATGTTCAAAGACTTGCATTCATAATGCAAGGGATTCCTCTGCACTGTTGATGTAAAAATAATGAGAACATTTGTCAGCATGCCATACTGTTTGATACTGTATAGGCGATAACCACACAGAGGCAAGTTCACTTCAGTTGTGCGAGCGAGAAGCAGGTCCGTTCTATGGAGTGAGCTAATAGGCCCTCTCTGGAATTCAACCGGCTACTAATAAATTTGCATCTCATCAAACATGTTATCCCAGCAACCGCTGAGAAAGACTCTAATAGTGCATGTGGCTTTGTATTTAATCTTTTGTTTGATTTGTGAGTGAGAGCTGGTAAGCCAAGTGACGTGCAGTATACGACTCTGTCAAAGAGAGATCATTGGTTGGACGATGAGCACCGCTGGGGTCATGAGAGATAAAATTGCACCGGGGTACAGCGTCATTAAGATCTCGTCAAGTACCGAGCCTCCGTTGCTTGATCAGTGTGACTTCATCGTCACTGCAGGGTTGTTGCTGCTTATTTCCAGAGAGAAGGAAACAAAGAGAGGAAGAATTTTATTCTCCTTTCATGATGCGACGTGGCGAGGATTTCTCCTGAACCAAGGTTAACACAGCACTACGTTCAAATGGCACCCTGCAAAAATATGTGTGGCAAATACCGTATTTTATGCAGTACAACACAATAGAAGATACAATAGTGGCTGCGGTTGCATTATGTATCCATGAGATGGAGCTGCACTAAAGGGAATACAATACAATACAGCTTTATTTATACAGTATAGAGCTTTCACAACCATTGTAGCTGTAACAAAGACACAGACCATTTAAAATGCTATGTCCAAGAAAATCTGAATATTGATCCATATACAAGGCGCATCAGATTATAAGGCACACTGTCAGCTTTTGAAAAAATGGAATGCTTTTAGGTGTGCCTTATAGTGCAGAAAATACGGTAAGTTAATTTGAAATGCAGCTGGATTTTTTTACTTCTGTTTACATGTATTGACCCACTGGGCCGTTATTGCATTTCTGTTAAAATCCCTTCTCTACTTCCTGACTGTATCATCTTTGGCCTGCTAATCAGTTGCTAGTCAAGCAGTCATTGGATGGTCGACAGTTACTCAGTCTCCAGGCTCACGATACAGAGCACCTCTGAGTGGTTGTGAACTGATTCTATTGTTACTAAAGATGTTGATGTGGGTTATATCTGGCCGTCACTAGCCCCCATCAGTCAGTCAGTCAGTCAGTCTGTCTGTCCATTCATCCAATGTCATAATAATAAAGAAAATGGGCGACGATGGGGCCAGACGCTTTAAAACTAGGAGCTTGCAAAACTAGGAACTCTAAATAATTGAAATCGTTCATGTCCTCCATGTTCATTTTTCAGACTGACTCAAACATTCACATTCATCACTCATATTGTGCTACAGAAATAGTCGTTTTCCACCGTCTGACTCTGTGTGACGAAGCAGAATGATTTCGTGTGCGGCTAAAATAGTTCCTCCAGCATAATCACTTGGCCGGCGACTGAGCTGTGAATGTGGATCGTCAACCCCCTTCCCGTTCCCTTTTAGCTATTCATGCAACAATTTTAAACAAGTCGTTGCTTTTCATTTTTTCTTGACGTTCTTGGGAACGTTGAAACAATGACTCTGTCAAAATAGATTTTGCAATTTTGGAAAAAAAACCCAGGAAGGGCTAATATGAAGTAAAATCCAATCAGACTCAATTTATATATTCAGCGATAAAAATCCAGGTGTGCGTCAGCAGAGTGTTGCTAGCCTCTCACACTCTCACACAGCATACCAACATTCTAATAAATACAAAATAATATAAGTTTGCAGAGTGGAATTGATTATTGTTATTTTTTTCCTTATTAATAGTGTCATTTGTTGAGATAAAGCTGAATGAAGTGCAACAAAAGTCTTTCGTGTCTAAAATTCTCTTGCTTCCCGCAACTATAAAACAAAAACAGCATCTGGAATTCAGTGGAGCTGAGTGGTCACAAGGCTTGGAAGGAAAATGACAGGAAATTTTTAATGTATAAGTTACTATCCTTTAATTTTACGGATGTTGTTTGGATTTAATATTACTAAAAGAAGAAGAAAGATGAGATGGTGGAGTAATAGCTGCAGACATCATACATTTCAAAAGAACAAATGTCCCCTAAAGCAATTTTTTTCTTTAAAAAAAAAAAACACACCCATCACCACCACCACCACCACCACCACACACTTTACTTTGTGTAACCACATCACGCGGGCTAGTGACAAGACTTGGACAGGAAAAAATCATACAGGAGCAAAAAGGAAAGAAAACATAAGTGGGATGAGTGTGTGTGTTTGTGTGTGTGTGTGTGTGTGTGTGGACTTTGCATGTTCTCCCTCCCTGTGCCTGTGTGGGTTTTCTCCGGGTACTCTGGTTTCCTCCCACATTCCAAAAACATGTGTGTCAGGTTCATGGAACCCTCTAGATTGTCTCTCGGTGTGAGTGTGAGCGCGGATGGTTGTTCATCTATGTGTGCCCTGCGATTGGCTGGCAATGACAGCTGGGATAAGCTCCGGCAGGCCCCGGTACCCTCGTGAGGATAAGCAGATAAGAAAATGGATGGATGGATGGATAATTTGGCACTTGAGTGCTCAGTGTTTGGTGTAACAACCGAGTCGACCACAACATTCAACAAGCTCCTGTGAAAGAAGAGCTGAGTGAGTTATCTTTATTTATTTATAGCACAGGTTTGATTTAAAGCATATATCATTTTTAAGTGGCTTCGCTGGAGTTTAATTTTGGGCCCACGTGTCACACTTTTTGCTCTGAGAGCAACCTCATTGCGAAGCAGAGCCACAGAGAGTATTTTATCAAGGTGCCAATTCCTTCATCTAACGGTTGGATGGATTCATAAAGGTTGGCCCTTTTTAGACATTTCCTCAAAATTGATCTTTTTTTGGGAGGGCGAAATAATAGTGCAAATATCTTTGGGCAAAGTTGAATGATTTTTCTCACTGTCGGTAAAGCCAACTAATAATTTACTGCTTCTCCTTGGTTTACACTTGTGAAATGTCAGAAGTCAAACTTCTGAAGAGTACTGACAAGCATACAAACAACAAGGAGAGACTAAAATAGAAATCTCTTTCTATCGCTTCTGCGAGCTGAGCCAGACTGCAGAAGATGTCCATAGAGCCCGTCTCATCTCTTACCTTCCCGTTAGGTGGCCTGGGAACAATTTGGCAAGCCATTTTTCCATGTCATAGCTATAATTTGGCTCGACAGCGGAGCAGTGAGCTGTGGAGCAGGAGTGTCCGTGTGTTGAGGTTTTCCGTTGTGCCGAGTCAAAAATAGAAAGCGTGTTCTGTTCAACTAGGTGATAATTCAAAGCTTGAAGCATTTGTCCATCTATATTCTCTTGAGCTTGTCCTCAGCATCTTAGGTGAGCTGGAATCTCACCCAGCTGACTTTGGGTGAGAGGCGAGATACACCCTGGACAGGAAATTTGATTTCCAAACTCCGTCCACTGGAATATATCTCACCATCGTTTCCATGTCGCGAAAACAAGGCGTTCTAAAGATGCCCTCCCAGCTCAGGGCCGGTAGGCGTTTTTTTTCCTCCTGTCGCTCTTTCGCATTCTCTCTGTGACGTGCGTGCACTCATGGCCGACAATGAGGTACTCTAAAACGGCCACACCATCGGAATATCCGAAGGGAAGATGCATTTTTGGCATTTACGTTCTTATACAGTGGGGAAGAGGCGACTCAGGCCATACTCGAAAGGGAGTCACGTTATATATTTTAGCCACCCCCCATCACTCCCCCCCCCCCAAATAAACAAAATTGAAATGGTCAGCTCCATTACTGTATAATGTATTGAGAAACACATTTCTTCATAAACTAACTTAACTAACTCATTGCCAAGGATACTTGGCGTTGATGTGCAGACAACAAGATTGTTGCCTTGAGGACCGTGATATACTGAATGCTCATTTAGTTGGAATTCTGACAGCCGGTTCCTCTTTACATGACATCACAGTAAACGTACGATGGGTTTCGTCAGTGTGTATAACAGCTCCATCATAAATTGTCATGCTCAGGATAATCCAAAGAACCCAATGGCTACGACACAGTTTTGTCACCCCACCTCTGCGTTTATATACAGCAGGTTTCGATAAAATATATGTCTCATTTGCCAAAGGCCTGTAAACAGACCTCTTGGCCCTGCAAGCTTCTTTTATGGATTATAAGCTTTGTGCTATCAGTAGTTTAGAGCACCTGAAGCGTCACAGTCTTAGCACAACTGAGTGTGTGTGTGGGTGGGAACAGGCATCATCGCTTGCGGCTTGTACAAATAGATCGCTGAGGTATATCTAGCGCCTACTGGTTAGCACATATACATGTCAAGGCAACTCTATTTACCATCTATAGCACTTTTCAAATTAACTTGATGCATTTTTTTTCAACCTGAACACAATAGTCTGTGCATAGTACACACATAACATTGCAGAAAGTCTTAAGGGATGAGTCAATGTTTACGTTTTGGCTAAATTAAAGTTTAACTCTTTTTGCTGTGGTCTTTATTAGCTCATATACCTACTAAGAGTCCTTCATGATGTTTCCTTGAACCACAGTGGCTACCGTACTTTCGTCGTGTCAGTTTGGCGGTCGAGGAAAGGAGGAGGGAACGACGGCAACTGCTTGTCCTCAATGCGGTGAAAAAACAGCCACGGATGCAGGAGAGGACTCAAAACATTTCATTATTAAAGAAATCCAAAAACCACAGAAGGCGAAAAAGTAAAAAAAAAAAAAAAAAAACAATAAAAAAGTTCAAACCTCAGGAGATACCGAATAATCCCATAAGAGTTAATCGGAAACAGAAAAGGAGACGACACATGAGAGACAGCTGAGAAAGATGCAAGAGAAACCTGTTAGCTGATTGGCTGAGGTGAAACGAGCAATGCGCACACAGTTGGGGGGGGGGGGCGGAGTATGAGTAGAAGAGCACTCAAAACTTAAAAATCAATTCTCCCAAAAGGACCAAGACACAGGTACCCAAATCAGGACGACTTGTAGAAGATCAAAATCCTGCACAAGAAACCTTTGAAACTGGAACAGTGTGCACAATTGTCGTTGTCTTTGCAAAAACAACTCTTCTAATAGCTCCCTGGGTGAGCTAAAGCTTTTTTTTTTTTTTTTGTGCAGTTCCAGTAAAAACACACGAGAGTAGTCCTGCCTGCTCCAGGAAAAAAAAAAAAAAAAACAATTGTCAAAGAAGCACAAATGGACGTGGCTTGACAAAAGCTCTTTTGTTAGCTAATGCATGCAATTGTGAACAGTGCAATGGTTTATATTTAGTAACTTCCTGCATTGTCCGTGCGCTGATGGGCTGTCTCCCTTTTTCCGACCTCATGCATTATTGGACTAAAAGCCACAGGAAGTGTTTGCCTCTTAACATCACTGCAGACGGTCGACACATGGCACGGGTCTGAACCATTCAGTGTATTTGACGTTCGAAACGCTGTGCTCTTTCCTCGTCGTACTTCTGCTTAATATTTCAAACGACACAATCTCATGTTATGGGAGAGAGGCCAGGCTCAGTGGCAGAGTGGAGGCCCTGAGCTCAGATTTGAGCGATGGCTGACATCCCAGAGCTGCCAGCCGAACTGTGTCCCTTCCGCCCAGAGCAGATCGATCACAGCTTGCGCGAGTCCGCTGGCAGTGGCAATATTACAAAACACAGGTGAGATATTTCCAGCCCCGTGCCATTTCGATGACAAATTGATTCCCGGTAGCATTTTCTTCGCTTATTTTTTATGGGCATGTTGCATTTGAATATTCAATGATAGTCTGAGACTGGATACTTTAGGTCCCAACATTTGTGAAAAATGAACCATTTAATTTATATTTCTTTGAAATTTTCAAGATTAATAGGTAATAAACTACAAAGTATACAAAACATTTTGATTGATCCACCTCAACTACCAACACTACCCTTTTTGTGAGATATTTCATGTGTGATGTGTCCTGTTTGAGACATTCAGGCCCTTGTAAAACATCGTTTAGAATTTAAAATTACATTTTACTTGAGGACTACGGTCACCTAACTATTACCGTAGTTACTGTAAAGGAGTTGCAAGTACCAGTTCCCAAATCAATTCTTTCCAATTTGAATTCCTTCCTCAAGACTACATGCTAGCTAGGTTAGCTGCTAACGTGGTCAAGAACACAATTAGCTGTATCATAAAACAGAAAAGATTTGATGTCAATATGCCTTTTTACAATAGTATGAGTAAAATGTTATGTTGGTTTCTAGTGACACCCCATTCCGTCTGAAAGCAGAGAAAAAAGGAGAGGAGTTACCCTCAGTCTACCCATTGTTAGCGCAATTAGTTTGATGACATCGTTTCTGCTGAGTCATCCAGCTAACTCTCTTTTGTCTTCCTCTAGATAACAGGTGTCGAACTCCGGTCCTTGGGGGCTACTGGACTGCATGTTTGAGATGTTTCCTCTCCTTTCAGCGGCCAAATAATATTCATGGCTTTTTGACTACTGTTTAAAAAAACACTTTGCTTGAAAAAAAATCCACGGTTGCAAAGAATCAAACTACAGAAGAGTCGATAATAGTCAGGAAGCATTGCCTTTTATAAAACGTGTCAAGTGCAGAGTTCACGTGTCACTGGTGTTTGATGTCAAATGAAAAAAAACAAACGTTCTCACATAAATGTCATGTTGAGGTCGGTCCCCTGGACTGTTGTTTGACGAGGTCGCATCCTCTGCGTTTTCTTCAGATCCAAATTGCCCCAGGCTAGCAATCACGAGAGCTCCGCAGACTACCAATTATGTAAATAAACGATTTAAAAAAAAAAAGATCAGAATGTTTTCAATTGATTTTTTTTTACCTCAAATGTATCTGCAAAAATTCTTCCAGTCATTCGATCCAAAAATTAAAGACACTCAGTTGAATTGTAAGATCACAACCTATAATGTGGTAAGATCCAGACAAAAGTCAAAGGCCAGAGACGTTGAGTGTTTTTACATTAATAACTGATTTCCCGGAGGAGGTTGAGTTAATTCCTTCACACTTAATTTACCGTAGTTAAATTGCACATGTGATGATGAGGGGTTAAAGTCATCATGAAATGAGTTTCAAATACATTTGTTTGGCTTTTTATTGTTGAAATACAAATTGAGGTTTAATCATCAGTTGTTGTGAAAGAGCAGTAAAGCAAGGGAAATATAAGAATTGGAAGGATATATTTATTCCCTGTAGAAAATAGTGCTGTGACATGTGCCCACATTTTCAACAAATCAATAGCTTTAATCAGTAAATGTGAATATGTGTACGAGGACTGAGAATCAATACTGCGTGTTTTTCCAGTTCATTCGTTTTCAAACATTAAAGTTGCTCCATTTAACATTTACACCTCAAGCCCCCAGTCCACAGTTTTGTCTCGAGTGTTGCGTACTGGAAAGAAAAACAAAAATAACAACACCCATGGGCACCAATTCATGCATAAAAACATGGATGATAAATTATGGACTTTTCCTGAATAATTAAACAAAACATGAATTGGAGGTGAAAGCAGTGTGAAATGTATAAATCAATACGAGGAATGGGAAATGCAAACTCCACTTTGGTCAGAAATGACCAAGAAATACTGTGAATACACCTTTTTATTTGGTGGCGTTTGAGTTGAGTGTGTTGGTGTAGAGCGCAATATACGAGATGAAATTGGCTAAACAAGCAATAAAAACACAGAATATCGATTGATGGGTTCCCTGTAATAAGACTGAGTCACAAGGATGAATTAATTCACAAATGAACGATATTTGGCAGGAAGAGTGATAGAGCAGACAGCAAACAGTGAGGAGTGCACATGAACTGAAACAAGCACATGTACTGTTAATTTGGATCATACAGTATGCTGGGAAGGCAATCATCTATTTACGACACTGAAGAAGAAGAAAAATATTCTGGCCTTACAAAAATGCGACTTCATGAAAAAATGCCAAATCTCGTGGAGTAATATAAAAAAGGTTTATCGTATTTTCTGCACTATAACGCGCTGCGGAGTATAAGAGGCACCTTCAATGAATGGCCTATTTTAAAACAGTTTTCATATATAGGGCGCGCCACATTATAAGGCACATAGAATAGAAGCGACAATTGTGGCTGCGGTTGCGTTACGCATCCACTAGATGGAGCTATGCTAAAAGAAGACAATACAATACAATACAGCTTTCACAACTGCAGCTGTAACAGAGTGCTTTACATCTTGACAGAACATTTAAAATATGACGTGCAAGAATATTGACCCATATATAAGGTGCAAATAAATAACAATAAATAACTAAATAAATGAATTTGTATTACATATGAGTGGGGGAGGTGTTTGACAGCAATAAAATAGCAGTTACCAGAATGAAACATCAGACACAGGAGAACTTCATTCCCTGCCAGTTGACGTGAAACGTTTGAAACGAACAGTAAGCACAGATACAAAGTTCGTATGTTGAATGAGTCAGTTGTGCGAATTTTGAAAGCTGGCCCATATTCAACATCCTGTTTCCTCTATAATGTCGCCAGTGATTTGTGAACACATACGCTCCATCTCTGTTGGACTCATTCGTGTAGAAAGAACAAATACTTCAAAAGATAATTACACATTGTCGCAATCCACCCCGCTTTTGCAACTGACTGGTGTAATTAGGTGGAGGGAATCCAGCTCCGTAACACCGACTCAGCTGAACCAGACCGTGTAAAACACTACAGTTTAATGTCAAGGGGTTGATGGAGATTTTAGCACACTGACGGCTCCAGTGTGATGCTGTCTCACACTTAATCCTCGATCAGATATTTTGTGATGGGACGTTCGCGGTAATTTGTCCATACTTAATTTTCAACGTTACTCATCTTACCATAATGCTTTTCTAATTTCCAAATGTCATGCAGCGTACGTAGTCTTCCGTTCTAAACATTTAAAAAGTCAACTTTGCGTAATATTGCATGGGAATACTGATTTACCACGGACGAGTTTTGCGGTGGTTTACCTTCCATCTGTGTCACCTTCACATTGCAACACAAAAGTGTATTTTTATATTATTTATCAGACACTTCTGTAGAGTGTTTTAACATCATAATGTAGGTATAGTATTTTTTTTTTTTTTTGACAGGCAATCTGTAAAGAGGTATCTACTCTCAGACTGATATGTTTATCATTAGTATTCACGTCCAAGATATTTAGGAAGATTTGTCTGTGCAGCAGTGTAAATTTGCGTTTCAAATAATTTGCTTATGAAGGTCACAATGATTTATTTTAAAGCTAAAGACACCCTTTAAATATTTGTTTAATGGAATATGAATCACATCCGCACCGGGGGAGATTAATGGTGCACTGTTGACATTTGCAAGGGGGGGGCTCAGTTTGTTGTCATAGCATCATTTGGAATTGATAAATGGCGCAGAGTTCTAATGGAGTTGGAACAGGGTCAATAACAACTTCAACACCATCTCATCAACCACTACTTTGTTTATTTGTCACACGCGGCCATTTCAATGATTGGAGTGTCACTCGGTAATTTTCTTCATCTTCCTTCATATTTGAAAATGGCTCAATTGCAAGTCAGACAGCTGAACTCGAACGGGAGATTTACAAGATAGTTGCGCATGAACACGAGGATGAAATTGTGCGTGACATTTCAGGGATCATTTAGATGCTGAGCAATTTAGGGAGCCGGCGTGACAATTAAAATGACTTCATCTTCTGCAAAAAAAAGTAAACTACAATTTAGAAATGATTATTGGTTTTGTTTTTGCTGGACCAAAATTAACCTAATGGTGTTTGTAGTCCCCTTCAATTTACTCTCATTATAATATTTGACCTTGCATGGCTAAAGGATGCAGGCTATTAGCCCCCTTTTAATCTGTGTCACTTCTTTTATTCATTTCTCAACTCAACTCAGCTCACCTGTATTTTTAGAGCGCTTTCAAACAGCCATCGCTGCATACAAAGCGCTGTACACGGAGCAACTATCGTATATACAACAATAAAGCAATACATCAATTTAAAACAGAATAGAATTTCGAAGGGAAACGGTAATTTGCGATAGGAGTGTTTTGAGTGACGAGCATGCTTACAGCCCCCTCAATTTTCATCATCCATTTGATACTATACTCTAGTTCAGTGGTTCTTAACCTTCTTGGAGGTACCGAACCCAACCAGTTCATATGCACATTCATCGAACCCTCCATTGGTGGATATATATTTTTCACAAATTCAAGATACAAAAAAAAACACATTTATTAAAAACAGAAAAAAAAAGTAAATACAGTTTCAAGGGATGAGTATACCTATTTTTCAAATTGAACGACACACTATCACGACAGTCACACGTTGACTATGAAGCGAACTGATTGGACAAGCAATGTCATGTGATCATCTGCAGCCAGTGATGGCCAAGCGTGCGTGCCATAACTAATTGACATTTTGAGTCAGGTTGTGTCTTCCCCTCCAGAGCAGAGGCTCCGTCGAACCCCTGAGACCGATTTACCGAACCCCTGGGCTTCGATCGAACCCAGGTTAAGAACCACTGCTCTAGCTAGAACGTTCCCTGTCGGAGAAAAGACAAGATGTCAAGAGTCAACTGGATGAAAAGTGGGTCACAAAATAATGCTGTCGTTTCTAAAGGACAGTGGGCTGGACTAAATTGAATTAAATTACAAGGGGAAGCGGGGGGGGGGGGGGAACACATCTCAATTGCACTGCACAGACCGTAAATCAAAAATCTGCCCTGTCTAATGATCCTGTCTGACGAATGGAATTAATAGTCTAATCAGACCACATTGTGCACTTCTGTCCTGATATTCACACCAAGAGCGCTCTTTTCTGCTCGGAAAACTGCAATATGTCGCTATTTTGTTCACCTTTTAAATGTAATTAAATTCTGTCTTTATCTGGAAAACATGCATGCGTTCATGCTACTACATTAAAAAAAAAAAAAGGCATCGGTGATGAATGATTCATTACCGAAACATATGTCATGTATTCTACTGTGTCAAACTCAGTCAATGACGTTTCTTAAAAAAAAAAAAAAACAGAGTAATCTGTTGGCCAATGAAATTAAATGGGATTGCTGCGGATTACGGCGGAAATAAAGAAGGGGGATGGAATGCATTATATGCCGATTACACAAATCCGTATAATCTGTCTGTCCTAAATGGGCTTTGTTCTTCATAAGCAAGATTCCATCTGTCCCCCAGGAGACAATGTTTCACTGATGCCACCGCCTCCTTGTTGTGGAAGGGCAAAACTAAGTGTGTGTTATTGAAATCTTTGGCGACAATGCAAACATAAGGAATTACCCACTTATTATAGTCGATGAAAAAAAAAAAAATCCAGACTCTCATTCTTGAGGTGACATCATGCCAAAGGGCGCCCGCGGGGCGAGGGAAGAGGTGGAGTTTCACGATACTTCTCACACAATTCAGCAATCTTGAGAGTTTGGAAACACTTTAACAGACAAACTGGAGATGTACAAAGAGTAGCAAAATGCCAAAAAAAACAAAAACAAAAACGGGAAATTGACCTTATTTGGATTGGACCTGACAGTGATGAGATGTATTTTTTTTTCAATTTACAAAAATTCAATCTTAATTCTTTCAGGGGGTATTCAGATTCAGATGAAACCTAACCTAAATGTGTTTTAGATTGAGCCTTGTTTCAATTTTTCTGTCAATTTGCTCCACGTTATCATCGTAATTTCGTTGTTGTTGATGTTGTTCATACCTACGCCATGTGTGAAAGTTTGAAGGTAGAAAGGTTGTTTTGAGAACGGCTGGTTTGTCAGTGAGCACGTTTATCAGGATTATAAGAACGATCCGTTTTGTGGAGGTTGTGGCAAATGGTTTGCGGGCAAAACCTGTTAATTTTAAAATGATAAAAACAAAGTAATTTACAAACTATAAAAATGGAACCAAGAAAAAAACGTTTTTTGTTTTGTTTTGTTTTTTTTTTGTTAATAGTTCAATCCTGGCTTGGGTCTGTGCTCTCCTGAGTGTCATTCATTTTATATATTTATTTGTATTTGACTTTATTTGGCTTTGCTTTACTTGAAATAAATAAAACATAAATGCATATACGCTCCAAGCAGCATTCACCAGCCAAGATGAGAATAACAAGGCACTTTATTCTTGTTCTTTTTTTTTTTCTTCTTTGTGGTTTGACACATCAATCCGATACCTCTAGGTTAATTTCTATTGTTGCGATTGTGTGAGTGCAAGAGGAATAATTTCACTCTAATTCTTGTACTCCCATCTGCCTTCTATTGATAAACTTCAAAAAGAAAAAAAAAAAACAAAGAACGTAAGAACAAAAGAAATCCATGAATGACTCTTTTATCATTTTGTTATTTATTTTTTTTTACAGACCAAGCATTTGCACTTGGATGGCAACACCGGACATGAATCCAGCCAGGCAAAACGTGGTATAATGCTTTCATTTACCAAGTCAAGACTTTGCAGCGCTCGGGTACGGCAGTTCAGTCAATAACCGCGACATCCACATTTAATGACTTCTTTGCTGTTGTGTGCAACATCTATTATGTCGTCGGCCTTTTCAGTGGAAGCTTGCACAACATCTTAGAAATGAGATTTTTTTTTTTTTTTTTGTAGCATGTTGCTGATGAGACAGCACTGTCAAAACAACCATCCTTCACATGAAAAATACTGCAAAACCTGGACGCACGCCAGACCTGTCGTTGGCAAAGCGCGTTTGAAAAGAACGACTTTTCAAAGAATGCACCAGCTCGCTCCCGCTCCCAGATAATATTGTCTTTTCAGCTTATAGGGTTATGTGATCGGCACAAGTTTGATAAGTAAAACGACTCAACTGGGTATGATAAAAATGCACACGAGGGAAGCGTTATCATCAAAAATGCTGCACGGTGCTGTGTTATGCCATTATGGCTGTAAATGTGAAATAGCCGTGCATAGCCACGCGGAACACTTAAAACAAATTTGGCTAACATTTGTTTTTATAGACTTTCATTTCGACCATTTGGACAGAAACAGAAAAAAAAAAACCCCTGACCTTTAGCCATTGTGTTTTAGTCTCCCAAAACGCTGTCATTTACACAAAAGTACAAAAGTTGTTTTAAAGCCGCTGTATTCACTTTTTGTGCATTGCTTCGGAAAGATCTGCTCGGTAAAACTGTTCACCTGATGAGTCAGGTTTTATCCATTGAGGTATAATTCCGAAAGTGGTGTCTACGTGTATAGTTGCAGATAATGGCCGCCAGATCAAATAGCTTCTACATAAATGTATGGCTGCATCATCCACATAAAAGGCTTTTTCAATTGCTACTCTTGCAAGCTGACAAATAAGCGCAATACTTTGGTCTGCATAATTCAGTATTTGAGAGACTCATCTTCATTTCATGAATCAATATGGTTAGAGGAATTTATGGGAAATGCACTTGACTATAAAGCTTAATAGTATGGTCACTCTAGAATTGGAGGACGTTTTTTTTTCTCAATCCATGCACAAAATACAAAAACGGGCACTGGCTATTTAAGTGATGGGTGCTCCAAAGCGAAATATAACGATAACTGTCGTAAAAGTGACGACTTAAAATGATTTAAATATACATTTATTTCTTCTGTTGATCAACTGATGAACTTACATGTCAAATATCTAACAAATAAAATTGCTGATGAATCAGCTTTGTTGTTATGATTTCTGAAATGTGTTTTGTAAGGCATTTTGTAAACATTTTGTTTCATCAAAGACATATTTCAATCATGGCAATTACGCTCTGGAGTTGTGTCTTGCCGAACACACGTGCGTGTTTATAACCAAAACCGCATGGAAAACAAACGACTGACACCACTCGAGAGAAATGACTTCATCAAGCTAATAGCTCAGACGTGGAACTACCTTAAGTCCTCTCTTCTATTTGTTATATTTTTTCAATGTTTTGAGCATGAATGAGTGTCATCATTCATACCGATTCACCCCAGTCACTCATATTATCAGAAACAGATTTATATAGAAATTGTTTTTTCATTTTGAATTTAATGGCTAAATTTGTTCTTGACCAAAATATGTGTAGCTAACATGGCTAGCATTTAATCTTGAGCTAAAACTCGAACATTAGCATTGATTTGTAACCCTTACTTGCGTCCACATTATTGTAATAAGGGTAAAACTAAGATTTCCATTCATACTTTTTGGACTTTGTTCGTGTTGTTACTGTATTTTGAACTGTATCATATTTGACATTGCTATTTTATTGTATATCTTATTATTTTTGAAGGTGCATTGAGAATGAACACTAGCATGCGTTTCTTCTTTTTTTTTTTCAGTTAACAATCTCTTGAGTGTTCTCGCTGGTTGGTTGTTTATGTTCTGAGTGGGCACATACTCCAACACACAATTAATGACCACTTCAATCCGCAACTTTATTTTGGGACAAATGTTCTTTAAAGGTCATCGTAAAAATGTCCTAGAGGCAAGTCGAATAAAATGAAAAGGGGGCTGACTTGGCTTGTGCCGAACATTAATACATATGTAAGGAAAGGAAAATTGCCTATTTAAATAACCTTGCTTAAAATAGTGGAGGGTGTCATTAATCTTCATGTCATTGCCAAGGATAAAAGAGAGACTTAATTAGAGCTAATAGGAATTTCATCTCCCACTCTACCCCGACCTGTCAATTGGTGGTGATGATTCACTTTGTCTGTACTGGAGGAAAAAAAGAAAATAGAAATGACCAAAATGTTCATCCAAGAGTTATTGCTGAAATTTAGAATATAATAGAACTGGTTCCATTCGAAATCCCTAGTGTTCCTTCCAAAATCAGAGTACAAATTCAAACACGCACAACTTCTTTTTTTTACTTTAATAAACGTCACACAGGTGACGTTTCCCACTATACTTATACGCACTTGAGTGCCTTGTGATGTGCAGTTAAGCTAACTAGCTGTGCCTGTGCCTCGAAAATGCATTTGACCTTGGCTGTTGGCGTGGACACTTTAGAGTGCCTCGCCGACAGCCGACAGCGCTCACGGGTCACAGCGAGAAGGTGGAAGAGAGAGGAGGAAATACAGTCAGAACTGTCAGCCAGGGTGTGGACAGGGTCCTCGTGCTGGTGTTGGAAAAGCCTTGAGGGATAAACTCCAGCCACCGGAATCTTTAAGGAGATTATTTTTGCAGCTGAAACGTAGTTCTGGGTAGGCCTAAATCAAACGTAGTTATGGGTAGGCCAAGCTCACGAAGAATACGTCCCAGCATACACACCAATTTGATTGCAACTGTTCGTTTTGAAACGAGGCGGAGCTATGATTTTATATACCGATTCTTGATGATTTTTATATTTAATCATTGAAATTTGGCAAAGTTGTTAAAAACAATCGTTTCTGTGGAGTTTCAAATTTAGAATACATATTTTCACTTCATGTTGCTATGTAAATGTTGCTATGAATAAACTTTATATATAAATCTACAACATTTTTGGATGATTTAAAATCTTCCCAACCGTTTGATTCCTTTATATAAAACCTTCACACTTTCAACAGAGAAAAATGAAAACTAGGAATGTATTGCCTATACCAGTATCAAGTAGCGTGACAGATGACGCGCACTTTGCAAGTATCAAAATCATTTTGACCCAAACAAAGAAGTGTGTGACTTTCTTTCTCGTCCAGGTGGCTGTTGTTTGGAATCCCTGCAGTTTGTGAGACTCTGATCTTGGAAAGTAAATCGCCGGCTCCCCTGGATCACAGACTACCACAGAGATGCCCTTGAGCTTCAAATATAACCCTCAGCTTCTGAAGAGGGGCCAGCAGTCGCCTGCACGCAGCTTTATAGGGCTGCTTCATCGTGTTTTTTTTTTTTTTCTTTTTTGTTTGTTTTGGGGTTTTTTTGTGGGATATTAGTGGAGAATTGTCGACCAGGCAGCACTGAACACAAAACGCTTTGTCTCCTTTGTTGCTAAGATTGTTTAAAGGCAATTTCTTACAATGAATCTGCTGCGAGTGGTAATCATTATCTTTAAATATTTAAGTACTCTTCTTTTCTCAAATTTGTATGACTGGACTTCACTTAGCATTGGAGTTAATTTTAGTTCTGTTCATTGAAACAAGATGGAAGTTATTTTAAGGGAGTAAAGAATTTCATTCCACTTCATGATGTTTCATGATTACAAAGGCAACTTTGTTGATTAACTCTTCTTCCATAGCACCAGTTACCCATCCCTGATATACAGTGTACTTTTTCAAAGAATCCATGACGATAGCCACCGCTTTTCAGATTACATGTACTATGCCTTTTAGTCAAGATTTAACAAGCTCATACTTTTTTTTTGGGGGGGGGGGGCGGCAAGGCAGCATCTCAACACCTGCACTGGAATCGTTGCATGTCGCCAAGTGTAAATTGTACATCTTATTTCGAGGTGGAGGGAGCACGTGGGAGTGCATCCACGGTTTTCAAACACCCGGGTGGTTGCACAAGTTTGAATTAGAACATTCTAGGGACCCATCTGCCTAAACTCACAGTCGAACCATCCGCACACTGATCTAGCAGCATATTGTAGGTCAAGTCACCAACAGTCTAAGAACTAACTCTCGTGCGTTTTGCTTTTTTTTTTTAATTAGTTTTGTATCTTTTTCACAACAGCTTTAACAAGGACTGCTAAGAAGAAAGTGAGAAGTGAAGGGCGCCTTCAGTTACAGATTGCATCAACATTTGTGTTGCTTTTGCAGTGCATCGAAATAATTAACACTTCTGTAACAATTAAGTGTTAAAAAAAGTGACATCCCTCGGGTACATCGTAGGTGCGACTCACCCCCTTAATGCTTTTGTTTTTCATGACTAAAGTCTACCTTCTTTTTATGTCTAAATATTTGCGGTATTAAAGGGGGCGTTTGCGACTAAAAAAAAAAAAAAATAACAGCACAGGTCAGAGAGACAGTTTGAACAAATATGAAAATGTACAAATGACACGACTGGCTCTGTTTTTGATGTTGACATCTCGACTAGGGTCCAGGGAATTTCTGCATCCCGCATAGGATTATGTTCACCTTGGACGTTCCTCTGTATGTTCAAAGGTAAGAGTAGTATTTGGAATGCATGATTCTGCAGACGGCGCTGCGCGATGAAGTGCGCTGATGTGACGGAGTGCAGTTCAAAACTCTTCTGACAGGAAGCAAGTACAAATCTTTGAGCAAGGAGTCAAAGACATGCACGGCAATAGCATTGCGACTTCAAAGTTTTCATCTCAGATAATGTGCCTGCCAGGTGACCAAACCGAGTGAAGAGTTCTCTTGTGAGCTCGAAATTGGCTGCTTGACCCTTTTACTGTCCTTTGTAGTCTTCGACAATGTCAATAGAGAGGCTGTATTTTCTTTTTGTCAAGTGGTAAATCTGTCTGCTTTCCCCAAATGTCACGTTACTTATAGGCCATTGGAAATAACTGATGAGAGAAGAATCTAACCTTTGCCATGGTATCGCTTTGGTCAACTCCACCTTTGTCAGAAATATCCGCTGTTGTCCACATTTGCCCTCTCCGGTTGCTATTCAGTTTCCTCTTTTTCTTTCTCTTTTTTTTGTCACCCCGGAGTTAACTAAAAAGCTATAAATAAACGATTGACTCACAGCAAACAACTTTTTAGTATCCATCTTTGATTGCTCGTGTTCACCATATTACAAAATCACACACAAAAAAACAAAAAGCAATGAGAACCTTATCTTCATGCAGTCACAGTTTCATCGTTAATATTCTTCTTATTTTACAAGAAGACATCTGATGCAGTCGGAATGAATAATGCATGATCGTCTCAGTAACTATAAGCCCCGAAAAAATGAACGTGTTTCCTACCGGTGCGACTAACTGTGAGAAAGAATTGTTGGTCTAATTAACAGTATCACAGCTTTGCCAAAAAATGGTCTTCAGATAGAACACCCAAGACTGTGGGGAAGAGAGGCGCTGAGATTCTGCATAAATTACGACAGTATATTGTACAGCCGAGCCTCCTCATTTCTCTCAATAACATGACCTAATTTTTTTATGCGTAGGGGATTTGCCAGCATCTCTGACACCCCTAAGCCCCCTCCTCCAATGTCATATTTCAACATCCGTGTTAAGGAAAGGAACACACTGCGGCAGAGGAAATGGAGACTACAAGGTAAAAGGCAGGTCAGCAGCCATCTAAATCGGTCTGGTGAGGTGTCATGAGGTGTCTTCTTCGGCAGATTCTGCGCATGAGACAAAATATTTGAGTGATCGCTGGATGTGTGATATCCTTATATTTGGTCACGTTTCTACTTTTATTCGGTCGGTTGCAAAAGTGCCAAAGCAAGAGCTGTTCTTTTCACTCGGGTCGGTTGATTCGTGTTCATTTGCGATCCCAGCACAAGATAGCAACCTGAATTTGGAGGGGGTTGGCGTCATGTGCTGAAAATTGGTCGTCGACGGGCCGTCATGTGCTGAAACGTAGCCGGCGAAGCTGTGCGGCAGGTTGACCGCGAGGCGAACGGCGGCTTGTGTCGGAAATGGCCAAAATGAAAATGTACAATTTTCGTTAAATTCCCGATGGCCACCGAGCCCCTGCCCACCACACATCAGCGCAGAGCAGAATCTGTCTGTCTGCACCGCGATCCACTTTACCAAAATCGCGATATACCACCTCCTCCACTACTTAAACCTGCTCCGAGTTGGTCGAAAGTCTCGTCTACTTTCACTCACCAAATTGTCAAGTTTTTAAAAAAGAAAAAGCCCTCGGTCCGCCAAAACAACCAACGTGACAAAGTGAAATCTGCCAGATTGATATTTCGATCAAATGAGTGCTCCTATTGTAGTGTGATAGGCTGCGGTCTAGTTAGAGAAGCCGAGTATCGTTACAGTCAGCGGCCTTTTTTTCCCAATTCCCGTTACCTCCCTGTTGTTTCTTCACCGTAACGAGATTTCAGTGGTCGGCCCTGCGGAGACACAGATCAGCTGTGATTTCGCTACAGAATCATTATGGCTGAGGCCATTTTATTCGGAGCAAGTAGATGCTGTTTCGGGGGGCGGGGGGTCACACAAGTCGATAGATTGGAACCCCCAAGGGATAAAATCACGGAGTGGTTCATCAATCAGCAAAACAAACAAGACGGGCAGTTCAGACGCTACAGCTTACAGAGAAGAATGTTCCCTTTCCCCAGTCCCTTCAAAGAAGAAAAATCCCAAAGTAGTACAATGATTACCAAAAAAAAAAAAAAAAAAAAAAAAAAAAAGCACAAGCTCTTGATTTTATTACTTGAAAAGATTATATTTTTCAGGCAGGGTCAATGATGTCCTTAGTGTGCGTTCGCAGTCGAAAAGTATTCAGCTCCTGCCACAGCCACCCCATTTATTGTTGGAAAGTAGAGAGGAAAGCAACACGTTCCCTTAGCTTATTTGTGGCTGTGCCGCTCAGCGTCCTGCAGCCAACATATTGAGACAAGTGACAGAGAGGCAAATAGCCACAGCACAAACATGTTTTTCTTCCACTTCTTTTTCTTGCTCTCCTTCATCTTCTTCTTCATCTTCATCTTTTTAGCCATGTTGGAATTTATGAATAACTGTTGATTGACCAGCGTTTTTTTTTTTTTTTTCTTTCTCTTGAAACGATGGCGAGTTGAGCACTTGAACAAAACTTCTTTTGCCATGCTGAAAAAAGTTCCATCGCTGCCAAACAGTCGAGCTTGTTTGTCCCCAAGAAACCTCGTAATCAACAAGCAAACATTTGAATTTCTATTACAGTCAGACCTCCGGTTGAAGTGAATTAAAATTGTCGTAATTGGGCCTGGAGAGGAATAATCGGGGGGGGGGGAATGAACAGTTTGTAATGTCGGGCTTTGAATCCAGGGAAGAACAATTGTCACGCTCGAAGCAAGGTGAGCGTCATGGAAAGACAACTGAACAAACTTCAAACCAAACAGAATGGACTGAAGTCTTAATATGCAAACGTGTGTGACCGGGCAAGTGTAAGCAATAAAGATGCTAATTCAGGAGAGGCTAACTGACAATTATGTGGAACCAAAGCCAAGTCACTGGCTTATTATGTGCACACCGCTGTGGCAGCTAGTACGGCAGGCACACAAAACAATGAGGTTGAGCGCTGCCACCGCAGTTTTGTATGCCGGCTTCCACCCACAACTTATAAAATATTAAAGGTCTTTTTTTTTTTTTTTTGGGAGAGGGGAGTACAATAACACTCACTTCTAGCATTTACATATAAAGTGTGTGCTGTCGTGTAATAATGCCACTGCTTAAAGGCAGCGGTGTGTATGACAGGTTTGAGCCACGTTTGGGTTGGGAAGCCAGAAGTGAAGTTGTGTTGATGTGAAGAGTTTGCAAGAGAAAAGTAACGGCATCGGGATCCATCCGACTTTGGGCTTAGTTTTAAAATCAGGAAATGATCAATCTACTTCCGGTCATTGCAACTCACGCCAGACTTTGACCCGCATGCTTTGTAATGCGATGATGTTGTCTTTGGAACAGTGCATACAGAGAATTCATTAGTGTGTATTTACAATCCATGTCAGTAAACGCCTCCTGTGAGTTCATAATGCTCCTGTAATATGATGCTGGCATGTGTTGATTGACCGATCTTGATGGGAAATGTGTTATCCGCAATGACAATGACCCCTGAGATTTTTAGAGATGTAATCAACACGTAGAATTCATGTTGGCTAATTTCTTAGGAGTCATCAAGCATAAGTAGATGATGCAGGTCCCACATTATATTCACAATCGTACGGTATGTGATTTAAATGGTAAACTCTGGTTTTATTATATTTGTGGTTCACTCCAAATGCATTTAAATAGGACCAAAATAGTAATCTTTTTTCAAGGCCAATTCAGATTCTTGAATTGTATTTTAGATTTCGAGGGCTGACGTTGTAGGGCACATCCATCAATCAGTATGTTCATGCTATCTTGCCCGATCAACGGAATTCTCAATGGGAGCTAAAATCCTGATATGAACCCGAAAAAAATTGATTACGAATCCACAGCGAACAACATGAAAGCGAAGCGAAACGTTACGACCATCCCATCAACAACAGTTTATGCATAGTCGGACAAGCCAGCGAGATGTAGACTCAAATGGTCTCTGTGAAGGCCGTCTTATCTTGATGTAGTGGGTCGCTGGCATTGAAAATATGATAAATAAGAAAGCGTCTACCGTTCCACGATATAAGACAAATAGGCTGCTGTAAAAAGTGAGGCATGAAATATTAATGGCAGCTGCTAGTCGAAGCAAGCCTTCAACTTGGAAGATTCACTGTTCGATAGAAAATAACGGTGAAACAATTGTTAGTTGTGTTTTTTTTTTTTGTTTTTTTTTTTTGGTCGAAATTTCAATTTTCTTATTTCATGACTTGACAGCCGTTCATATAAATCGCATCCAGCAAGTGTATTAATTGAACGAATGTTGTTCTTGTGATATTTCCTTTTAAACGTGGCACAACTCGAAACATTATAATTACATTTTACATTCAAGTGCTCCAGAGCTCAAGCCAACCTCAAAGAGGAACACTTCAAATAAAAACTACACATTTCAAATGAGGGTTTTTATCTAGCGTTGGGGTTTCAAAGTAGCAGTAAAATAGAAAGTCCCTGTCACTTGAGACAGTGGGGCTTCTCTGTACCCGGTTTTTACTACTCATGTGGCCAATTTTTCGCCATAATGTACCTACACAATGACTATTTAGTTTTGAAGCTTCTGCAGTCAACAAGGGAGATTTTCCTAGCCACTGGGGAGGGTTTGCTGTAAATATAAAAAAAGAGCGACTCCATCTGTAAAAGGCCACCACACGACGTAGTGTAGTCCTTTGCCACTGCATAAATAAAATTGAATTGCAAATGGGCGGCCGCACTGCATATCGTGCCTGCTCATAGTGACGGCGGTAACATTTTGGTCACACGCTAACAACACAATACGTTGCTTGTCTTGTTGCTTGTTTCACAGTTAAGGGGGGGGGGGACCTGCCCTTGGCATGCTAAGTCAGAGAAGAAAAATGAATAAATCATAAAAGACTATACATTTAGTTATATGTAGTATACACAAGCACACACTTTTTTTTTTCACTGAAAGCGTTGCAGCCATATTCCAACACAATTTCATTGGCCTCCATTCACAACGGGTGCGTATATGCAAATCCGTGCGTACATTGTGCATCCGAGCATAACAATCCGAACATATGTCAATTCTAACCTTTTGTCACATTTCTACAGAGGACAGCGATGCTATAATCCGCCTCTGTTTGGGAAGGCCTGCTCTCACATATTTAAGTCCATCACATTTAATGACCAGTTCGAGCATCCTTCGTTTGTGTGAAAACAGGACAGCATCTGACCCTGCGGTGGTATGAATTTAAAGCGAGGCATGCAGTAGTTGTCAATCCACAATTCTCATTTCTTCCCCTCTGCAGTTTCCTTTGATGTACATCGGCGTACCCTGCATAAGCATGGCCGCTACAGTACATAAAACATTTAGTTTTCCCTGACATTTTTAGCAACTCAGCTCATTTCCCCCATCTGGACTCTTTTTCATCTTGACCGCATGACACCTTCCAGTCAATCATAGTCGGTAGCTCGTTACACCGAAGATACATTTACGGCGTGTTTGGAAATTTATTTATTTTTCACAAGGCTGCAACCTGCTGTAAATAGGTGGCATCTCTGCTCACATATAAACAAATCGACAGTGTGCTACTGATAAAATGTGCCCGTTGCACAGTGATTTTTTTTTTCCCGATAAGTGAACAGATGAGAGCGTCCTATAAAAGCTTGGTGGGTGAACATTAAAACTACATTGGTTGTGTTTTTGTGGACTGTCGCTCGGCGTAATAACTGGCGCATCTGAATTTTCATCCAGTTGCGTGCGTTTGGCAGACTGCGCTACGCCATGCTGGGGCGTTCCAGCTAAAAGTAGGTCTAAGTTGTGGCGCATGGGGGGGGGGATGTAATGCGATTTTGGTGGATTTGACCCGAGCGCGGGCCGACAGATTCTGCGCTCCGCTGAGGAATGAACCTCTTATTTCAAGGCAGCGCTGTCTCTCAGTTTTGACACCTTCAGGCAACGTGGATGTTATTTGAGGCATTCCTTAATGTTCATATTAGGATCCCTCATTTAGTACCAAATGATGCATGAAGCCCCAAAGACATCAGATTATTAGGTGAAATGAAAACTACTTCCCGCTCAAAAGCAGAACATGATGTTGTAGTTGTACCATTTAAAGGTGCAAGTTTGAAGTTTTTCGTGATAGAAGCGCCTGTGCCAGTTGGCAAGCGAATTCCCCAGAAACATCCTTGTATGAGCGCCACCCCCAAGGAAGCCCTTTCATATGAAGCCTCCTCTTTTCCTTATCCAACCCATGAAGCGTCTTCCCATGTGATATCTGGGGGACCTCACAGCCCTCTGCAGAAAGACTCATTTGCATATCCCACGTCTCCTGTTTGCATCCCATTCATCATTAAAGACGAGCTCAACGTTTTGTTTTTTTTTTCCATCGGTGTGTGATTTTAATCAAGCGTCGATTCCAGCAGAAATCAGAAAGGAGGGACTTCGTTCCTTTGTCTGCATTTTTGAAGGCTTGTGATCTGTGTAAATATTGCGCATGGATAAAGTGTGAACGTAAGCAGAAAGAGGCAAAAGGCAGGATTCCGAGACTCAGCACTTTGATGACGCCTGATGTGCTGCATTTTAGAGGATACAGTTAGCGTGAGCCATAGAGATACATTTCCAAGTGACAATGTTGGTTTTCTTTGGGGGACATTGAACTCTACAAATACAATCATTGTGTCTCGCACCTGCAATGGTGGGAATAAAACACGCCTGTCGAGGGGGCACCAATGTCAATTGCACCACTGTATCTGCCGAATTCGGTGGGTCATTAACCCGCGAGACAAGCGCGCTGTCGCAGCAAGAACTGAGACTAAATTACCCAATCAACATTACAGCATTCTGCCCGGGACCATGAGTCACCCTTCAACAATGTGTTTGTTTGTGGGTATCAAATATTTATAGAATCAAATATGTGCGGCATAGAGTCTTCACTAATGCATAAACTGTTTCATTAAATATAT
>NW_017805532.1:1163248-1306302 GCF_001891065.2 Hippocampus comes | reverse complement strand
ATATATATATGAAATATGAAGCCACATAGCCATTTTTTCTCAGACGCTAACTTCTGAGTATGTCAGCGTAAAAGTATCACATGCACAACATCGAGCAAAACACTGAAATAACCTATTTCTGGTGCTAAGTATTTGTTATACCAGTTGCCTGTGGTTTGATTTAATGAAATACAGGCTGTTTTTTTTTTTTTTTTTATGCTTATGGAGAAAAAAACAAAACAAAACAAAACAGTAACTATGTAGTTTGTAGACTCTCGAAAGCACCGTGAACCCAATTACTGCACATGAGCAGATGGCTGTGAAATTTTGGATGGGCACTCACACACCCTGCCTCTAATCCACTGTCATTGAAATGCATACAAGTGATTAAATGTAACACGATGCCACCACTGAATCACAAACAGGTGACCCAACATGGTCGGAGCATTTCAAGCGGTCCCAACAAACCCCAACACGGTGATCAACGAAAGGTCACGTTGGCATGTGCTCGGCATTCGTTATTACGGCAAATTCAGGATTGGCTGCGCTTCCGCTGGGAGTTTGACGCTGGAATACTTCTGCAGGCTCTTCTGAGATATTTGCTGTGATGTTTGTCAACAACCCCCTCATGCGAAGGCAAGACACTGCAACCGCATCCCGGAGCTTCAAGCGCACGCACACACACACACACACGCACACACGCCCACGTGCACACACGCACCCTGCATGAAGATGTAAGTGGAGCGAACTCCACATCATAAAATAATCATAAGTAGACTGCGTTGACACGTAACAATCTTATTCACTGCCAGCGATAAATGTCGATGCCAAACATGCATTGTAACTGGGAGGTTGGCAGTGAAA
This sequence comes from Hippocampus comes, assembly GCF_001891065.2. Lineage (NCBI taxonomy): Eukaryota > Metazoa > Chordata > Actinopteri > Syngnathiformes > Syngnathidae > Hippocampus > Hippocampus comes. The sequence goes on along the minus strand of NW_017805532.1, from coordinate 1,305,459 downwards.
GAATTTGGTTGTGTTGGGCCGAAAGAAAAACGTTTATGTGCTGCGTTTTGGACACCGTTCACACTGCCATGTTTTGTGGAGTCAAGTTTATTTTTGGAATCCATCCATCCATTCATTTTCTACCTCTTATCCAGGGTCGGGTCGCGGGGGCAGCAGCTTTAGCAGGGAAGCCCATGCTTGCCTCTCCCCAGCCACTTCTTCCAGCTCTTCCCGGGGAGCTGGGTGACATAGTCTCTCCAGTGAGTCCTGGGTCGTCCCCGGCGCCTCCTGCCAGTGGGACATGCCCGGAACACCTCACCATGGAGGCGTCCAGGAGGCATCCTAATCGGATGCCCGAGCCACCTCATCTGGCTCCTCTCAATGTGAAGGCGAAACGGCTCGACTCTGAGCCCCTCCCGGATGACCGAGCTTCTCACCTTATCTCTAAGGGAGAGCCCGGACACCCTGCGGAGAAAACTCATTTCGGCCTCTTGTATCCGGGATCTCGTTCTTTCAGTCATGACCCATAGCTCGTGACCATAGATGAGGGTCGGAATGTAGATCGACCAGTAAATTGAGAGCTTCGCCATTTTTTGGAATCAATTGATATTTTAATATCAATCTTTGTACTTATAAGTGTCTTCTTATTGTAGGTTTTTGAAAAAAAAACATGTCCGAAGAATCCTGTTTTCGTGTCGAGTCGGTTGAAACGCTTAAGCAAGCGTGCCAACTTTAGCGTCAACGAACGTCACACATCATTACAATCTAGACAGGCTGCCAATAAACACAAGTGACCCATGCATAGCCAGATCACATCATTTATGACACCATTCAAGAAATCCAGACGAGACCAATCAGCGAAAAGCGGTTGCTCCAAATGATAACATTCTATTCAAAAACTCAAACTTTCCGAACAATAATGCTGTCTGTTAGCTTCCAGATAGCCGTTGGATTTCTATCACCATGTTTTCCCTGCTTGGATTTCACTAAAGTTTGGCTCACATTCGCCAGTTCAACTCTTACGGTTGGACAAGTCAACTCTGGTGTAGTTCACCTCAGGTCAAGTGTAAGCCGTGGAACGTTAAAACGACTTGGCTGTTGTGCCATTCACATTGCATTGTCAAAGAGGCCGAGCCATTTTCAACACGGTCATTTCACAAATTATTTCTTTGTTGCCATATTAATACCAATTTGCGACTGAACAGAAAAGCTTTGAAGCCTCTCCAAATCGGTAGTATTCATTCTATTTTGAGTGTCAGTAATTTTGCAAATCTAGCATATAGTTTACAGCCACAGGGCATTTTCGCGAGTTAAGCCTTTAAGGCTGCTTCCTTTCAGGCTGCCAAGTGCTTCCAACATGCTCACAGCATGAAACCAAGTGGTGTGTGAGCCTTTTTAGGCCAAGAGGACCCCTGATGCATGCCTGGTATCAAGAGAAAAAAAAAGTGTGACTCAAGCATTCTGCTCTGAATTAACAATGACCAAGCGGTTCCTCGATACGCACAACCGGCGATTTTTTTTTGTTCTCTTCGTTTCTGCTGAATGACCACCGTGTTCCACCTTTCAAAGTTGGTTTTGACCACTGTTAGCTGTTTACAGCACATGAGACAAACATTTGCCAAGTCGACATCACATCGCCGCGCCTATGTGCCAGAGACTATAACGCACGGCTAGAAATTCCAAATGATCCTGTTCCTGTGACACGCTAAATGCAGCGCCTGCTGGAATCAGGCCACCCATTGTGAAGATGAATCGGCCAAGAAACACAGCACTCCGGGGTTTGTCGGTGTTCCACGTCCTTCTTGGATGTGGAATGCAAATGTTAAATCAGACTTCATGGCATTTGGTTTGAATCCAGAATCTATTGGAACCTGTTCTTCAGAGAATCCGAGGCAGTAGGCGGGGGACACCCTGAACCTGTTGCCAGCCAATCACAAATGAGGAAAATATAATAGCATTTATTGTACTTGAAAAAAATCTAGTGCGGCGCCTTTGGTGTATTGCTAGTTTCTGTTAACATCTCGGCAATTTAGAGTAAAGGAACTAAAACATGGCTACTGATCATAAACAGCAGTCACACTTCCAATCCATTTCAAATGTGTGTCTATTACTGTATTTGGCTTCCGCTCCATATTTTCACTTATTTTTTATTTTTTGTCACTTACACAAACCAGTAGTTCCGACATCATGTTCCTTCGTCAAAGGAAAAGAGCAGTCCCAGAAGTATTTTTACCCTCAACTGACAGATGCTGTTGAGTGGTCGGCAAGAGCAAACCATCCCAAAAATGTGATTATATTGACACTCATCTTAACCCACAACAGAAGCAGAGAATGCTGTCCTCCGTGAATAAAAAAAAAAAAAAAACACCTGCGAAACCGTAACGCATCCATGACAAGACCTTGAAGGATTGTGTTGATGATACTCACCCCCGCAACTTCTTCCCTTTTGTGAGAGAGGCAAGGAGAGACAGAAGATCAATAAAACTACAGACCAACGCACGGAGTATTGGCCGTTAAGATGTCAGGAACACGAATCTTTTGCTAAAAGACAGTCCAAAAGAAAGCGGTCGCCCATATCTGACAAAATATCAAGATAATTAATTCTTAAAAAGGGAGGTGTTGACAGTTAATCAGTTAATCATCACCCCACGCCCCCCAAAAGAAAATATAAAAATGGACACTTGATATAATTGTATCCCAAAAAGATAGCTGTCCAGATGTTTTTTATTGAATTGAAGAAATATAGAGATCAAGCAGACAGTTCAAGTCTCTCTGTTGCCATATTGGCAAATATCCATCCCGTCTACGAGTTGAGGGCATGCAAAAATCTTTGTACCTTCAATAACCTTCTACAAACGTTAACAAAGTTTCAGTAATGGGCTCCAAGGGTTTTGGTATTTCATATAAAAAAATAAAAATAAAAATAAATCACTCAGCCAGGTTTCACAATAGGCATGCAAATGGCTACAAGTACATAAGAAAAGATGCTGGCAAATTCATTTTTTGTTGGAGGTGCCAAGCACAACTATGGCTGGCGCTTGTGTTTGTCTGGTTACTGATACTTGCACACCCCCAGAGATTTATCGTTTCCATGGATACGGACGTGGGTGATGCTGTTGGGGACTCGAGGGAGACCTTGTTCTTGCGCGGTTTCTGTTACTGTGACGGCCCAAATTGCAGCTTGTGTTCTTAGGAGTCGTGATCATTTACAGCCAAAAGATAGCAATTCAATGCTGAGCCGCTGCAGGATTTTTAAATTTGTTTTTAATTGATTTGAATGTGTGGCTTTTGTCATTTTGATATTTCAAAAGTGCCGTCCATGTGTTCAAAAGTACTAACCAGTCGTCCACCGCGCCGCCACATATTGACACAGATGGTGAATATTCTCAGTGGGTTCTTCAACCACTACACAGTGTGAGTGGAATATGATAGCTGTCAGTGTGTGTTTTCGGTCCATTCTTATCCAGGCTGACATGAAACAGTAATATTTAAGCACCCTCGCTGGAATATGTAAATAATTCACATGGAATGTGAACAGCTAACTGTGCTTGTGACAGGCAATGACAAGAAGGATTTATAACTTTATCATCACCATCTTTAACACACATCATACTTGTCAGCGTTACTTATCGACGTGAGAATCGTCTTCCAGCACCCTGTTTTTTTTTGTTTGTTTTTCGTTACATTCCCCAGTAGCTGCGGTAACTGGGGCGCTGCAATATAATTAGCAAACTTTGTGGATGTGACAGTGATGACAGAAAATATGCTTTCCCTTATCCAGCCAACCATCCATTTTCATAATGACACAGAACAGCGTTCGTGTCCACAAAAATTGTAGCACTCGTACAAAACAACAGACAAAATCTATCCATCTATCTATCTATCTGTCTGTCTGTCTGTCTGTAGTATGAAAGATTTTCAAGCCATGAAAATCAGTAGCGTGCAGGCACCATCTGACCTTTCACCTTCGGACAGCCAATGGGTAGCGGTGGTACAAGTCACATGTCAAAATGAGTCAAAATCGACCAAAACACTTCATAATGATTAAAAACACGAGATGATATGGTACCGCGTTGAGGGACTTATCTTTTTATGATTTTCATATTGCCAGCGTTAGTAAAGTGGGAGGAGGTAGAAATGTTTTGGTGAAATGAGCTGACGCTTCTCAACATCCTCAAGATGATGCCACATGATTGCCGCGAGTAAGAAATGCACCATCTGCATGGCTGAATTACTACGATCACTACATATGTCAACTTTATGCTTCAAATTAAAGTCAGATACAAAGACAACAAAAAAATCCGATTTGTTACATATGCCCAAAAGAAAATCGAGCTGCAATGTGAACAAAGCCCAATTGTTACATTTCATGAATCCATTTGAAATGTTGTATCACGTCAACTGCATCGCAGAGTAAAAAAAAAAAAATTTAATGGGAAGTGGTTAATTGAATGTAATTTTCCGTCATTACTGTCATTCAAACTAATAAGTCCAAGGTTGGAAAAAAAAACCCAAACACTTCATGACTGGTTTAGTTTCTATGCATGGAAACTTGACGCAAAGGGTTACTTCCCTCTATTAATCAGCTCCTTTTCCACCCCTGCAGTGTCAGTGGGAGCCTTGGTTTTGATCCATCATGCGAGTGTCGACATGGTGGAAACACTGCTTGGCAGCGGAACATTTCTTCACACATTGAGTAAATGGTTTAAATTCACTGGAAATGTTGACACATAATGTCGGTAATCCAGTTGTTTCTCATTTTGAAAAAGCTGATGGTCACTCATTAACTGTTTATTGTTGGCTCTGGAGCACTAAAAGAGGAGAATGTGTGAAAGCCTTTTTGGTTTTTACGAATGACTAACTGTTAAATGGGTTAATACCTTTTAAAAACAAAAATGCGTACGTCCCACTTAATTAGCCCCTAAAACGTCAACGGCAAATGAACTGAACTGACACAATGCCACAAAATGGAACTTCAGAAGAGTAAAATGGACTTCTCAACATTTCCAGACAATTATTAAAAGTTTCCAGCGTCTGAGGCCACCAACAAATTCTTGATTTAGTCACGGCGGTGGTCGAGACATTACATGGATTACACCGGGACATACCATCGTTATTATGCTTGCACACTGGCACCGGATTCTGGAAAACGTTCCGTATCAAATCTGCTGAATATCTTTGAAACGCAAAGACCACTTTGGATTCAATGCAATATCGAGAAAGCTGATTGGATGATCAAATGTTGTTGTAGCTGCCTTTCAAAGACGGAAATCCTGCCAGCGATTGTCTAACGATAGCACTGAGACGGTAGCAAAGTGTTTGCTGAGGAAAATTTGAGACGTCGACGCCGACGCCAGGCAGCTCAGCGGTCCGGGATGAGCGGAAGAGTGGGGGAGAAAAATATAGACGCTTACATTGGGTAACATAACTCCGCTGTGTGTCCCAGAGTTAAGGGCCGATGGGAAAATATGATACAATGCAATATTCTCTTTGGAATTAATTCAATGTCTTTTCTCCAAGAGCATCTCATTTAGTCTTGCTTGACTTCCTTACCACGTCCCACACACACTCTTTCTCTCTCTCTCTCTCTCTCTCTCTCTCTCTCTCTCTCTCTCTCTGTCTCGCTCTCTCTGTCTCTCTCGCTCTCTTCATCCCTCTCTTCTGTTTCCATCCTGCTCCTTCCCGCCAGAAGCAGCAGCAGAAGCAGCAGCAAACTTTCCCTTTGCCTTGCCTTGGGCTTTTGTGAGACTTTCTTTGTGGCGAGTATAAAGAGAGGGAGAAACAAGACTCGAGCCGAGAAGTCTGATTGGGAGGGACGAGAACCTGCAGACATGGAAGATGAGAGTGAGATAGAGTGATTGAGAAAAAAAAAAAACCTCTTCAGGTCCACTGAGCGGTGGAGGGGAGGAGTGAAAAGCCGATTGAATCGCTAACAGGAAAAAGAGGGGGAGAAAGTGCTTATCCCCTTTACTGGCTGTTTTGAAGAGGTTAACCTCATTAATTTTGCGGTTATGGAAATGTTGAGGGCATGACATGTAATAAAGCCTTGTGGTAATGGTACATACTCAGTCGGAATGCCTACTCGGTTCACCGTCAAGTTTTAATTTGAGACCATTTTTTTGCCTCGTAGATGCTTAACCCCTGTCTCTACCCGGTTGATCGAATAAAGTCTTTGTCCTCCTTCAAGGGGAAGCATTAGCGTCAGACGGGGTGGCCCGTCGACTCCCAAATTTTTGAACCACATCTCAGTGGCTAAAATAAAAGAAGAAAAAAAAATCGTAAATGAATCAAATATGAGAAGGTCACTGTGTTTTCCAGCCCGTTGCTCATCCTAAGCGGGTCTCCGTGGATCCTAATGAGGATGGATGTGAGCTGTGCAGGACTCAGTGGTCTGAGTTCAGCCACTCCAAAAAAAAGAAAAAAAAAAAAAAAGAAAAAGCAAGTGAAGGGCAAACAAGACGAGGAAAGTTGGGTAAGAGGAAGGACTGATGTTTCAGATAAACGACCATGAAGGATTTAGTGTGGCTAGCTGAGGGACTATACTCGGTGTGTAGAGTGGAAGGGGGTTAAAGGTCATTTTTCTGACTCCTTTGGAAGCAAACGTCCAGAGAGCATTATCTTCTTGCTTGTAACTGCAGAGTCAACCCATATTTATGCCGGCTAAACAATACTTCCTTAATCCTCGTCTTAACAAAGACTTTGTACTCTGAAGAAATCCTGTAGTTCCCCCCCATGCTGATCATATCCTCAGTGGATTGTAACCAATCGCATCAGGAAGGTTATTTGTAATTAGCGAGAGAAACTGAGACCTTGTTTTCTGACTGATTATATATGAAACGATGATTGCAGGAACAGAAGGCGGTATCGCAATAAGATGCCAAGAAACGCAACTGGCCAACAGGGATGATTTATAAGACTTGACTAACTGCATAAAGTTAGAGGTCTATATCTGCATTAAACAAAAGGACACCCGATATCTTTCATGATTCATGAAGCACAGGGTGTGTATAACTCAAGGTCAGACTGATAACTGTGCGATGTTGGCTGATGATGTCCTCCACGGTCAAAGCCCTGTGGAAAAAGACAGAGTGTTCGGATATTCCTGTGAGTTTGCTCACTAATCTAACAGATTTCACGAAATCCCTCACACGGGATGGTTTAACGTATCCAGTTCCGGATTCATACAGTCAAGTTCACGAATCAGGTGTCAGGGTGTGCAAACTTAATCTGTACTGCATCGTCTTTTGTGTCAATTATGGTAAATAATGCATCCGGCAGGCAATGAATTATCATAATACATAAAGAAGTCTATCCGTAATGACTGCGTGTGATCTCAATTTTAATTACAGTGCCCGTTGTAAGTTAATGGCCGTGTAAATTTGGAACAGCGAAAGTACAACTGTCAGAATCGCTGAACTCCTCGGTTCTAAAGTCATACAATGGCCTGTGAAGAAACACCTTATGCAAATGAACATTATCATGGACGTTTATCTTTTATATCTGTATTAGTTGACAGCAGGATACATTTCACTTTGCATCATTAATCAGAATCCTGAAGACCATCGTGTAATTTCTTCAAAACTAGATCATGGCTAATTTTGAGTCCTCGATTAATCTTGGAATGTAGGAGGAATACGCAAATACCTCACAGGGAGGCAGGATCCAAGATTCGAATCCCGAAATTCAGAAGTGGGAACTAGTATTAGTAGTCCACTGTGCTGTCTGCAAATGAACGCATTGCACGGAAATCAAAGTTAACCATGTGGATGCTGTCCTACGACGAGGCCAGTTTCATTTTATTCCAATCGTCTACAAGATGGGATCTGAGACTCAATTTGTGCAAAAATATGAAGACAAATGACAGCGACAGATATTGGGGACTTGTCATCAAACAAAAAAAAGCCTCCTTGAACAGCTGAATTTTATTTGAGATTAATCTAAGGCACTTTAAATGGGGGCAAGTATGCGCTGAGTCCATTTTAATATGACTTGGAAAGTGATTCCTTCATTCTGAACACATCTACGTGCCCACTTATAAGAAGGTGTGCGCAGTTGTACAACCACATGTCGGTTGTTGATTCTTGACAATGTTATAAAACAGTCGAGATCTTGTATGACTGTTACCCAGCTACATGACAGAGAGTAAATAGGTCGGCATGCTCAGCCCACACATTTGCGTGAGTGAGGGAGCTTTCTAGGGAAAAATCAAAATCCAGTGATCCCGGCTCCCCGGGCTTGAACGTGTTACTGCAGGGCACGAAAAGAGGTTAGAGCAAGGCTGAACAGACTGATTCAAAAAGCAAATCAGCAGAGACTGATTCAGCACCTTCCATTGTCGAGCTTGTGCGCTGCAGAGGAGGAGAGAGTGGAGAAGTCGTCTCCATCATTGAGACTTTTACGTCGTCTACACTGATGTTTCCCCCATGGGGGTTACAAAGCCGCTGTTTGGTCTCACCGTGATATATAGACTGCACAGAGATAGAAAGATGCGACCATGCCAATGGGAAGGCAGCACAGGTAGTAACGTCTCAACATCTATCGCATGGCCGCTCACTGCACTCAATGAGAATGTCGTCATGCTACTGTTACACTAAACAGTGAACCACTTTCTGAATTCACCCGCTGGCATTTATTTACACAGACACTATTCAGCGTAAACAAACAAAGCAGTGCACTGGTGATGCCATAGTGAGAGTAGTATTGCAAGATGGGTTCAGTGGGGTTTTTAAAGACTGACAAAAACACAGAATTGGAACGTGAACCTTGATGTTTGAAATGGATCGAATGGAGTAACTTTACTTTTAACTGCTAATTAAAAAAAAAAGAAAACCCATTTTAGTGTCTTCAACCAGCAATCACTCATACCAAAAATTATTATAAAGATATTAATATCAAAGCTTTTCTTTTTTTATTATAAAGCTAAGTTTGTTCTCGACCAATTAGCCTAGCAGCTAACACAGCTAGCATGTACAATTGCAACCACAGCATTGATTTGCAACTCCGTTAGTGAAATTTGAGTATCTCTACAATTCTATTTGTATTGAAGTAAAAAGTAGAAAACTGTAAACTACTTTATTTTCATGTGCCTAAGTATCTTGATGAGGTTTGCACCAAAAATAGCAAAAATATACATGGCAAAACAAAATATATCATAGAACAGCAGTATAAAATAACTACTAAATGTCATTTCAAGTCCAAAATTGATGAGAATATCAAACAAATATGTCCTTGGTCAAACCTTGAGTCTGCCTCCACAGATGGTGTGACTGGATTTGCAGATTTTTCCACGACTTTAATTTTGTAGGGCATGACCGGAAATGCTTGCCTCTGTATTTTACTTGATGATGGTCCTGGCGAGTTGCGAGCGCTCACTCACCTCCGTCTCCACTCACTGCGGTAGTAACGGGCCAAGCAGGCACCTGGCACCCTCACGCCACTTGTTCCGGCGCGTCTCTCCACTCCGCTCCACCACAGAAGAGGACTTTATCAAACAGGACATATTTATCCGCTCCACTTCTCTCGCGGGGGGTGACGGAGGGACAACTTTGAGTTGATCTCGTCGTGATTTGTTCCTCCCATTCTCTCCCATCTTTGCCCAAGAAGCACGTCTCTTCTCGTTGTGAGAGGATGGGACCGCTCCTCCTCTCCATCGCCCTGTGCGTGAGCGCCGCTGTCCCGCAGCATGTGATGGGTGAGTAGGGGGGGCTGGGGGGCAGCCTTCCACTTGTTATCGCATTAAGTGCTTACTGTTTATTGGAAATAACCAGTAGGGTTTTGTGCGTAAACAGTATTGTCATTGTGTTTGTATCCCGTGCGTAATTGGAAATAAACCGCGCTGACATCTTGCTCGACTATTTCCTATGCTTATTTTGAAGTGGGTCTCGACAAAGTAGCATCGCATTTTACACCACCGCGTTTGTTATTTCTCTGCCAAGGGGCTTTTGGAAAGCCTATGTCATGTAGAATGCACTCTTATCCTGAGCTGGGTTTGGTGCCACTGGATAACAAGCTGACCAGGCAGCCAGACAGACGTCACTTTTAATTCCACCCCAAACTGAATTACTCGAGGGCTGAAAGATAAGGATCGCTTGCCACCGTATTAGGGTGAAACCTTTTCGAATGACTTGAGGCCAATTGAAATACTTAGAATTGTGCTCATTCGTTGAGTGACTGCTGCAGCTCCATACTGATGTTATTCTACACCCCCAATATATATATTTTATATATATATATATTTTATATATATATATACACACACACACACGCACGCACGCACGCACGCACGCACGCACACACACACACACACACACACACACACACACACACACACACAAATACAAAACATTCAGCCCAATGACAAAGTCAACATTTCCTATTGAAACTTCAGACTTTTCCATTCATTCCAAACATCTTGAGTACTAATTTTCACATTTTCACTTCTCCAAAATGCCATACTTTTAATAACACAATTCACAGAACATAAACACATACATACCTTCATAAATACATCAATTCCTTCTTCTCCCCACATTTCTGGACTGATTCGCACAATTCCAACTTCAAATGATTACGCAGGAAATCTTGGCCGTTATTCCCATTCCCAGATTCTCCAATTTTCATAAAAGCAATGAAGAGCTATTAAAGAAAGCACAAAGGGGTCATGTTCTGCTCATTCAGGGTGTCTCATGAACTACACCCTTTGCCAGAATTCCCCCATTTTCCTGAAAAGAATAAAATCCACCAAATTCCAGAGCAAGATCATACAGATTTATCCTCTCCATCCAGATTTCTAGAGCGATTCAATCCATTCCGAGTCTCACGGCATACCATTTCAACATCTCACTTCATTCTGCCGTTCTGCATCAGCGTGCTGTTTCTCCAGAAATAGCTTTCTCTCGTCAGTTGCTTGAGCTGGAGATTAAACATCCTCCTCCATCTTTGCCCTCCAGTTGTGTGGTGACAGGACGATGTAAGCCTTTCCAGAGTGTATATTTTACAGTCAGTCAGGGCAAGCCTACCTGTGGGATTGCAGTAGAAAGCGGCGCAGCTCTCCATGGAAGTGGGTCATGACAGTCTCGCTGTCTGTGCACATTTCGTAACATGCACGCCTCAGGAGTCACACATGTCATGCAGACCGAGTTCCGGAGGCTCCCTAAGCCTCTCAGTGTCAAACGTGTGGCCGACTCGTGTCATGAAGGCAGTGATGTAGACTTACTCCACTCAAAATACCAGCCCAATTAATTAGCGTTCCATGATGCCAAATCGAAGTAAAACACATCCAGAGAGGAGTCGGAGGTCATCTAAACGTCTGACAGAATGCCGTCTTTTCTTTTTGAGTTCCAACCAGGAACTCAACCACCACATGGAACTTGGGCTCATTAGGGATTCTCTTTGTTGACACCGTGCACAGGCTTTTATTCTTTGCTGGAGGTGGCAAGTGTCCTCTGAGAGACAGATGCTAGCAAACACCCTTCGGAGGATATCAGAGAGTGTCTTTGTCCCCCGGAACATAGTGATGGGGTGGAAGCATTCGCCTTCAGGTAGAACTGACTGCATTGTTTTCTTAAGGGAAGCATCGCAACACGTCTCTTTCTCTGCTTGGTTACTGGTGCTGAGTCGTACACATTGTTAGGAGCGCGGCTGTCCGGCTGCAGAAGGCAGCGCATGACTACTCCCGTAGGCCCGGCCGGTTCGTGAATGGAAAGATGCTTTTGCGCTTGTTTAGAAAGGCCGTTTGAAATGAACGCTATGCATCTTGTTTCCGGGTTCTGTGCTTTTCATAATGGCTGTGACATTACAATCTCTGAGGCAAATGGACGGCCATCTGGAAAGGCGATGTGGTGGTTGTTTGTTATTGATGAGTCACAATGAGGATTGGACTGTTGGTCAGCGTTCGTGTTGCTGAAGCAACAATGACCCATTAGAAGGTTGTTTCACACCACATCACATGTTGTGATGTGATGGTTGTGGTTTTAGATGCATGGGCAAAATTTGTTGCTCTTCCTCGCATTTTAAACCTCAGGGAAAAAAAACCCAGACAATACATTCAACCATTCAGTAGCCACTCTTCACACTTTGAACTCCAGCTGGCAAAGTACTACGGCACAAATGCACTTTGCAGTGGAAATAAGGCATGCATATTTCTATAATTCAGGATCACAGTTACCGGTACATTAGTAAAGAAAATACACAGTTGAAACGTGCACTTATTATACTTAAAATATTTCTTTCTCAGAAAATTATCTTCTCTGCCATGTGAAGTAACGTCTGAGTGGCAATGAAGAGATGTTAGCCCAGCTAGATAGCTAATTATCTTCCTCTGTAGTGAGTCTATGGTATCTATTTCACCAATTGTCGACACGCTTAATCTCGTAGCTGGGTGCAAATATTAATTTCAAGACAAGATTGTCACTATTTAATAACATTACCTTGAATCTGTTGAGTGGTGTTGCGTGGCTCTTTCGTAAATGCGATAACGTATTAAAATAATTGCCACCTCGAGCAACACTTCTTGAGAAGCAAAATGTGGTACCCTCCCCCAAAAAAAAATTACCAAAAGAGTCGACTTTTTCAACTCGGGGAAAATCCGTTGGGCTCCCTGACTACTTGCGTCACTTTGACTGGCAAAGGAAAAAAAAAAAAAGGGTAGTTTTAGCCGTTTCAAAACAATACATCCATCCATTTTCCGAACCACTTCCCACTCAGTGATGGTGTCGATGTGCGTGTGAATGGTTGTTTGCCTCTATGTGCCCTCCGACAGACTGGCGACCAGTTCAGGGTTTAATCTGCCTTCTGCCCGAAGTCTGCTGGGATAACTCCCCACGACCCTGTTCAGGATAAGTGCTGTTAAAAATGGACGGATGAATGGACATTTTAAAAACCCGTAAAAACAGTAACCGTCCCATGCTTTGAAAATAAGTCCCATTTATGGCTTAAATGGATCGCAATCTTTTCAAACGCTCATTATATTTAAGCCGGTGAAGGTTATAGTTTTAAGTCCAGGTGACTTTGAATAACAATGACTCGTGGCCAACCTCTATAGCGTCCTTCACTCGGCGTTTAAAAATCATGGTCTTCAATCAGTCGAGAGAGGTCACGGCGCTGTCAAGATTCCCCGCCGTGATGATCAAAAGGAGTCAAAGTCACTCATTGGAGGACAAGCCGCGCTTAATGGTTGAACGGGATTTATGAGTCAATCTTCATCAGGCCCTCCCTCAACACTGGTCAGCGGCTTCACTTTTGATCACAAAACTTGATTCCAATTAGGATTTGAGAGAGATTTTATTTGTCTGTGATGCTGACAAGTTAATGGATACACTGCTATTTGTCTTGGTGTCGCTCGGGTCTGTGTTGTGCTGCCCACATTTCAAGCTTGACTGATTAGAAGGACGGTTGAGGGACAGTTATGGAGACGGCAAGGACACATGCTGAGGAAGAGCTCATCAAAGGAACTTTAATAGGCCCTGAGTGGCGCATGGGTTTAATAAGTTTTTGGGGGGAACACTGGGGTTGCAAAATGGTGAGAATTTTCAAAGTGGGAATCTGTCAGTGGGATGGAACGAGAAGTTATACGAATAAAGTAGGACTTTAAAAAAAATTGGAAGTTGGCTCTTGATAGGGTACTTCAAAAAAGTTGGATTTTTTTGCTTTGTGTTGCAAGCCAAAATTTGATGTTTGAGGGAGCTGGAGATATGCCGCTGCCAGTGGCAAAAAAAAAATGGAGCAATTAATATACTGCAATGCATGGCTGCTTACTTATGAGAAAACTTATTGTATTTATTGTATGCGTAATTATCATACCTTCCATTAAATTACCCCCGTAAATTCTCACAAATTCCAATTTGGAATTTTTCCAAAATTCCTAAGCCTAAATTTCTATGGAAACTAACCAGCAATGTTCTGGAAATTGTCCATCTTGGGGAGCACACATGAGAGCTTCCAGTCCAAAAGAAACTAAATAACAGTCTGTCACATTTTTCTCCCTAATTGAGTCTCTTGTATTCGATTCTTCACCTTTTCCGGTTACCTATCGCCACGGACAAAAATCTGCATTGTGGTGCAACTTTGTATTCCAAGGCGACTTCAAGTTGATCAGCTCTGCGTTTCCATGCCGAAGGTGTTTAATTAATAAGATGTGACGCATTTCAGCTTTGAAACAACCACAGCGGCCTTATGGCTTTGCTTTTATGATAATGGACGGATGGATCGATTCTATTCAGTCAAGCGCAGGAACAATCACAGTCAAGGTTAGTCCTGTAAAGTGAGGCACCCCGTCAAAATAAAAGTGAGTTGCGATTCCAATCCGAAAACAATCAGCGCAAAGCTGTTGTTGGTCTCCTTGTTTACATTTTTTAACACAGTTGTGCACTGACCCTTCAGCTGAAACTTTTTTGTCGTCGGTTTACGTTCCACCAAGTAGAAAAAAAAATGCAGTGTGATGAAACAAGAAAAGACCCATTTCTGTCTTTTTGTACGTTGTACCTTCAAATGAGTTAACCCGGGGCATATTTGCCCCATAAGGTAGAATTTCAACCGAATTAAATGGAATAAAGCGGAAGGGGATTTCAACTTCAAAGTCCAGAGACGGTTATCGCGGATGGATGATTTTGGCGATCCTTTCGTGAGCACAATTTTCCACTTGAATGGGTGCGGTTCGGTCAGCTCTGCCCCCCCGCCCATAATTTCGACCAAGTGTCACAGTAGCATCAAACATCACCGATCAAACTGCCGGCTCCGCGTGCCTCTACAGAAATTCAATGAAGGCAACATGACTTCAGATAACGTGTAAAACTGTGGCAGGCTGTTCAGAACTGGTGCTGTGATTCATTTCCAGACTTATGTGGTTCGCTGAGTAACAAACACGTCGACTTCTTTTTTTTTTTTTTTTTTTGGGGTCGAATAATCTTCACACAGGTCACTGTGTAGCGGTGGGTTTACCTGACTTTGGCACAGGCGGCGTTGGTTCCAGTTCCTACTCAGTGATGGTGTAAATGGGAGTCAGCCACTCCTTTTGCCCCAAGACAAATGAAATTGAGACCCTGAACAGGATAAGCGATATACCGTACAAAACGAACGGATTGATGGATGGATCTTCACACAAAAGGAAGATAGACATTTTTTTTTTTTTTTTACATTGTTGTGATTTATCTAATCTTGTCTCATGACATTTCTGTTAATGTCTTGCACGAAAGGAGTCCGCACTTGTTGCTGCACCTCAATTGTTTGACCAAATCATCTCTTTCTCTTTCTCCCGGCTAGCGAAACTATTTAATCACGTCCTGCGTATTGCTCTGCTTTTTGATTTCATGTCCAGCCACATTTGCCCTGCGTTTTGCATCCGCTCCGCGATTGCGTATCGAGAGAATACTTGCCTGCAATCGGCTTGAACATATATGAGGTGTGTCAGAAAAGTCGCAGGACCCGTGTCACAAAAAGATAGACTTCAAAGCCAAACTACAGGCATGAAACAATGTTCCTAGATATACGGCATCATCGGATTGCATAAACGAGCGCACAAAGGACAAAGAGAGGAAGTTGAGCCTGAAAAGTCATGTCAACGAGCGACAACTGTACTTATAAATCCTCAAATAAAAAAACCAAGGGTAAGAATCAGAATGTCCACCGGAGTTATCGCACTCTATTATCACGTAAAAGGCCAAGAGTTCCAACCAGCTGTGGGAATTGTTAAACGCAGGTATAAAAAGGGGGATAAAAGGGCTAAAGGGATTATCACATGGTCACTTCCGCTCTATTAAATTATAAACACACGGCACAGTGAAGTGAGGTGAGGGCAGGACTTCCTTAGGCAGGCTGCTCTCTCCAGTCACTAATCAAGAAGATTGTATCTTCTGTTGAAATGAATGCTCTATTTGTTTTTTTTTCTCTGTTGGGGGCAAAAATCATTTGCTGTGAAAAGATGCTTCGACTTCAAGGAGGCGACTGAATAAAATCGTGTTTACGATTGTTTTTTTTTTTTAGTCCGTCATTTTTTTTTTAATTACACGAGTATATGGCTGCTCGTAATGTTTCTGAGAGCAAAAGCGATTTCACATTTAGTGCTGCAATTTTCATCCCGCCAAAGCTTCTACCTCGCACTGAATGAATAAGCATTTTTTTTTACATTTCCATAAAGACAAGCTTTGTAAAGTTCCCCATGTGAGAGGATTAGCGAAAAGCGATGGGAGAAAATTGCGTCGTTGGATTGGCTGTCTGAAAGACACCCTATAAAAGTAAATTCTTTTTCACATTTCATAGCTCATCAGCGCAAATTACAGCAACTTGTGACGCAAAAGCTCACATTGTCGGCTGAATTCGAAGCACGAAATGGCACCTTCTTCGTCGCTTTTTATCGACTCACGTCGCTTGCCGTCTGAATGACAAATATGTACATGACCAAAATGAATGCATATTTCTTAGTCACTCGGGAATGTTGTCATGAAAGCATTTCAAGGTTAAGAAGAAGCCACCCTCATTTACTAAACTAGTTATTTTCCCGACCAGCTAATTTGACAGTTCCGACTCTATTATCTACCTCAATGAGGGGTATCAAATATTTTCCCGAGAAAAACATTGCGAAGGACGATGTGAATGCCTTGCGTCATATTGTGTCTAACTTTGAAGCTTGGAAGTGTGTCACATGCTAATTGAGCACCAGAAGTTGAAAAAAAAGGCTCCATGCAGTTCTTTCTCTTCCACGGTCTCCTCCTCAAACTTGCATAATGTGTTCTCATTGGAAATTTGAAGGGTGTCATTGAAGATTAATGCGGAATAATCAATATAAATGTTTCGTATTCTGCCCGGTGTTCGACTGGTTAGCGCACCGACCTCACAGTGCAGAGGTTTTGCAGAGGCCTTCCTGTGTGGAGTTTGCATGTTGCCTGCGTGGGTTTTCTCCCGGTACTGCGGTTTCCTCCCACATTCCAAAAACATGTATGGCACGTTGACTGAACACTCTAAATTGTCCCGAGTTGTGAATGTGAGCACGGATGGTTGTTCGTCTGTGTGTGCCCTGCGATTGGCTGGCAACCGGTTCCGGGTGTCCCCTGCCTACTGCGGAAAACCACAGTCTCCTGAGCAGCATCTTAGCTCCAGGTCAACTTTTGAAATCCGCCGTTGCCTACAATGGAACATCTGAATGGAGTTCAGGCGAGCACCGTGAAAGTCCAGTTAGGAAAGGAATATGACGGTCTGATAGCAAAGCGCTGGACCTCTGTGTAACACAGTGGCGACCGTATTCCAATTTTGTCGGCACCTTTGCTCTAGGCACGATCTGTTGCGGCTCTTCGTTGACCGGTTGTTGCTTTTGAGTTGTCACAACATATACAAAGTTACCTACACTCCGGTTTTCAGTCGGTTCTTTACTCTATGTGATCATTTGTAGCAGCACTTCCATCCCAGCCCCTTTAAGCTTCTTCTTGGGGAAACGACGAGTGCATGTGGGAGATCTTGTCTGGTAGAAAGGTACAAACGATGGGAGGTGTCCAAGTTTGTAATGAGGCTAAAAAGACTCTCCTGGCTCACGAGCAAACTAGGGCATCTGTAATGAGCTTAGGGGTGGGGTGGGGGTGCTTGTTGGGGTGGGGGCGTAGCAGTGGAGAGACGTGTTGTGAACCTGAACATTGCCACTAGCTGCGACTCTACAACGCTTCAAGAGAGAGAGCGAGAGAGAGAGAAGGAGCTGTGCAAATAAGAATGTGTCTTTCCATTTTTTTATATATCCAGCCATTTGTTTTGTTTTATTTTGTTTTTGAACTGGCTGTTCTTATTAGTGTTGCAGGTAACCGGAACCTGTCAGAGAACGTGTAGGGTGTGACATCACCAGAAGTCCCATCCCTAGCCTCTCCCCTTGACATCATACCAAATCGACGGCGTCACACTCCCAAACCTGGTCGGTCCCCGACCATATTTGGACTTCACTAGATTCAGTTGGAAAAGCAGTCGTAGCGTTTCTTCTCTGAACATTTTCCACTGATCAGTGTCAGTCAACTGTCATGCTACAAGGAATGGAAATCACAGGCTAAAACGCTGCAATATTATCCAGATGCTTTACTCGTAATAGGCAGTAGCGTGCCGTGTCAGTGCAAATGGAAAACTACAAAAGCTGATGTTCACATCAAAGAGTTGTAATGCTAATTTCTGTCCGCACGTGATTTGCAACGCGCCAGGATTCAGACTGACTTTGTGATGTATTTTTAGTTGCAATATTATTCTTGTGAGAGATAGAAAGTCATTGATATTGGTCTCCCGTTTTAGGCGTACCTAAACTGATGTCGGAGAATAGCACCAGGGGGATTTATATCACTGCTGTTTAAAAAAAAAAAAAAAACGAGGCTATATGTCTATTTGATGCCATTATTAGGTTTGGAACGTGGCATATTCTTGCATTAAAATCACGCTGCTAGTCAAACTGAATAAGCCTGCAACACATTCTTCCTTTTGCCAGACAGTTCCAAACCACAGCAGACCTTAAAGGGATAGTTAACCAAAAGCCACCGCTGTCACTGGCTACCTGTTGAAGTCATCGTGTTCATTTTAAAAGAAAAAAAAAAATCCCTTTATCCGCTTATTAAGTAAATGCCATCTGAAGGTCGCCAGCTCAAAACTGAACTTTTTTGGGGGGCTTAAAGAGCTTTTAGTGTATATATATATATGTACACGCGCACACACACACACACACACACACACACACACACACCGACACTCAAGACAGAGCACTTGTGTGAGAAAGCTTTTGAGGTGACGATGACGCAAGAGGCAACCTCTGAATACAAAATGGTCAAAGATGAACCGTGGGCATGGTGATTATGGGAATCGAACATGTGCCGTGCAATATTAGCATGTCTCCGTCTAACCCGAAGATTGCAGTGAGAAATCTGGTTTAGTTTCCCCGCAAGGAATTTCTGCAATCACTTGGGCATAATAGCAATGTGGTCTGTCGACCACTGATCGATCAATAAGTTATACCAGTTCATTATCGCAGCAAGCCACGCAGCCTCAGTTCTGGAGGAACACGTTGTACGCTCTCGGAAGGATAATTAAATTATGTTACATGGCGAGCACAAGCTAACCCCATTTTGGATGGCAACGGTGTAACTGATGCAGCGAGATCATATCATCATATAACTGCTTATATTACATTTCAAATACATCATTAGTTGACAGTAATGGTTGGTTAGCGTCCACCTTCTGTTGAAATGAGGGACAAATGGCTTCACATGGCAGAGCTGAGCTGTCTTTCATCTTCAGCCTGACTTTTAATGGAGACCGAGCTGTCTCCTTCAAAAGCTCCTTAATGGCCGCGATGTTCTCTGTCATCCATGATTCATTCGCCTTTTAAATAAGATGCCCTTTTTCATCTGACCCTATATATTATGATGTCATGCCACACCTGCCCCTTTTTTTTAATTCCATGATACAGACGGTATTTTGATTTGACCTTCACATAGCTCCTTGACACGGAGGCGCATCCCAGCTGTCTTCAGGCAGTAAGCGGGGTACACCCTGAACTGCTTGCCAGCCAATCGCAGGGCACACATAATAGCCGAACAACCATTGACACTCAAAATCACACCTACGGACACTTTAGAGTGTTCCATTAACCTGCCATGCATGTTTTTGGAATGTCGGAGGAAACCGGAGTACCCGGAGAGAACCCACACAGGCACGGGGAGAACATGCAAACTCCACACAGGAAGGCCGTAGCCGGAATCGATCCCTGCACCTCTGCACTGTGAGGCGGAAGTGCTAACCAGTCGTTCACCGTGCCGTCCAAAGGTTTCGTATTTTCGTCTTCACCAAACATTCTCACTCCTCCTCGAAACCAAAGCAAGCACATGGCCCCTGAGCTATTACATCCAATTATGAAGACTGAGCGTTTTGCCCCTCCCACTTCTTTTCGCACTAACAATGTGCAATACATGGAAGCACATCAGGGATTTTTCTTCGCTTCTTTTGTGTGGAAAATCACAATACACAATTGGCAAGGAAACAACGAGGCTCTGTTTTTCAAGTTTGCACTCTTTGCCCTCTGCTGATCATCACTCACAATTGGAATTCTCGCTTGTTCAGTGCAACTGGGTTTTTTTTTCTTTTTATAACTTTGCTAATTTTATAAACACACACACACACACACACACACACACACACACACACACACACACACACAGTCAAGTGCATAGAGTCAATCTTAAATCTCCATGAATAAAATAAAAAGAAAGGACTTATATCATACTTTGTACAATAGTTCTACTATTGTACACAATTGACTAATACTGTAAGTTTCTCCTGGTTCCACCCACACACCAACCATTTAAAACTTCCGGCTTTGCCGTCCAACTGCCCCGAGGTAAATTGAAGTGCTGTTTACAGGTTACATTTAGCTGCCTCTTGAACAAACAT
The DNA here is from genome assembly GCF_001891065.2 of Hippocampus comes. Taxonomy (NCBI): domain Eukaryota; kingdom Metazoa; phylum Chordata; class Actinopteri; order Syngnathiformes; family Syngnathidae; genus Hippocampus; species Hippocampus comes. Next base: position 1,285,083 of record NW_017805532.1, on the reverse strand, counting down.
TTTGCATCTTGATGTATTGGATGTAACAAGCTTGAGTTGTCTAAGGATCAATCGGACATGTCGCGCAACTCCAATTACCAACGTCAGTCAGTGCCTTTTATTGGCATTTGTCAGACTGTTGTCAATTTTTCCATTTGTGTATTCTTGATGGAGCCTTTCTATCGGATCGACTGTAGTTTGTGCAATCAACAGTGATGTTAATCAATGCAGTGCATTTTCATACGCATGACCTTGAAGTTTAAGGAGGACTCGAAAAGCATTTGAGAATTTGATTGTCGGTCTCTCGCCGGATCGGTACGTTACAAAAGCTTTGCTCTCAGTATCTACCAGTTGTTTTTCATATTCCTTGGGTTAATGTTTTTTTATAATGTGACTCCGAAGAAGTTGTGCCCCACCAGTCGTGAACCTCATTGCACGTCACTGCATTATAAGTCCCATTTGTTTTTGATTTTAAGATTTTAAGGCCAAGCTGACGCTAATGATGTACTTAGACTGCACTTGTGGGGGCAATGGAACTCTCCAGAAAGTCTCTGCGTTGTTGGCAATCGAATCATTCACAGCGCCTTTGCATTTCTGTCAACTGCCGGAAAACTGGATGACATTTTTGAAGTCCCGGCCGTTGATGTTAAAAGCTGAAAACGTTTCAGGGATCACGCTACCCTTGAAGTCTTCTCTTTTGACATGGATGGATGAGCCATTCACATTCAAGATGGGGTTGATAAAAATGGGTGCTGTGCTTCATTCATTTAGATGGAGAAGCATCAACAATGTCTTTCTAATTATTGTCGGTAATGCTTTTGCGCGTGTGTGTGTCTGTGTGTGTGTGTGTGTGAGACTGAGAGTCATTTCACAGTCAGCCACCCACTCCAAACCAAGAAGATTTAATGTTAATAAGCACTGCCATGATGGAACAAACACCTCTAAGGGTTATATTATGTGGGAGATGGATGTGCACTGAGCATCTGCTGGGCCTTGAAGTGTGTGTGTGTGTGTGTGTGTGTGTGTGTGTGTGTGTGTGTGTGTGTTGATTCAGAAACATAAAAAGTGACAATTGTTGCCGCAATCTGGCACGTGCGCACATAGCCATATGTGCGCCATTGCAGTCAACTAAATCCTCAATAGATGAGGATTCACTTGGGACAAAATAAGTTTCCGACTGCTAAATGATGAAAAGAAACCTGTAAATTCAATGGGGAAAAAAAGTTTATTGGTTTTTCTCTCTCTTTTTTGAAAAAAAAAATACATCCATACAGATGAGCTACTGCTGCCTCATGAGGACACACGGTATAAAAATGGAAGGATGTTTATTTTTTCGTGCAGGCCATTAAATCCGCCTGTGCCTGAGGAATATCACGGACTTTAAAGAGTACAAGCAGATGCTTAACTACGTCGCCACAATCGATAGATTATATTGACTCTGTGATCATGTACCATTTATTTTCATTGTGACATTTCATTTTTTTGCCAAGGTCATTAATATTGCAGCTGATAAGAGTCATGAGACATGTCAAAGCAAAACTTGATCCTGTTATTACACACCGTCTTATTCAGGCAATTTAGATAATTACAGGTAACTACTCTATTTTGAATGCATTTCTAAATGGCATGAAAGAGTTCAAGTAAACAGAAATAATGCGAAGCTACAGGAGTGAACAATGATCAAATGTGCGATGGACAAATCATGACTCGGCACTTTTTTTGGACAAGCACAGTTCCTTAACATCGCATGTGTGACCGTATGCCCAAAGCTATGTCGGGTAAATGAAACAGGCCGTGATGCAAAGTATGTCCTCAAAGACGGGAAAACTACAGTCCTTTTGAATCGTTTGAGCAAGTACCACCCAAGTGATGATCCGAAGTTTGCAAAGCCTGCCCACGTATCGTATACGTTAGCAGTTTAGCCGCTACTAGCTAGCCCTGAAGCCAACGGTCCAAAGGAGCAATCCAAAGTACTTTCAATCGTACACATTTGCAAGTGGCAAGGATTTTAACACCGTACGTAGGATCATAATTCTAAAACGACAAGGGTATCTTATTTGTCAGCACGGAATTGGTAAAAGTAGACATTTAAAAGCTAAAGGCCACCGCAAGTGGCAGCAGAGAGACCTTTGTGTTCAAACTAGATTTGATATGGAATCGGTAAAAGACATACTTTGACACGCTCTCTCATTTGGCTCGCACGCCGTCAAGAAATTTGTGAAACTCTGACAAAAGTTTTACTGCTTTAGATTTGGAACAAGAGAGACTTGACAGACACAAACAGGATTTGTCAGCCCCAGTCAGCGCCGTCTGGGCTGCCGGCATTAGCGGTGACAGCCGACTGTCAGTCTTCATGCCACACTGCTCAATAGGGGTTCAATCCATTACCCGGATTGTTTTCGACATCGCTATGTGCTGACTGGCCTTAAAGGTGCAAGTGATGAGCGTGGTGGAGTCTGTGCGTCAAGTGGACGTCAAAGTGACTGCAATCCAGTCATCAGTGATGGGTCATCACTTCGATCCCAACTACAGTAAAACATTGAAAGTTGAATATCCCCGTGGGTGTATGCACTGCCCTTTTCGTACAAAAAGTGAAGCCAGGGAAATCTGAAAGTGATTCTAATTAGGTCGCTGGGTTTGAGCCGTGACATGTCAAAAATTAGGCAAAAATGTTGATCATTGTTTAAAAAAAGAACATGTTTGCAAATGTTTATTTTTGATTCAACACAAAGATGTTGAATCTGCTTTGACAGAGAACCGGAGATCTCTGAAAATAATTACTATTGAGAAGCTAAAATTACGAGCAAACACTCTAAACGATTAATCGATTAGCAAATTTGATCGTGTTCGATTTATCTGTGATGTGGCTTGCATCCTTCATTTCTCTCTCTACTTTCGCTGTGTGCAAGGGAGTGCTCATTATATGATTAATATGACATATTTCTAATTATTTTTACACTTACTTGACAGGGAAGTATGTTCCCATGTTAGTGCAATATTGTCTTGCAGGTCATAAAATTGATCAAGGTGACAATCAGACTCTGGATCAATTATTTCCTTTGCTAATGATTTTATTTATTTTTTTTAGATAGAATTGAGGCATCAAGTTCCAGAGTATGGTTGACCTTAGACGTTCCACTGGAGTTGTGAAATTTTGTGTGATTGAGCCTTACTCGGGTCTCTTAAACAGCTCAAAACTTTGATGCAACACGTTTCTTTCAACCCCTGCACACGTTTTATCACAGGAACGTGTTTCCCGTCCCCGTCATCGAGTGCATTGATGACATGCAAATGTCCCAATTTTTGTCGGGTTCGTTACCCTGCGCACAGACCTTCCTATCTCCACCGAACACCTTGGAAGACAGAGCAGCGCCATGCTGGACGGACGGAGTGGCCGGTCCCATTTAGATTATGGATGTTGTCGCTGCCTTCTGGCTATCAGTCAGGTTAAACCAATATGACCCAGGATGGACTCTTGTCATGCTTCAAAATGCATCTCCTTCAGAGAGGAGCGGCTGCGAATAATTAATCTCCCGGTTTGTTTCAATTATTCATTAAGCGCAATGTACGGTCGTAGGGTTTGTGCATTTGAGCTATTTGTAATGCAAACCATCACTTGATCAACCGTCGCCTTGCGCGTGGAAATAAGATGATAGGGAACCGAGCGCACCCGTGGATTGCGGCTGCCAAATGGTCATAAATGCAAGCGCTGTTCATTTTTGTGCGTTTCCACTTGAAATGCTGAGAGGAACGCATGCAAAGAGATTAATTTGTGTCTCCCTATATCGTCTTTGAACGGCAGGTGTAAAGGTGAGTGCAGATCTTATCCCTTTGTGTGAATATTTTTGAAATGCCAGAAACAAAAAAAATATTGCCACACGTCATGTATGTAGCTGTACAATTTTGGAGCGAGTGACAAAAAGGAATCATGCCATACCACGCATGACAAATATTTTTTTGCTTCGGGATTATTTCATTGAATTGGCGCTCACCCCTTACGGAAGAGGTGAAAAACTGGTAAAGCTATCTTGAACTTAATCTATTTATCTGCTGTATGAGATTAAGTAAAGTGAAGTAAATTCTGCAAAGCACTCATGGACAAATCTAGATTTCAAGCCAAATAAGGAGTCTGCCGTGTGAAAATGTGATTCCCGACTCGAACAGTTGGATGAATGGATTAAGCAAACATCCGATTTTTCCTCTCCTCAGTCTTTCGATGTATGTGTGGGTGTGAATATTTCATTTGCACTCCGAGGCGCATTTATATTTGTTTCATCTTCACAAACATGCACGTTAGCGGCACAATGTTGCGTGTGTGCGTCCTCTTGACCTCAATGGAAAGAGAAGCGAGGAAATGTCAGAGAGGAAAACCGCACGGAGGAAAATACAAATCGCAGCCTTCGCGGCGGCTTTTGGCTCCTTGCGTCGTCAATTCAAGCATTCTCTCAAATTTAAAGAGCTGCTGATGAATGTCTGTTTTTGACATCTACTTGACTCGTATTTTCGACGAGATTTTTTAACTGCTCAGACACATGTGATGGAATAACAATATTTGTTGTTCACCGGTGCAACCAGATCACCAAGATTGACAATCTACATGTTATTTAAAGTCCATGGAGAACATTATGTGAAGCAAGCTGACTTCTCTATTGCGGTCTGATTGGGAATGTATTTCTCTGTAGTGGTGTAAAGATGAATAAAAGATGGACGTAAATCACATTGGTCAACAGCAAATTTTAATCAGCGATCGCTTTATGTGTCCCTAAACATATTTCTTTTATGGTGCTATGAAAAAAATGTGTCTTTACTTGTTTTCTACAACTTTGGGGTTTTGAAGATAATTTCATGTGTTTGTGTTTAAGTATGACCCGTAAAAGCCTGTGTAGTATTGGCATTCAGGTTGTCTGTATGTTTCCTGATTTGTATTCAATGCTCTGGATGGAAACACGGGCCTGACATTGAATCATATTTTAATTATACAAGCATGGTTATTTGGAGAGTGTATCATTAGCGCTTGCATTAGTCGGTGATAAATGCTTAATGTGCATATTACCACACGAGAGTCCTGCTTGTTTCCTCCAGATATACACAGAATGTGGAGTTTTTTTTTTTTTTTTATGGAGATCTCATGCGGGCTTTGGCTCACCACCCCATCGGTGACGGCGGTCCTACCTGTCCTCCCATTTGTCAGACTCCCTTGTTCTTTCACATGAGTGTCCAGTTTTCAGGCCCATTTCGGGGCAATTTTACAAGTGCTGATGGAGATCGAGGACTGTGGTAATGATTGTCGGCGAGCCAAATTTCAGCCACTGTGCTGAATTGGTGTCTAGCCAGCGAGCGGGCTCGTGTGCCACAGGGGTTCATCTGACATTGGTCCAGAATGATGGATCCATATTAGTCCGGGGCCTCCAACCAGGACAGAGGATAATTACTCGGTGTAAGTGGGGGATGGGCAGATTCTTAACCTGGCAGGAAGCAGGTGTGTCGTCCTTTTGAAACTGTGCGTTCTCAGATTGCATGCAAAGTGTTACTCCCCATATGTGAGTGCATATTGCAATTAACGTTGGCTCAGTCGTCGGCAGATCACCGCATACTGTAACATAGCTAAGATGCTGAATTTTGCTTCTTCCCCTCCTTCCACCTTCCCCTCTTCGCAGCAGCAGATGGCGAGGAACCGACATCAGCAGGTGGGAGATTTTTACGCGCGATAACATGATTTCCATTGATTTGTGTCTTGTGGGCATGCACATGTTCAATTTGATGCGAGATCGTGTATGTAAATCAAGTGACCCGTATTGCAAATCGTCTTTCCCCACTGAAATAAATGGAAATGCGATTAATTGGTTCCAGCCTCCACCCCGAGACCTAGAAGATTTTGTAATGTGGCTTTAAAAAGGAAAATACTACTTGATAATCGTGTACTTTATAAAAACATTCGGGAACAACATAATTAAAATGGGCGGCTGTATCATGCACACAAATGAGGTTCGCTCCGCCACTCCGTCAGTAATTTTAGTCATAGATAGGACAGGAAAAAGAACATTTGTCTTTGCATATTGCTTTATGGTCAGTCTACATGTGTATTATTCGTGTTAATATGTACATTCCTGAAAGCGTTATGACACATGTTGTCAAGGGTGTTTCCAATTATGTGTTAGCATTAAGCTAGGTGATTTGAAGAAAAGGTTATGTGGCTCTTTTACATACACAACGTGTAATTCTTTTGTTTTATGATTAGTTTGACAGTAAATATTAACTAGGACAAGAAACATTAACTTGGAGGGGCATTAAACAGCTTGAAGCCTTCAAACTGCTGCTTGCTATGAAGTGTGCTGAGTTGAGTTCACTGCCACCGCACAGCAAACTCAGTCAGGTCACCCGTATCGCAAGGCATCGCTGTTTAATGTACCGATCTCAGTTGGGACTTTATTTTTAAATCTGAACCAATTCAGAGAAATAAATCTAAATATTTTTGAAGGATAACCACATTTGTTTCGTATTCGTTGGGTAGCATTCAATACCACAAGGCAAGGGCTAAAGGTTTCCACATTTCACATGACAGACAGAATGAGGAGAACAGCCGGCAAAACAATTATCGGACTTCATATTGCCCCAAATTAGGTGTGACTGGCGACCGCTGACCTGGAACTGGACTTGAAAGGAAAATAGGACAGTATGATGAGGAAAGTCACGCATGAGACAACACACGACACAATTTTGCATATTATCTTGATGTCATGATGTATCTAATCTGCATATTCTTGTCTTCTTATCTCAGTGAAAGGAAGATTTGTCAGAAGAGAGTTTTTCTTAATTTTCTGAGGCATTTTGTACCTGAGCCTCAGCCTCCGCCATCCAAACGGCTTTTGCATTGAAACTCAAGGGTGGCGGGACGAAAATGTGCTTTGTCTGCTAAACGTGGTCGAGTATCGCCTTTCATTTCGTTTTCAATCTAGACCAATACAACTGTTAAATTGACTCCATTTCATCTTGCTGAGCCGCTGATGGAATTTTCCTTGATGTTAGAATGCCTACTCACCATCCTACAAAATTCCCGACAACTTCTGTGACCCACTTTGAATTTCGCTGCAAAACTTGGAGATAAAGTGGCTTTGCGGAATTGGCCACATAAATGCAATGAGAACAAACGTCCCTCAACTTTTTCTGTGGAATTCACTGAGTTGGTTTGACACATGAATTCAATGCGATCACTGAATGCAGTCTGAAATAAAATTTTTGGGTAAAATAAAACCCATACTGGGTTATAAAAGTCTTCCATTATGTATCCGGAGCCTCTGCTGTTCAGATATCCAAATGGCCCTCTTCAGTATCAATGCAACGTACTTAATTACATGCTCTCATGGGTGCCAATCTGAAGCATTAGCGCATCTTAGAAAAAAGGAGAACCCATTATAGAGAAGAACACAGGGTGAGTCACTTACTTATAAGTCACGTAACTCCAATTTTACTCGGTAAAATACAGGTAAAAATCTCAGATGTTGTCTCGCATCATGGCATTTAAAAGTAGCATCTTACCTTTTAATGAAAAACACAGACTGCCCATTATTATAAATCTGCGTGTTAACGCCTCTGCCTCCCATCCAAAAAGTCAGCTTGTTTTGGTTCGAAGACGTTTCAAAGTTTCAAGTCAAGCTGAGGTTATTAAAAAAAAAAAAAAAATCACGATCACAGTCTGCCTCAAGCAAACCAGCAAGCACATATACAGTAGAAACATATACAGTACGTGCCACAATCAAGCGCAGTTACCGTTTCAGAGCTAACTTGAACGAAACCGGGGAACTAAAAACAAACTAATTGACGAGACAACGGGGCACACCTGGGTAAGAAGATTGGCTGGAGGAAGCTGATTGCTGATTGGTAGACACAGGGAGACAGGAAAAAATGGACAAAGGGAAAACACACCAAAAACACCGTTTGCTAACACAAATGTGGAAAAAATACACTTTTTGTGAAAAGAAACAGTTATATTGACGCTAATTTTATTTGTGTGTTTTTTTTTTTTTGTGACATCTGAAACTATCCATCCATCCATCTTCTGATCCGTTTACCCTCACAAGGGTCGCGGGACGTGCTGGAGCCTATCCCAGCTGACTTCGGGCAGTAGGCGGGGGACACCCTGAACCGGTTGCCTGCCAATCGCAGGTCACACATAGACGAACAACCATTCGTGCTCACAATCACACCTGGGGACAATTTTGAGGGTTCCATTAACCTGCCATGCATGTTTTTGGGGGGACAATTATCGACAATTTTCTTTCGCTCATGATCACACTCCAAAAAAAAAAAAAAAAAAAAAGAAAAAAACACCTTATTTAGAGGAGACCTTTAGAGTTGCTGTGACATTTTGGTGACATTTCGTCTCTGACAAGACTTCCAGAAAGATGTCGATCTTCAATGTGACTCTTGGCTTTCATTACTATTTGACATATCCCAAGCCATTTTTTCCCTCTACATGCTTTCTTAATCCATTCAACTCAAAGTGCATTTATTTGACTTTGTCAAATGTCGACGGTCCGAAATGGCAAAATGGCGAGAGCGCAAAGTGCTACAAGAGACGCTTCCAGCTTGAGCACTTTGCAACCCCTGCCGGGAGCGCTCATGTCATTTTGGAGCTTCAGTGCCAACGTTGATCAGTGGAGGTGAAGGATGCGTTCAGTCACCAAAAGCTTGTGAAGCGTCGAGGCCCGCCTGTAAAGCAAGGCAAGGTTAAACCAGATTTGACACATTTAGGCCATGTCGCATTTGAGCAAGACAACGCCGGCTGTACGTCCATAGTTAGAACGTTCCATTGTAGATTCCCTTTAAAAAAAGTTTCAAGTGTAACAATGGACTGCCGTGTCACTTTAACTCAGCTGTATGAAATAAGCGCTGATCCAACAGCGGAAGTGTGTGTTTCGTGACGGTGGTTACGATCGGTGAAATTGAAGCCGTGTGAGACGCACTCGTTTGTCATGCATTTGATTCCAGGCAACGCTTGTGTATTTGATCCTCCGGCTCCACAACTTGACCTATTTCACCGGGATCAGGAGAAAATCGGCCATCCAGTCAGTAATTCGATGTCTGACCGCTCTGTGACCCGCCATAATGAAATTTACAGGAATTAGAACAGGGATTTTAGAAGCGGAACGTCGTCTTGCACTTCATTCATGATCAGTGAAACTGTTTTTACATTTTTTGGGGGACTTTTACACCGAGTATTAATACAAGGGGGTGAGATAACGGTGATGAAGTAGATTAGTAGTCTTCTGACAACATATAATTAGCACGGATTGAGCATTTCAACAAGGGTCAGCGCCCTTTCCTTCCTGATGTTTATGTTCCCACAATTCCATTACAAGTATGACAGAACAACCTAATGAACAATTTTTAAAAAAGCGACACATTCCATCCTACATTCATTTTCTAACCCGCTTATCCTCACAAGGGTCATGGGTGTGCTGCAGCCTATCCCGGCTGTCTTTGGGCAGTAGGCGGGGGGACACAGACAAACAATCATTCGTACTCAGACTGACACTTCAGGACAATTTAGTATTCCATTAACTTACCCTGCATGTTTTTGGAATGTGGGAAGAAACCGGAGTGCCCTTATAAAACCCATGCAGGCACCGGGAGAACATGCAAACTTCATTCAGGAAGGCCAGAGCTGGAATCGGACCCTGCACTGTGAGGCAGACATGCTAATAACTGCTCTACCGTACCACCATATATCCTACATAATAATTGAAATGATTATGAATAATTATCTCAATTGTGTTGAACTGGTGATGTCTTTTTTTTAGCAGTTGAGGCAAAATGGAGTGCAGTCTCTTTTCAGGCCGACATGACATCAGGGAAGTTTAATTTCATAAATGCTGCTCTCCTTTTTGGCTACTTCTCCAGGCTGTATTATTTTGCTCAATATGACACTAAATAATACCGGTAATTAAAAACGAATAATCATAAATAATAATAAAAATGTAATCCATTGATAAATTCCACAAACAGAAGATGATTGAGGATTTTTATTTTTCAAATGGACTTATCATAGCTCAAAAGTAATTAACTAAGCTGAACAGTTCACTGTAAATATTACTCACTTTTTGATGTAATGACAGTATAAGTGAGCGATGAAATGCTGTGTCATTGAATTAGCAAGAGCGGTTTTAGAAATAAGATCATGTCAATTGTCAGCCAAGATGTCGGGGCGCAAAACCCAGAGCTTTAAAACCTCCAGGCGTCTTGTGGTCGATCTCCAAAAGGAAACAAATATTACTTTTTCCCGCGTGAAACCACAAGGCATGTTTCGGCGCCTGATTGATTGAACTTTCTTTGCAGCCATGAAAAGAAATCACGCCGCTCCTGCTGGACTGTGCGCCAGCTCGCATCAATCACGGGCCGGGCGATGGCTCGAGCGGCTGACGTTCAGACAGGAAGGCTGCCACTTTGCCTGCAGACATGCGTCCCACAACGAACACAGAACAGTGAAGGAAGCGATACCTGACATTCTGCCGAGATGTTCTGAGACGACATATTTGATCCAAAAGTTTTTTTTTTTTAAAGACTTTTGAAGTAGGGTTCTCTGTTGCCTCGCTTTATTCCTGCTTTCAGAGTGTCCCTCGTTTCTACCTGTGTTCTACATGTACCGTAAATCCTGTGACTCACACACACCCGTCTATAATACGCCCACCCAAAATCACCCTTTAAAAACATTTTTATTTACTCATTTTAACGCAGAATACATTAAGTACAGTATGTCTGATCATCAAGAACAGTGTTAAAGGTCAAACTGCATCAGGTTGCCGTAGCTTTTTTTTTAGAATCATCTTTATTCCCCAAGCATGTAAACATACAAGGAATTTGTCTCCGGTAGTATGAGCCATCGTAGTATTGCATCAACAAGCAACAAATAACAAGAGAACACGGAAACATTCTGTTTAGCAAGAAAGCATCTGCCTTGTTTCTGAAGAACACTTGGGCCTACTATGCTACTGTAATGGTGGCTCTATACAGTATCTGCTGACTGCTGGGTATGAGAGCCAGTGTCTGACAAAAAAATAATAACAACACCACAAAATGCCATAAAGAAAAAATGTTTTGTCTGTTGGTTATTTACCGGACAAGGCAGTTAAACAGCGACGCAAGTGAACTTTTGTGTTTTTTCCAATCATGGAAATTGGTGGAGGCTGAGGAATGGTGGCTGACGTTTGTTCGGAGACATCTTGGAGCGAAGCACTTTTCATCCTGTTCATGTTGGACAGCTTGAAAGCTTCGCATCGGCCTGACATTAAGGTGATATTTCTTCTCATCCGCTCTCTGTTTGTTAAAAGATTAAAAGATTTGTGTTTCAAATAAGCCAAGAATATCCTTGATGTGTAGATTTCTTTGTTATATTTCTATGAATACAGACCGTAGAGGAGTTGAATTAATTAAAGTATACTGTTCTTTTTTTTTTTTTTTTAATCTGTCATCTTTTTAATATTCTTTACATGCCGTTTGTACATTATGGCTCATATTGCCATCCAGTTCCATAAATCAAAGTGTCCGTAGATCAGCCTTTTAAAAATGTTGCTATTTACTGTCTTTGTAATAGTTTTTTTTTTTTTTTTTAATCTGTCATCTTTTTAATATTCTTTACATGCCGTTTGTACATTATGGCTCATATTGCCATCCAGTTCCATAAATCAAAGTGTCCGTAGATCAGCCTTTTAAAAATGTTGCTATTTACTGTCTTTGTAATAGTTTTTTTTTTTTTTTTTAATCTGTCATCTTTTTAATATTCTTTACATGCCGTTTTTACATTATGGCTCATATTGCCATCCAGTTCCATAAATCAAAGTGTCCGTAGATCAGTCTTTTAAAAATGTTGCTTTATGCATTCTCCATTAGCGAGGTGTCAGCACGCTTTGGCGCCACTATAGATCGTCACGTCAAAACATCCCAGCAAGCTGTCACCCGGACTCCCTCCACGGGCCTCGCCTCCGTGAAGGCTCTCACACATTGTTCTGCTCAGTTGATTTGCTGCCACTCTCATTATTAGCAATACAGGTTCCCATTTGGAAAATGGCACCACTTCGGTGGGATTACCTTGTTTGTAATTCTCGTTCAGGGGCTAATTCTTGCAGGGGAACAATAATCTTCTTACGGTGATATTCTCCTTTTTTTTTGTCTCCAACTGGCCGCTTGTATTTTATTTTTTTTTATTCATTTACATTTAGAAAAACATGCTCTGCTTTTTTGTTAGTCTTGGACAGAATTATCAAAACAGAGTTGTTTACATGCCAATCAAAATGTGACGGCTGTTGGCTTGGCAAAGTGACTCATGGCACACCAGATGTGAGAGATTTCATTGGTGACGAGCCCATATGCAAGTTTTTGTTTTCTGATCAAAGAGAAAGAGAAACCTTCAATGGCCAGGCAGAAGAAAATAACATATTTCCTCACGATTTGGACTGTTTAACATGAAAAAGTCAAGTTAAGTATGATAGTAGAGGACCCAAAAAGCAGTGAGGCAGGAGGAGCGGGTTGGACTGAATAAAATGGATGAACAAAAAATACTTGCAGGAGTACACTGGAAAAGCTAACTCAAACACACAAACAAAGTCATGAAAACCACAAGAAACAAACTAACTAACCAACCAACCAAACAAACAAACAAACAAAAACCCCTATGACAGATATAAAACATGACAGGAACACAAAGAGCCAACAAAGACTGACAGAACCCGGCGAACTAAATACAAAGATGAACAAAAAATACTTGCAGGAGTACACTGGAAAGGCTAACTCAAATACACGAACAAAGTCATGAAAACCACAAGAAACCAACCAACCAACCAACCAACCAACCGACCAAAAACCCCTATGACAGAAACAAAACATGACAGGAACACAAGGAGCCGACAAAGACTGACAGAACCCAGCGAACTAAATACAAACAAAGTGACGAGACAACGAGAAACACCTGGACAAGACACAAAGGCTTGAGGCAGCTGATTGGTTCAACACAAGGGAACCGCGTGACGAGAACAGGTGGAGACAAAAAAGCCACATGAGGGAACAAAACCATATGTCATCGAAACAAAAATTATAACAGAATAGATAATACTTTTTTCCTTTTATTTATATACTGTATATTATTTTTTTGTGGAACAGATTGCCCTGTTGGTTTCCATGTCGATCTTGTAGTTCTAACGTTTGGTGTTTGATTCTCGACTTCGGCCTTCCTTTAAGTGGTAGAATCTTTTGAACCAAAGTATTTGTATTTGCTGGCATATGTACCGTAATTTCTGGACTATAGACCGCACCTGATTATAAGCCGCACTACTACATTTTTAAAGGAAAAAAATATTTTGTACACACATAAGCCGCACCTGTGTATAAGCCGCAGGTGCCCATATTGTAACATGTGATATTTACAAAGAAAGACGGTACACAGGCGTCCGTTAGAAAAGTCTTTCTATAAGCCGCTTCATGAAATAAGCCGCAGAGTTGAAAGCGTGTGACAAAAGTCGCGGCTTATAGTCCGGAAATTACGGTGTATTTAGTATTTCTACTACGACTTGTGCTCAAGCGAGGGTGGGGGCGTCCCATCCCTGTGCGTTGAGCTGACCACGTGCACCAGATTTTTCCAGAGCTGGCCATCTTGTGCCAGCTGCTCCGCGTCCTCCACGGCAACTCCGTGTCGTTGGAGGTCGCCCTCAACGACGTTGAGCCATCGGGTGCAAGGCTTTCCTCGTGGTCGTCTCCAGCCTGCGCTTTTTCTTTTTCAAGTTTGGTCAGCCGCAGAGCAGTTGTTTCACTCAGCATTTAAAAGATGAGGGAGCTGACATTTGCATGCCATTGATTGATGAAACTAATAAGTCTGCGTAAGACCTTGTCATAAAGCACATGCTGCACGTTTACACGGGTAGCAATCTACGGTAGCTCGGAGCTAGGCCACTGAATTCATGTGTCATCTGCTCTGGTTTTAATAAGTTGTAAAAGTCTTGATCATCGCCGTTAGCGCCAACAAGGAGGAGGGGGTTTTAATTATTAATTATCACTCTAAACCAGTTATTCATCCTCTTCAGCTTTTCTTTTGAAACAAAAAAATAAATGCTTTCCTTTGTTCCAAAGCGCGGATGATTAAATGCCTCCTTGTGTTCGCTCCACCGAAAATGCTGAATTGGAACAATGGTCGTGCTAAATGTGGAACTGTGATTTTATTCTTTGCTTTTAGAATGATCAATTCTTTACAAAAGTGTTTGTGACACACATGCAAGCCGGCTCATGTTTGTTCACTTGAACGCACCTGAAATATTGATCTGATTTTTGTCGAATTAGACTTTTTTCGCTCTACATGGAAACACGCTTCACAATGAACTTAAAATACACAAAAAAAATTTAGGACGTGATTGGCATTCACGGTTAAACTTAATTTGAGTTGAACTTTTGAATGCACACGTCCGGCTGTTCAATTTTTCTGTACTTGTTGTTGTGCTCCGACAAGAAGCCGGACCTTAGAATTCATAACCGCCGTTTGATCCACGAATGTACCAAAACATTTCCTCTTTCAGTTAGAATTGATATGAACGGCCTTCTTCAAAATGCTGTTCACATATTGACATCAAGTTGGCACCTAACAATTGATAGAAAAACAAATGTGCATACATTACGAGGCTTTACACACAAGAAGTGGCCACTGGAGCTTTCTGTAGTGTGTCACAGAGTTATCAGTAAGATGCCACAGAGATACGGAGCTACTGGAAGAGTCACAGAAAGGTTTAAAATTGGAGATCCTTGGAAATTCTGGGTCAGTCACCGGTTTCTTCATTTTTTGAGAAAAGCAAGTTGTGCAAAAAGTAGGCTCCAGATATGCTCAACAGGTGGGCATTCAAATGTTTACCGATGATCAAATGAAGTTGACTTGCAAGGTTTATAATGTATTTCAGGTTCTTCCTGAAGTGTGTGAGTCGTAATATTTGTTCCAAGAGGGTTTTTTTTTAATTTGTGTTTAACAACTGCACCAAATTCTGACCATGTTTATTTTTTTTTCCCCCTTTTTGCACGTAGGGCCTTGCCACCCAAACCCTTGCCACAACAGAGGGGCATGCGAGATCAGTGAGACCTACAGGGGGGACACCTTCATTGGATATGTCTGCAGTTGTCCTCCTGGCTTCAGTGGGGTTCACTGCCAACACAGTAAGTTGCACCCCAACTTTTTGTGGTGAATGAAACATACCGAGTAACCTTTAACCTTAGCCAAAAAAAAAAAAAAAAAAAAGCTTTCATCAATACTTTACATATTAAAATACATTATGCCTCATCTGTGATATGATGCTTAGTGTTTCTGAACGTACTCACCGCAGGCGTTCTCTCAACATGTCAATTAGCAAGCGCCCGCTGACTCCGACCCCGACCCGTTACACTAATGATGCTGTTCCTCGAACAACACTGATATCAGATGAGTTGTTTGCTTACATGTAATCTCGTTTATTTATGAAAAGGCATAACACAAGGGAAATGGAAAAAGTCAGCGTATCGGTATCACATTATAATATTTGTCTCCAGCCAAAAGCAGTGCGGCGCTGGCAAGCCTTCTCATCATAATTCAGTTATTGTTTCCTTTTAAGCCCTCAGGGTTGTGGGAAGCTGATTTGAAATGGGCTGAATGCACTAATGTCTGCCAATTTTCCTCACAGTCATTACGGTTCAGTGCGAGAAAATGAGTGAGCGAGAGAATGGGAGATTGACAATTCTTCATCTGGAGAGACAAACAATCGTATTAAACGATAAACAGACATAAATAATTGCTGCTATAGAATGGCAGACATGCCGGGGAAAATTATCATCTCCCACACCTTGAACTGCAGGCTGACAACAAGCAAGAAAGATACGATGATTGGATTCAGGTTTTCGAATTAGAATTTTAATACATCGGGGTTTTTTTTTAGAAATAAAGATTGCTCAAAATGTTCAATCAATTCAAAAGGGAATTCATCTATTCCAGTGTCCATTATAAACTTGAATCAAGTGTATGGCATTTTTTTTAAAGAATATTTTGTCATTCTTGATAACATACGTGTCCGCAGTCTTCATGCAACAGACCAAGTTTAATCACTCCGTAAAACTGAATGACAGGAGTGTCATAACTTACCTTTACGAATGCCTCAAGTGTAAAACTTAACAGTAAAATAAAAAAAATAAAAAATTCTAACTTTTAAATACTAATGTGTGTGATTGGATGCGGAGCCAGTGAAATGAGAAAGAAATACAAGAAACGCTACTTGGATTTCTTCTTTGGCGACAAGAAGTGTTCATTTTCACAACAGAGGGGTCATTGATCAACCACTGCTTGTCTCGGTTTCAGTTTTTACGCGACCGTATATTGTCTTGAAGACAGTTTTACGGATTTTTCACGCCGTACCGGTCTCACTTTTTTATGAAATATAGACACACTTCAGGCTAAACCACCACCGGTTGATTTCAGCGAGGCGTCCATTGTTGCTAAAATGTGATTGCTGCTTAGCTATAATTGCAAAGAGGCTTCTTTTAATAAGGTTACATGTTCAGGCAATGAAGACTACTGAGGAGCACAGTCGTAGTTCAACATTAAACCAAAGACAAATCCGGAGTTTTAAAAGCGGTTTTGTAGGCTACCCGAGTTCTAACACACTATCGTGTCTGGCTTTTACCACATTTGCTTTACTGCTCTGTCAGAGCCAAATCCAATTTCACACCTTTGAACATTATCCTTAATACGTGCATTACACATCCCGCTTGTTAGAGCTACTTTGTGAAGCCCGGCTATAAATGTGTCACACGTGGACGAGAAAAATAACTACAAGTCGTCTTGCGTTTTCTAAATGGACTGTACTGTCAAGGCTCAAAATAACTTATTGGAAGAGCATTTTTTTTTCCAATCACTGACTTCACTTGAGGTGCAATCCAGCCATTCTGAAGAGCATTCAGGTGACCTGAAGCAAGGGTTTAATTCAACAATAAAAATTTAACAATATAAAGAGGGAGTTGTAAGGATGCAGCAACTGAATATTTTACCAAGTATTTGAGTATCCTCCTGACAATTACATCGAATCATCAAATATTTACATAAAATGCATGATTGCTTGATTAAAGAGCAATTATTAATACAAATGAGGAAAAAAATGTACTTAAATACTGTCATTTTACATATACGGTACTGTAACTTGTCACCATGGTAATAAACAAGACACAAGTTTGCCGGCAGTCGCAACTAACAAAGACCTAGTTCTCCGCAGGGCTAATGTTATAGCGCTGTCATCTAGTGGGCTAATGTTATATTTGTCAGGTGCATTATGAATCTCACTGATTTGCGTAACATTCATATTTACAGTGCTTCAGGTCATACACGGCTTCACACTGGCGGAGAGCAAGGTCTGTGTTACAACAATTACACGCCACGGTTGTCACCTTGCGTTGGAATCTGGCTTGCTCCCACACTTATGCCATCTTCCCGCGCCGTCATCCGACTCGCTTAGCTTCCACCTGGACATGTGTTGTGCCCACTCGCAATTTTGCTTTTCCCCCCCGAGTCAATGGGAAGTGCAAAATGCTCATTTTTACTGGCAAACCGCAATGCGAAACGTCTTATTTTGACCCTTGCAGCTACGTATTTTAGCTTACTTGTCATGTCTTTATATGTCTTTGGCAGCTAACGGCTGACATTATACTCTGAAGGTAATGACAGTTCAAAGTCTCTGCAGACTTGTTTCACATCAGAAAGGTTTATGACATTCAATTTACTCAACACTTCCAATACGTTTCCAGCAAGAAAAAAATATGACTTACACCACCAGACAGCCCATTAGCTAATGTTGTGTATTAGCATTAAATGAGTGTTTCCAAGCTCACAGCTATTGGCTTTCCCAATTGAAGGTTGGCTCTAGTGTGACTGATGTCATTTTTTGAGCCTTTATTCTCACCATCGATCATCTTTTGTAATAGTGCGTGTCATGAACCACCGTGACAACAGAGCTCGCGCACTGTTATCGGGAAAGGAGTCAAACATCGTAATGAACTGTCACGGCGTAAAGATAGAAAGTGATTGCTTTGCTCGTCATGAGGTGCCAAAGTATTTTTAGGGGCGCATGCGCTAAGTTTATCAAGGACAAATGAAGCATAGAATTATAGAGATTTGTCCACCGGCAAATGTGTGTTTTTTTTTTTTCCTTTTCTCACCACAAACCGTAAGTCGCGCCGAACATGGCAGTGGCCTGTTGAACAAAAGAAATGAACGGTGCAACCTGAATTGCTGATGGTTGTCTTTTTGATGGCGGTTGCTGACGACGGACTTTTTGCCATTCCTCTTGGAACGCGGCAGTCGGGCGGAACTGATAAGGACTAAATGTAGGAAACGTGAATAAGACAGACAGCGTATTTTGTTCATCGACAGTCGTTATCTCGGCTCCTGCCACAGGACAATCGGTCCGACTTAAATCTGCTGTGCGCCATGACTTTTAATCAATTCCCTTGCCACAGATCACAGGCTACCTTTCATCAGTCTGTGCTGATGCACCTGTAGTTTTTCCCTTCATGTTCATTTATATCCGCGATAACCTTCGCCGCGCTGCTGACATCTACTTGAATTTTAAGTCGGCTAAAAAAAAACAGTCAAATGAACTTTTCCGTTCCCATCGCGCATTGTAAGATAGTCATAATGACAACCGTGTTAACGCTGCATTTCACACTTGTGGCACGGTGAAAATAGTTCATACCAATTTCTATGCAGAGAAGGTTGTGTCACTCTTAATCCGAGTGCAAGTCCACGAGAATCTCACGTTATTGCCAATTCGGACAGCTTTTGTCCATGTTCATCAATGACAAGCTACAGATTTGATTTCATTACATGTACCAAGGCTACTTCATAAACCACGATCGTAAATGTTGTCATCGACATGCATTTGCAGAGTGGTCAGCTGATCTTGATCCCCTTTTCCGGATCCTTTTTGCATCAAGAAGTTGGTGTACAATACTTTCATACTTATAATGTTTTGTATCAGTTGTTCAGTCAATATAAACAGTGAATTGGGATACCGGATACGATCTGGGCAGTGGTATAAATCTCATCATTCTTGCATCTAGCCTGCTATTACATCAGTGTCTTGTCCAGGGAAACCAAGACAACGTGATTTATTTCAACTGCAATTAATGGAGAAACACCATTTGCAGATCTGTGATGGAGCGACTCCCCAAGCAGTGGGGCGCAGTCCCTCTTGTACCATTTTTTTTCCTTCTTGGGAGGGGTTAAAGTCTGATGCACAACCTTGACGACCAGCAACGAACTCGCATAGCAACACTTCCAGATAGCAGGATGTGTGATACAAGATTACAGTTAATTATAAGATACAAGTTAACAATGTTAAATGTCAAATTTCTACGACATCAGCAGATGCATAGGTTTTGGAAATGTGAACTTTTCAAACCAGAACCACAAACAAGGATAACATAAATTCTCACACATATTCCTTTAGCTGCGTTTCCTTCATGAAATCGAATGTTGACTCATCGTAGTAATTCGACGAAATATTCTATAATGTGCCAGTGTGTCCACCAAATCTCTTTGCTATTCATCCAAGCTGCTCAAAGCCATCATTTATTTAAGCAGTAAAGCTGAACTCATTTTGAGGGAAGATTTTAACCTCACCCTTCAAAAATGATGCTGCGGGCGCAGGCTTAGCTCAATTGATTAAGATGTACAGCTGAAAAAGTTGGCGGAAATGTTTGCTCAAGGAAAAAAAAGTTGCGATGTAAACAGGCTGAAGAAATACTTGTCCCGAAAAAGTTTCAGTCAGGGTGCCTTGGGTATGTTCTTGTTTTTTTTTTTTTTTTTTTAAATCTGACTTTGGGTCACAAAAGTTGTGAAGGATAATGGATATTATGGTAATCTGCTCACCAGTTTTGTTCTGCCTGTGCTTTGGTGACAGCTCTGGCTGGAGGCATTAGGGTCTCTGTCTTTCTCAAAGCAAATCCAGTAATGTAAATTTATCTCCAAGTTTGTGGTGAATATTATTTTTTTATGCTGCTGATTCTGTGCTCTTAGTTTATAGAAGCCCTGAGCGCAACAGTGACTACAAAAACGCTGATTACCTCATTGTCTTTTTTTATTTTAACATTGATGTTACCGTTTGGTTTGTTGTTGTTTTTTTAAAATCACGTAATATGGCTGCAACATGCAACATGGCTACGTACAGAGAGGAGCTAGTTTACTCAAGCAGATTTTCTGTTGCCAAATTAACAGGTTGTCCGTCTCATCTCGGGATTATGCTTCATAAAAGGCAACCGGTGACTTTAATTCTCACTAAGAAAAAGAGGTGCAGAATCATATTGACATTGTTTTTCATGTGGCAAGAAAGGAGCTGGTGGAAAGCAATTTACAGTCAATTACACTGAACTGAATTAAAAATGTGATTTTTCTTTTTTTTCTGGAAGGAATGAAAAAAGGTTTTATTAAGGCCGTCCCAAGAAACCTGAAATGCGTACGCTTCTTTCAAGTCAACAAGTCTGGAGTCTTCATGGCATTTCTCTTGATGCACCGATAATGCTAACCTGGAACCTGATAACATTCTCGGCTGTTCACTGTCGTGACCGCTTTCCCTGAAAGAGTTAAACACCGACACAACACAGAACGACTGGAACAGTTCATATGCAAAAATATGGCAGATGCTCAAATGTTATTTTTTTTTCAATCCCTTAATGTGACCTATACTGTAGAACCTTATGGCAGCGATTTTACAAAGTATAGCGCCTGATCTCTTTTCCAGGCAGCTCACCGCACTTAAATCAGCGACTGTATCACGGAATCATTTTTGTCAAGGTAAACATGGTTGTAGGTGACACTGATAATCACATGAAATATATGTTTTAATTATAACCAATACCCATGAAACAAAATACTGTCAAAGTGTTTGGGCGTGTAACCACTTGAGGGAAGATTTCTTCTTGTATTCCAAGTGAACACACAGGCTTGCCGCTGTGCTCAATTATTGTGCTATAGATCTTTCGGGAGGACACAGCTGTTTTCTCCTACTGCATTAGCCCACCCACTGTTTTGACTCTTTTCAATCTGCGGTCAGACACATTTACAGCAAGACATGAGATTTTAATGTGAAAAGTTCCACAGTTGACCAAATAGCTCAAGAAATGACCGCAGTTACACAGCCGGACCTCAAGTCATCTTTGAACATTAGCTCACAGATTGGCTGTTAATGGTCTCTCAAGTCAAACATGGGAACATAGCTCAGGTTAGCTCATTTATCTGGTTGGTGAAAAAAATAAAAGTAATAATCGTTAATAACAACACACTGAAATGCATTGCCTGGAGGGATGGAGAATGCTAAAATGGACAGAAGCATTGCCAACAGACCTGAAAGTAGTGGCAGCAACACGGACAGGGTTCAGGCTTCTGGGAGTTGCAGATGTGGTCATTAGCATTAGCACTCTCACTCTGGAATCGGCCACGGTTAAATTAGTCTGACAGAAATGTTCAGTTTTTTTCCTCATGCCTTCTGAGCTGCTAATTCACTTTACCATCCCAATTATCTTGTTGTGGCTGAACGCTCACCTGCAATGCAGATGGAAAATGCTGTGTTGGTGACCTTTAGCCTGGTTAGCAAGCTGGTCCGTTAGACTTTCCTGTTCTTAGCACCACTCTCCTTAGTCTGGACAGTGCTGCTTTTAGTGGTTGCGGTTGTGTTATGCGGCCACTAGATGGAGCTCCGCTAAAAGGAATGCACTACAAAACAATACAGCTTTATTGATATAGAGCAGGGGTGTCAAACTCCGGTCCTGGAGGGCCGCTGTCCTGCATGTTTTCCAAGTCTCCCTGTTGCAACACACCTGATTCAAATGAACAGGTTCAATGTCAGGCTTCCGCAGACCTTGCTGATGATCTGTTCATTTGAATCAGGTGTGTTGCAACAGGGAGACTTGGAAAACATGCAGGACAGCGGCCCTCCAGGACCTGAGTTTGACACCCCTGATATAGAGCTTTCACAACCGCTGCAGCTCGAACAAAGCGCTTTACAGAACCTTTAAAATACTATGTCCAAGAAATCAGAATATTGATCCATATATAAGGCACATCAGATTATAAGGCACACTGTCGGCTTTTGAGAAAATTGAATGCTTTTAGATGCGCCTTATAGTACAGAAAATACAAAATGAAAATGATGTTTTGTGTTCCACACGTTGCCCTTGGTTTTTGAAAAACGGATGTGTAAAATATACTATTTTCAAGAACATTCTCTGGAAAGTCTGTTGTCTGCAAGAAAGCTGGAATTTGATTCCACATTGGCTGTCAAAAAAAAAAAAAAGAAGGTAATGGAGGTGTAAAATCAGTCAGCCAGCCAACTCCTCCTTTTCAAAGAAGCCATTAAAAAAGATGCATTTCTTCAACTTTTCCTCTACTTTTTACCTTTTTTGCGAAGAGGTTCAGCCGACGTGTTTAATCCCCCTTGGCTTTAATTCAGCTACACTGTGACCTTGTGGCCTCTCCAGGAGCGAAGGACCCGCAGGACCTGGAAGATGGTGACAGCATCATCCCAGAGGAATTTCTAAACCCTCACACTCAATTCTGCCGTCGGCTTATGTCTGGCTCGAGCAGCCATAACGACACACTGATAAAAGCTCGACCAAACAAGCCTGCATTGAATCTCAACAATCAAATAATTAAGGTGCTCACAGGAAAAAGGTCAGAGATGCACTTTGTAAACATACTGTACATCTACTCCGTAATCCCAAGCGTTCAGAAAGCATAGAACTTCATGTAAATAATTAGTACTTCCACCAGAATACGTTTGCAATACTTTCTCTTCTGATCACAAGTCGTGTACTTGAGCAGAATTCAAAGATAAGGTCAGCGAGGATAAAAAATAAAATAAAAATCAAAGTCAGAGCGAATTTCGTCTGGTGAAAGTGCTGAATCATCTTAAATTGACAGCATCAATATTACACTCTTCATAAATCTTCCGGATGCCAACCTCAATCAAGAATGTTTTAAAATCGATAAACAATTGCTGAGTCAGGAGTTTCCAAGTCTCAATTCATTTTTTTCCAAAGTTGCTTTTTATGTGCTTTTGCTTCCCGTTGAAAGTAATGACTGAATACTGCAATTGCAACATAAAGGCACTGACTTTGCCTGCAAATTAGTACAATGAAAATCAGTTGACCTAAACACGGACTCATTTTTCTTTTCACCGTCAAGACATTTTTAGAAATGTGCCGTATAGGTCTGATAAAATTGACAATTAATTGATTGCAGTTGTTGGACACGAGGCCACATTTAGTTTTCATGACCTACTCATTCAGACTGTCCCTTACACAATCACAAGTATGGCGGAAGGCGGGGGGCACATGGAGTCTCCAACCAAAGAGCCATTTGAACCCGTTTCATCAAAGAAACCACGGGAGCCACAAACCCTTTGGACATCTAAAATATGAGATTGATTTTCAACTCCTTTTGTCTGTTCCTTTCCGCCACAGACATCCGTTTGAAGCGGCAATATGTCAGCGCCTTCGCCAAATTGGATGTAGCCACCCTATTAGCCATAACATCAGCAATTAATAAAATTGAGTGATGCGTATTTACTGTGAACGTTGTCCGTGGTAATATTTGCAGACTGTGACAAGTGCCGCGCAGAGTATGGTCAGCATAAAATATATGGAGCAAAGTAAAAACTGTCTCAAGGCCAATAATAATAATAATCCCCCCCCCCCAAATGCTTTTTCTGTGCCCCCTTTAAGTCTGAGGACGGATATGACTCCAGAATGAGATGTCTCCTTTTGACAAATATTTTCCTTTCAGAAAAAAAGATTTTCAAGCGTTTGTAATTCCCTCGTTCATTCCAACGACATGATATTGCCCACTCCAAAATGTTGCTCTTTTTCTCCTGATTCGGTGATTGTCACTGCCGTTGCATGACACTCACGTAATGGTGACAGACACTTCTTTCTACACATCGTCTTGTAAAAATATGGCACGTTAGACTTTGGCGCCATATGTTACGGTCGAGCGTCACTGTCGAAGTGTCTGTCATCAGTGTGTTTGGCGTGGTACAAAACATACTAGTTTCGGTGCAGTTTTGTTTTGCATGTGAAAACTAAGCTGCAGACAAAAAGAATGAAATCACTTTAACGTTAGATGGAGGTGAAAAAAAAAAAAAAGATTCCACCCTCGAGCACTGTTCTGAGCAAAAGGTGCTCTTTCATTTGACTGAAGTCTGAGCAGATCTTTTACGTCAGCACAATATTGCTAAAAAAAAAAAAAAAAATGGAGCAAAGAAATCACCTCTCTGGAAAGTATTAAATGATATATGCATATTCATCAATTGCGGACAGAAAAGAAGCTGCGTTATGAGCAACCCGGGACATATTTGTGTTGTTTAGCTTTTCCATCACCGTCTGTTATTCAGGTACTTACCAGAGTGAAAGCTTTAATGAAGTCTCACTCACCCAATGCAAAAATCATATTATGCCTTTTATGCCGGCTCCATATAAAAATATTAAATGACCTTCAGTCCAAGACATCAACATATAAATTATCCTCTTAAAACGTCTTTAATAAAGTCTTCTGTCATTTTGCTAATTAAACCGATGATATAGAGTACATGGAGTTCACCGAGTAAAGTCATTGGGCGTCTGTTTTTTATATCACCCCCTTAATGAATTCATGCTGTTATCAAGAGAATCGCAAGCTTTTTTCTGTATCGAATCCAGCGTCTGACTGCTGGACCACCGTGAAGCACATCAGCAGGGAGGCTTTTTCCAGGCTAAATTCTCACACTGTAAGGGAGCGGGATGATTACTTCAAATAAGGTTTTGAGTATTCAGGGTCAGCGGCTAATTATATTGTCTGTCTCATTCATGACAATCACCGAACAAAGAGGTCCCAGCGACCTTCCGAGCCTGAAGGACAAGAAGGATCCGCTTGCTTCTTTTATGAAACTGAGAAGTGGCTTGCTACGGGTGGCCTCAACTTAAGATAAGATAAGATAAGATAAGATAAGATTCATTCGTCTCACAATGGAGACACGTAGCCAGCGTTATGGACTTTATCTGAAGACGCTCTTCCAACATAGGGTCAGTTTTTACCTTTCTGGGAAACAATGAATGGAAGAAATGTTAAAAAATTGGATTTTCTGTCGTTAATCTAGTGGTAGATTTGGTGAACTAAAATTGTACGAATTTTTGAGGATCCCCCCCCCCCCCCCCCCCCCCCCGGAAAAAAGCTTATGTTGGGATCAAATGTATTTTTGTAGACATGGTTTATACATAAACAAAACCGCACCCACATGTTATGAATTCAATGTATCTCAAATGGAAACTTAAAATGTTTGACTTGTTTTCTCTTCAATAAAAGCCATGCATTGTTTTACTTTGTTTGGTCTCGCAATTCCATCTATATGCTAATCTAAAGTACTCTTCTACCGTGACCTGGATGAACTGGAACACAGTTTTACTCTGGCCATGTGTCCGCAGCAGCTGCAGGCAGGCACCGGTGAGGTCATTGCAGCCCAGTAGAAAGGTCACCACTGACCCATACCGTTGCAGAGCTTCGGGCATGTTCCTGCTCCCTGGACACACCACAGCCAATTTACGCTCACGGCCAGCCTCGGTTCCTGACATATAGCACTATTCATTGCTCTCATTATTGTCCAACGGAGACACTTTCCAGAGAATAATAGGAGGAGAGGCAAAGAAAGAGACATTCCAGTGAACTGATGAGAGCTCCTTTAGAGTCGGACCACAGACCAGGAGAGCAGCTGTTCTATTTGTTTTTCCCTCACTCATACCCTTGACCAAAGCGTACGGTTGTCCCGCATCGTATTGCGTTTCACTTTTTACACTGACTGGTCTTACTGCTGACTCACGAATAATAAAGCGTGAGCGAGGAGGAAAAAGTGGGTAAAAGACAGAGAATGGCGAATCGTTTTGGGATCATTTCACACTTATAAAGGAAGATAAAGTGCAATGTGTCACCCACATTGGAGAACTAGCTTACAGAACAGCATGACTACGAGCCAGCACAGTTACTCTAGCTCATTTAATCAGGTTTATCACCGCTAGTAGGAATGTGTTGTCATGCCCTTGCATTCTTTTTTAATAAATGGGAACAAAATAAACATAAAGCATATTCATACGCTTGCTGCTATGGCCACAAGTGATGCAGAGACTCAACACACAGACTGCTTAACCTGAGCTAACAGCAGATAACCATCCTATAATTTTCTGATTTCCACATCACTCAACGGACCAGGCCCCAACTATTAAATCCACACACATTCAAATTCACAGATACTACAGTGTAGAACATCCATCCATCCATTTTCAACACCGCTTATCATGAACAGGGTTGCGGGCAGTTGCTGGAGCCTATCCCAGCTGACTTCGGGCGGAAGGCAGACTACACTATGAACTGGTCGCCAGACAGTCGCAGGGCACATATAGAGACAAACGACCATTCACACCCACATTCGTAACTGAATGGGAACCGTTTCCACTCTGCCCACACACAAGTCCGGCGTGTGGACCACGACACCATCGGCGACAACAGTATAGGATGGTTAACCCAAATGGACTAAAACGATACCTGCACCTCACATGCATATTTTGCCTTGGTTATAATGCATAACCCTAATTAAAAATATATAGAGAAAAAATAGATATATGATTTTTACTTAGTCGATTTTAATCTGTCTCTGGCGGTTCTGGAACATAAATTTGTTTGTCACAAAGAATGAATGTATAAATAAATGACTGGATATTTTTAACTCAGTTCATTGCTGAAAGCTTTCAGCATGTTCTGGGATTGGTGGTATTATTATTAGGATTTTTTATTTTTATTTTTTACATTTTATTTGATCGTACAAGACAATAGAAGAGAGCACATTCAAACACACGCACGTCTCCTGAACTGGTTCATTTAGCCGATCACTGGGTGAGCGTCTTTCCCTTCCATTACATCTGTCTCGATTCCTGCTCGGTCTGTCATTCTGTCACTCTTTCACCGTCTCCTTTTCATTCACTACTTTTACTACATTCCTTGAGGCAATCCCCCCCCCCCCCCTACCACCAACCCCCACCCCCTTATGATTTTGAGGTAGTGAAGTCCTGCTCCTGATCTCCTTGGGGGGCTTACGGCTGCTCATAAAATGGAGGTAAATGCTACAAGTGCTCTCACTCTGCTTTCTTCTGTCGTGTGTTGGGCTCCAGGCTATTTTATTGGCTTGCCTATAACCTCCGCATTTGAACCGAGTGATAAAAAAATAACGCGTGTTATGAACTTCAAGGAGTAACTACAGTGTTGCGCAGTGCTGTGGTGAAATAATTCTGTCGCCGTGTGTGTGGGGGCGCCGTTTTCATTTTTCTTCTACCTACCAAGGACTAAGGCCTGAGTAAAATCAATACAGCACACATCTGTTAACAATACACGGGGTCTCGGTATTGTCGTGTATCTTGTGAGCTGTACCTTGAGCAAAAGTCACTACAAATGTGCTTTTTTTACACAAAGGTGAAAACACTAACACTGGTGTTTATTTCAAGTATGGGCTCAAGTGTGTAAATCCATTGATTTAAAAGTGTTAAAATTTGAAACGACTCAAATTTTGTCAGTGCCTGGACTACATGTTTATTTCTAAAGTTAGAAACTGTTTTTTTTTTTTCTGTAAAGTCACACAAACGACATCCATGAATCAAATGAAATGGGAAACAGTGACTACTGATGACCTCAAAATGAATTTAAATTAATTCAACAAATTCAAGGGTCTGCTAAATCGGATTGAACATAATGGTACACTAAAAAGCTGTTCTTTGTCTCCCTTCCTTCCTTTTTTTTTTTTTTAATTACTGACCAAGAATTTGTTTGACACTTATTTAGGCATAATTAAAGGCAAAACAAACATACAAGAAAATATTGGGAAATGTCTCCGAAATAAGCATTCAGAATCACAATTTCTTATTTTTTAGGATCCCATTCTTCATTTTCACGACAGTATTTTTGAAATTCAAACCTACTACCCATGGTTCTGTCCACAATACTCAATTTGCATATCTACAGCAGGAGTTTTCATGAGTTCTAATTTAAATGTAAATGCCATTCCTGCTAATCTGTGGTTGTGTTTGTTTGTGTTTTCAGATATTAATGAATGTGAAAGAGAACCATGCAAGAACGGGGGCCTTTGCACCGACCTCGTTGCAAACTACTCCTGCGAATGCCCCGGGGAGTACATGGGGCGGAACTGTCAACATAGTATGTACATGCTTTTGTTCTTCATCTTGAAATGCTTTTTTTTTTTTTTTTTAATCCAACTGCTTCACACCGCACATCTGATGTTGCCGCTAATTGCGGCGGTGACCACATAACACGCTCAGGTTCTTTCATTTCGGTTTTGTTCATGTCGTAATGAATTATTTTAATACCAAAAAAAATATATATATATATATTACATCGAAACACAAAATGTTTATTAAAAAAAAAAAAAAAAACTCACATAAAACCCCCAAGCATAAAGTCATGACAATATGTTCAAACATTACAATGCTGGTGCCTCACAACCAATTTGTTTTTTTTTTTTTTTTTTTTTTTTTTTTTTGCTAAAATGCTCCTCTTGGCTGTGCAGAGAATGAAAGAGAAAGCGAGAGAGTGCTTCTGTCTTATCACAAGTGGCTTTCTCTTTTTACAAAATACTCAGTCGCTCAAAAGGAACTTAGTGTGTTTATTATGCTTCTTCTGAGGATTTTGCCGACTCACTGTAGGAGCAGATTAGGATTAATGTTCCCGGCGACTCTGAAACGTGAGCTTCCGCTCCACTGTGATTCGCAAATGTATTCATCTGCTTTTCTATCTCACAGCGCGTCGACAGTTCACAGAAAGCATTCCCAGTCTACTTTGCAGATGCTGCTTGTCTGGAGGAGAAGATATGCTTCTCCTGTATTCGAATATATCGAGCTGTGTTCCAGGGGTTACATTTCACTTTTCTATCTCTGTGGTTTTTCCAAATCACATATTTCATGTTTGAAGTACAATAAATATGACACGCAAGCAGTGGCGGTTTCTGGTGTGTGCGGTATGTGTGGCCGCAGAGGGCAGGACCCCAATCCATCCATTCCTATCAGTTTCACTTTCGCCATTAAGTATTAAAAAAAATAAAAGAATTTAAAAAAAAAAAAAAAAAAGCTTTCTGTAATGGCGGCTTGCGATCAGAGCCATTGCGATATATCTATTTTTTGTGATTATTCTCATTCACTTTCTGTCATCTAAAATTCACTGATGGCACTGGCAAAGAATTGGAATATGGAACGCCGGAAGAAGCATTTTAAAAAGGTACGCGTGAACTACGATGGTGATGTTCATGCATTTCCTTTTTCGCAAACCCCCAAAATCTTGGATCTACTTTATTTTCATGTTTCCTTCATATTAGGGGCCGTTATGGCTGTTGCTCATCATGGCATGCATGTGTGCATATGCGCACGTGCGCACCTAGATGCGTGCGTGTGCGGTAACGGTTGATCGCGGAAGGTTCGTTGGCTTGAAAAGTAGATCTTCTGTCAAAAACGGTTGGGCACCCCCGCTGTAAGACATACAGGTGTTTTCCGTCCAGCCTCACGTTGACACCTGCTGCCTGGTAGATGCGGTTATTATTTTATTCATCTCCCCATCTGCTGCGTGCTCATTAGTAATGCTGTGCTAATTTATTTAGGCTGTAGGTAGGGTTTGCGTGAGATGGATTCAGCTGTCACAGCGTGGCGGTGCCGCCGTTAGTGATGCGGGCTGTCGCGGAGCTGATGTATGCACAGGGGCCAGCAGGCCAAGGCTCGGGGGCTGGCTGCCTCTGCTGCTCTGATAGACGACTGGCAGGCACATCATTAAGAGTGCCCACTCATGTCTGCAAGGTGAGAAGGACCACGGCTTTGCAGCAGCATGTTGTTAGGTGACGGCTTGTCGGCTGCCCAACATTTAAACGGATAGAAGACGGTGCTGGAGAAATTGTGAAAATGACACGGTGGCAAAAAAAAAAAAACAGGCGGGCGTGTTGAATGGGTTTTAGGGGTTGATTGACGAAAGATTGTTTGTGGTCTACTAAAAATTTGATGAAGGACGAGTTGAAGTTCATTAATGATGTCATTGATATATATTTTTTTCAGCTCAATCTTTCTTGCACCAGTGAGTGGTTACCACAAACACCCTGTGGCAAAGCAACCAAAGTGTTGTGATGCCGGTGAATGTTATAAATGAATAGAGTTCTTCTTATCACACATTAGGTGCCCAGGCCGTGTTGGCTTGAACACTTTGACGATAGAGATGATGCTTCACTTGGCGGCACTGCTCTCGTTCCTCGCTGCCAGTCCCTTAATCCCGCTAGTATGAATATTTTAAGACGATCAAGGATCGGAATGCTAGTGGAGCTAACCGCTATTCTCGTCCACAACCAGCTTATTTCCATCCTCTTCGTACCCGTGCGGCCGTATGATGACTGTGTGGTCTTGTTGGCCAGACATTTCGCTGCTCCACAGAGTGTTTTACTCCAGTGACAGCAGCAGACGGGTAAATCAACAGTCCGCTGTAAACCGGAGGCCAAGGTGCCAAAAACTCATGAGGAGTGATTAGTTGGCGTCCAGTTTTGAGTTGAGTGAGTTGAGGTTCTTTTGATGCTGCATGATAAGTGCGAATGAGCCACTTAGTTTCCTTTTGTGGGCAGATGCCATAATTACATGAGGCAACGTGCAGTCCTTTTAACATATTTATCAAGGCTGGTCTAACCATTAACTAATTAGTGCGCCTGAACATACATTTATCAAATGGAACACTGAAGCCCACAATCATAAATCTGAATTACTGTGTGTGTGTGTGTGTGTGTGTGTGTGTGTGTGTGTGTGAGAGAGAGAGAGAGAGAGAGAGAGCGAGAGAGAGAGAGAGAGAGAGAGAGAGAGCGTGTTCTCTCGCGAGAGAGAGAGAGAGAGAGAGAGAGAGAGCTTGTTCCATCTCGAGACAGATCGGTAATTTCTGAAGGGGAATTTATTGCTGAAAGCAAATTTTGCTTTAATTAGCTATTGATTTACAAATGTATTTCATTGAATTCATCACTGCCTTGAGGTATGTACTTCTGTTTTTGCATCCTTTTTTTTTTTTTGAGAGGCTTTATAAAAACACCCTGTAGTCACTACAGTGAAGTGAAATGTGAGTCCCTCAGATTGTTTAGAGGGTCAAATGAATTGACTTGGAAAATTAGATGAATAGTGGAATCCCGCATAACCCGCCGACATTCTCTCATCCGTCTGGAACTATTGAGTGTCGCACACACACGCGCGCACACACACACACGCACGCACACACACAAGAAATGTCGTCTGAGGTGAGATGGACTACTCGTTTTGGAATTATCAAAATAAAAAAAAAAAAAGTTTTTACTGGATAAAGCACACAGATCTTCCTTGCTGTGTGTCTCCATTTTGTCCACTGAGGACAGCTCAGAGACATTGTTGCTTTTGAAGCCCACTTTTTTTTTCAAGGGTAATTTGCTGTATTTTTATTTTTACTTGAAAATGTGGATTTTTCTATCGTGAGGATACAAATGTGTTCGATACCCCAGTGTGTGATTCGGGAAGTGAGAGGATTTCTCCACATTTTTCTCAGTCATGAAATAGTAATAATCATAATAATGATAATTCCTTCGGGACAAAGTCTGACTGTCTCTTGTTGATGACAAAGTTGTCAGTGAAACTTTGAACTCAAAGTGGAAAAATGTTGCATTTTGTCAGGATGACATATTACAACCAAGATCTCAATTTTCATGATCAGCGCAAGACTAG
Organism: Hippocampus comes; assembly: GCF_001891065.2. Classification (NCBI taxonomy): domain Eukaryota; kingdom Metazoa; phylum Chordata; class Actinopteri; order Syngnathiformes; family Syngnathidae; genus Hippocampus; species Hippocampus comes. Next base: position 1,253,280 of record NW_017805532.1, on the reverse strand, counting down.
CGGAAAGCGCAGTGTAATTGTGCCCATGAGTGGAGATTTTGCACCATTTGCACTGTTGTAAGGTCCAGAAAATTGTGTTTTTACAAATATAATTTTGTCTGATGTACTTTTAAGACCAACATGACTTTGTTTGCTGCAGTTGTACGAGCTGTACTTTGAGAGCTGCAGCATGACCGATATTCCACTGTGTGTTCTTCGTTCAGAATGCTCTGGACCACTGGGCATGGAAGGCGGCATAATCTCCAACCAGCAGATAACAGCATCCTCCACCCACCGGGCTTTATTTGGCTTGCAGAAGTGGTACCCGTACTTTGCACGCCTCAACAAGAAGGGTCTGGTCAACGCATGGACTGCAGCTGAAAATGACAGATGGCCGTGGATTCAGGTAAATACACAATACACTCGAAAGGCCCAACACCAAGCTGAGTCAAGGCCACTAAAAGATGAGTCAACACGCAGTTTGGTTGTCTGTGCTTGGCGGAAGCCGTGTTTCTTTAAAATGGCAACGCTAATGCTGTAAAGGGGTTTTCTTATTTGTTTGTTTAAGTATACATTCTTGTTGCGTTTTGATGTGCGGAAATCCCTTTATTGGAGTCACCTGGGTGGTATATTTCAGCACTGGCAACAAACTCACCAGGGTTGGCTTTGGTACCTCCAAACAGCTAAAAAAGCTGAGCTGACAAAGACATAAATGAACTGTGTAAATATATCAAAAAAAAAATGGTCAGTGGTCGTTTCGGATTCTAATTTACAAGGTGTGTCAGAAGAGGGTATAGGACCGGTGTCACAAAGAATATATTACAAACCCAAACTGTGAGTTATACCCCTCAACGCCAGCCTGAAATCGACGAGCACAAAAAGATCCCGTGGCATTTCCTTCATTCACTGTGCAAGAAGAGTCGAGAGTTGTGGTCGGACAGCTAGTAGCTGCTCACAATTGCTGAGCATCTGACAGTTCCTCGCCGGGAAGAATATCACCGTGCTAAACCAAACTCCCTTCTCTGTTTTTTCAAAGGCTGTCAGACTCGCAGTAGCATAATTATAGAGCAGCAGCTATAAGATAGATAGCTAGACAGATCGATACCTCGATTGATAGCTAGCTAGCTAGCTAGATACTTTACTCGTCCCCTGAGGTAAATTGGATATATAAACAACTATATGCAAATTCAGTCAAAGCAGAAGGCTGGGCTTTTGGTCTCCATCTTGTGCCACCGCACAGATTTACAACAGCGTTTAGTTCCCGCTTTTAGCTCATAAATCTACGCGGTGGTAAACTAACGGGACGCTTCGCTAGCTACCGTCTCTCAGCGACTGTACTGTGGTGTAAATGAAGCATTTGTGCGAGATATCTTTAGCCCAACAGAGCAATATTATTTTTTCTTTTTTTTCATGTTACTTCATCTTCTTTTTTTTTTTTTTTTTTTTTTTATGCCTTGGCATAGAAGTGGGTCGTTTTCTTTTGCAGGACATGCTTCATTCAGCCTATTGTCTAGACAACTACGATACTGTCTAAAGAATTTGTCGTGCTTCTATCAACCCGCCTGTGCAATGGAGAAACAGAAATGGTATCTATAGACAAATGACACAACAAAAAAAAGGGATTTGTCGAAGAAACTCATGAGGCAAAGGCAACATTAACGAGAGATGAGGTGCTTGGCACATGCAGAGGTTGAGGAGAACGGGACATCAAACATTCAGGCAGTTTGTTTGGCTTTAATGATGTCATGTGGGATGTTGAGCAGCATGCTGTAGGCATTGTGTGTTTCTACATGTGGGTTCGGATAATTGGGACATGAGCAGACATGTATCGTTGGATCACGGGTTTGGGAATATTCTGGGCCTGCTTTTGTATTCTAAAACCATTTGGCAGACTGTATTTGGATGTCTGGAATGTGACACAGGTAATACTGACAGATGACAACCTTGTCTGTGAAGGGATTTGATTCTTCCGGCTATTGGAAAGTGTTGTTCTGATGCAGTGTGCGTCTTTGGGAGCTAGTCAGTGGAGCTCTCTCCTCTGAACCTCGACAAATGAATCACAAAAGCAACAGACTTTGAATAATACATCACAGCCTTGCCTACAAGCTCGCATGCACTGTGTTTGTTTGTGTTGGTTCATGCACTTGTTTCTCTTCACACATCTATGCAATGCGAGTGTCATTTTTTTTTTTTTCTCTACGCAGTCTTTTCTACAGTTAGCTCACACGTAAAAATGCATGTGAACACTCCGGGGAAATATACTGCAGCTCTGACCAATATCAGCAAAATATGGTGTCAACCAGCACTGTTGAGAGAATCAAAAAACTCCAAAGCACCTGAGAATGTCTATGCATCATTGAAAAGGTGTTAAACAGTCAATATAATTCTAGGCACGCATCACCATTGACCGTCGAAGCCGCGGCGCAACGAGATGACGGTCCGGTCTGCAGCGTCCCCGCGTCCGCCACCGCCGTCAGCACCTGAGACTTGTCGCCATGCACCTGAGCGCGATGCCAACTTCAAAATAAAAGCCAAACAGTAATTCCGTATCAGGATATTGATGCCTTAAGTTTCATTCATGCTGAAGCTCGCCTTAGGAAGCAATCGTTGCTGCTGCTGACTTGACTTTGACTTTTTGACTGCAGGCTGGCCTGCTGACAGTCACGCTTGGAACACAAATTCGCACTGAGGCAATCAAGTCAGTCGGGCATGTGACTTTTTTTCACTCCACATGCGCAATTGCACACCACTTATGTGCACCCCCTGGGCTTAACCACTAATTATTTTAAGCATAACACTCTCGATTTCAAATTTCAGCCTCATCTCTCTGACACTCTAATTTCCAGGACATTCCTAACAAACACTTTCTCTTCCTAACGAACTCTACCATGCACCACGGTAAAACAATTTGAACGCCGCCCCAACATTCAAAGTCCCAACTTTCATGGTCTAGGTTTTTGGCTCTCCTCTTCTCTTTTTGTCTCTTTCTACCTTTCCTCTGTCTTCGACCTACAGTCGTTTTGATTTCCACAGGTGCCCTGTAGGTTAACAGCGCTGGAGGTGACAGATTTGGTTTGGAATTTTTCGGATGAACGCTCATGATCAGAATCATTTGAATCCTGATGCCCTTCCTGACGCAACCCTTGAGATCTACAGTTTACACTGGCTTGTGTCCATCGCAAGTCTATGCGGGACATTTGAGGATGCTGCATTTGTTGAATATACACACACTTGGCAAAATCGTGGGTCAATAAATATGAGTATTATTCGTATATTGTATAGATGGATGACGACAGTCGAACCTCACTACAGCATACCTCGAGGGACATAACGAATCGCTACATTATAACGGTAGTTCATTGTGTCCATCTCCAAAAAAATGGCCGCCAACTACGATGTATAATACAGTATGAACACGTACAGATGTAAAACCATGAACATGGAACACAGTATAAACCTGTCGCTTACAAATACGTGTATATGAAGAAAAAAAAAAGACTTCATAAGACGTGAAACAAACAACTGTAGCCTTCCTACTTCATCTCGGAAAACATTCAGTCATCAAATGGCAACCGCCGTAGGCAACTGCCAGTATATACATATATTTTTTTTAATCACTCAAGCAGATGTTACATAGAAGAATATGCCCAAAAAAAAGACAAATTTAGGTGAATCCTACCCTCAAAGTGACCAATGTTTCTTTCAAACTAGGTCATGCATGCAAGCCTGCAGACCAAGGTCTCCGCAGGATGCTTCCAAAGATGCCTCACTCAAACAAATGTATGCATCACTATTAGCACTGAAGTGTCAGAGGTGTGTTACTGAGCGCTCATTAAAAATGTGAAGGATCACCCCAATTACCTCGGCGGTGGCCTTTTAGTAACAGAGCCTCTAATTAGCGAAAGAAGTATACGTCTCTGTGGAGGGGAAGTCAAAGAAGAAATGCCCTGAATGGGAAAGAGTGGGTCACTGCAGCTATGCGGCTCTAAGTAGTGTCCTTATATATAATTAACTTTATAAGTTGCTTTAAGTTTGCCGGGGAAACCATATTTTTGAGTCCTCTGTTAAAACTGCAAGAAGTAGAACCGTCGTAGCTCAGAATATCATATTGAGTGTAGACAAGGCTGGTGATAAAAGAATAAAATGAGCGGTTCCTCTCATTTCGACTTTTTCCATTCACTGAACGGGCAATCTCGCTTGAACACATTGGACCTTTTTGCAGCAAATTATATTTGGGAACTAGTTGAATTCAGTGGCAATTGCTATGGATATGATTCATACTTTGTGAATGGGATGTTCAAAATTGACCAATTTTAAGTGCAATTCCAAAGTATTAGCTGATTAATATTCGAAGTGAGTGGTAATAGAGGGCTAGTGGGTCAGTAGTTTTGGATTTTGGGCGGGGAATTAAGAAATTAAATTGGCATTTAGAAACTGCATTTTGTATTTCCTTGCATAGTGTCTGCGTGATATTAAAATTGGTTTGATGAACTGAAACCTTTGTGATAAATATGCAAAGAACAGAGAAAACAGGAAGGGTGGAAAAGAGCTGCGAGGGCATTTAGTAACATTATGGCATGTATGCTTTTAAAAAAAAATTGTAATGTAAAATCCAATACATGGAACATGAACATCAAAGGAAAATCATTTAGACATTTTCAGAAAATTCAGGGGAAAACAAAGAAGCTATTTAACGTGGATGCCAAAGAGAAAACCATGTGTGCAATACATCTGTGATGCACTGTTAATGATCTTGCGGTATACTGAGTTTCTTGTCTTAACCTCTTCTTCATTGGTAATTTACATGGGACCGTATTGACAGTCGACACAGAAATGGCAGATTGGCTTTGGAATGGGAGGATTGATTAAATGTTCTATCTGATCACAGACTTTCTGAAAAAGATGGATGGCCCTGACAAGCCAGAGTCAAGAGGCTGAATTGATTTCTATGACTTCAATTGGTGCACTGAGCATCCGTGCACAGTCCCTGCGAAGCCCGACAATTCTGGTATCTGCAACATTTTTTATTTATATCCCCCTGATTCCCACAGATAAACCTGCAGAGGCGAATGAGGGTCACGGGCCTAATTACCCAGGGTGCAAAGCGAATTGGAAGCCCAGAGTATGTCAAGTCATACAAAGTGGCGTACAGCGAGGACGGGAAGACATGGAGAACATACAAAGTCAAGGGCAAAGATGAAGACATGGTGAGAAACACACATCCACAAAAACAACTGTCGACAACTATGTACAGGACCGTATCTCCGTTATTGAAGGAACGCACGGCAGTAAGAGGCTGTTCAACTCACTCAAGGGCAGGGCAGAGGACAAGTTGAGAGTGCTGTTTAATTATCTCGCACACGCTGCGCTTATCTTGCTACCTGTTACCCCCTTCACTTTTATGATTTTTTTTTTCCATTCTATTTGTGGATGAGGAGAAACCAAATGGGTCACAAAGCGCTCTGTCTTTGCTGACAGCACACTAACCCTGTCCTCAGTTGGGCCATGCTACGGATAATCCTGACCTCCAAAACTTTTAAAATGAAGACTTCTGGGCAAAAAGTCTGGGCATAGACTGGAGATAGTCACTGTGGATTGGAACAACACAAAGAAGAACTAGTAAAGCATGGACGCCACGCATTCAATTACCTTCATGTCAACAGTATTAGCTGGCATACTAGCCAAAATAATATGCTAGCATCGACGAATGTAGCATCATAGATGAGTAAACAAATATATTTACACGGATAGTCGAAGTCATTCAGTTCACATTTGGGCATTTTAACACGATAATGAACATTAAAGATTATATGCAAATTTTAATGGCAAAGTGGACTACAAAATCTAAACAAAATTAGGTGCTGTCAATGTCACTATTTCCTCGCACAAGGTGCATTCCAGGACCACCAACTAAAGTAGGACATCTCAAGTGCACGTGGGAAAAAAACATCATCATAATTTCAAGATTTTACAAGATGGCACTCAAAAAATGGGTAAATTGGCAAATGCCGAACCGCAAATATGCAAGGTTTCACTCTATCTGTAAATAATGTGGCATTGTAGTTGCTGAGCAACTAAAACAAGTCGTGTTTTCATGCACATTTTCTCATCAACTAAAAATGCTTGACAGGGAATGTGAAAGTTAGGCAAATGTACCATTTCACGGTGCATGAGTCCTTCGATAAGGGAATGTTGTCAAACTATCAGAAGAAATAGTTATATAAAAGGAGCACTAATTCCAAATACACTACTGTTCTTATGAATTACCGGCTCAAATCGTGCGAGAAATTGTCTCTTTTTGCTGCGCGTGGAGCTCATTGACCTTGAAGGAGAGCAATTTGCTCAGTGTTGAGTAGACACCAGAGACATTGGTGCCAGACTGCTACATAATGGTAAAACTGATCTCTTCCAGCACCCCTTGTCACCCCCATACGCTACATGTGTTTTCATCCCCTGTGACAGATTTTCCGAGGAAATGTTGACAACAACGCTCCATCGGCCAATTCCTTCACCCCACCCATTGAAGCCCAGTTTGTGCGCATTTATCCCCAAGTCTGCAGAAGGCACTGTACCTTGCGCATGGAACTGCTTGGATGCGAGGTGACAGGTGAGTGAACAGATCACACACTTACCCGCTTTAATTGGTATTTGCAATGGGTAATATACAATTAGGCAATCAGAAAACAGAAGTAATATGTTGTTGCTTTCTTCAGGTTGCTCGGAACCATTGGGGATGAAGTCCGGTCACGTCCAGGACTACCAGATCACAGCCTCCTCCATCTTCAGGACGCTCAACATGGATATGTTCACTTGGGAGCCTGGAAAAGCCCGTTTGGACAAGCAGGGCAAAGTGAATGCTTGGACTGCAGGACGCAGTGACCAGTCACAGTGGCTGCAGGTAAGGAATGACCCGAGCTCACTTGAAGCTGCGCTGACACTTAAATATTCTAATATTAAAAGCAGGGGGATGTAACACAGACATCCGCTTTTGAAAATATTTGCTCAAAGGCAGTGTTAGGTACACGACATCATCTAATGCAGGGGTGTCCAAACCGACGCACTTGACAAAAATAGATCATCCGCAAGTGGAGTTCTTGCAGTTCTTTCAAAATGTACTTCTAATTGCGCTCGTCTTGCAAAACACCAAAGTAAAGAAAACTCCACCCATGCGCAGAGTCTCTCTGCTATGCTTGCACTGGGCACATAATTAGGACCCGGAATGTGGATCCAACTCCATTGGAATTGCGGCTCATACTTGCTCGCTGTAACTATTATGCGCTGAAACTGTTTTTTTGCATTCACTCGGCTTGATGGACCTTCCCATCGTTGAATGAGTGCAGTTATCTTGGGCTTCAGCTGAGGTTTAGTCTCTTCATCAAAGCACTCATTCATTTGTTTTCATTACAGTAAGTGATGACTGGAAATATCTCATAAAATGGTAAAAAAAAGATATGCCTCTGAGTGAACCATTGCGTCCCTCGCTTTCTGTTTAACAAGCCGAGTCCGATACATTTCAAAGTAATTGTCAATTTAGCAGTTTGCCTTCATGAGGATGATCTGTTGTGTTGCTGTTATCCCCTTTAAAAGGCAGAAAACGCTGACTTCTTTTCAAGTGAGCCCCCTGCTCCAAGTTCAATCTGTAAAACCGATGCATGTGCACTGGGAATGGCACTGTGGATCATCCTCCTAGGGAATTGAAGATCAGAGTGATTTCTTTGATTTATTGGCCCTACTGCTGTGCCTGCCGCTCCATGCATACAGCCTGTCCATGGATGACACCGTTCGGGTGTCACACTGACTTATCTCGATGGTATTAGATTGTTTGGGCTCTATTCCGATATGTTTTTGATTACACTGAAAGGTTTTGTTAAGATTTGAGGTTCGGGGAGGGTGTGTGCCGGAAATAGACGTGTACTTAGGCTGGCCCCATCCCGACCGGAGAGCTCGGCTGAGCAAAATTGATTGTTGTTGGTCAAAGAAAACTTGTCTCATATTACATGCTGTGCCCGCAGGAATCTTTAGACGCTATATAGTTGCATTGTGAAAATCGATGCTCGCTGACAAGGGCCCTTTTTTGCGCACTAATACACAGCATCTGCTTTAAAAAGAGAGCACAATAAGATCGTGCGCTGTGCGGCGCGCTTTCACATTTCACACTTCGACTACAATTGAACCTGACTAATCAAGTAGTGATCACTGCTGTATGTATTCATTCTTCAACCTCAACCCATCAGTTATCTTTGTTGTGCCACCGCGGCAAATAATTGATTCTGAGCCACATTACGAAATTCGTTTCAACCTTACAAATTAATGAAATAAATCATCCTTAATGACAAGTTAAGCATTCCAATTAATCAAGGCACCCAGTGCTTTCCCTGCTGTGCACTGCGGGGTAGCTGCTCAGGCACTAATAGCAAACCGTACTCCTTGATGCATTCGGTTTCACTTTAAATGGGAGAACAAAAAAAAAAAAAAAAAAAATCGGAGGATTTTACTGAGAATTTTTATTTTATTTTTTTACACATCTAAGTAGCTTCCCACATCCTGTGCCCCGTCGCACCTCTTCACAAATCTCACAGCACACCGCCAACAAAAAGTCAATAACTGAAATAATGACAATCTTGCCTCCTTTTACTCACACATTTACTCACCCAGCGTGATACTGAACTTGTTTACTTGAGCACAAAGCTATTATTCTCGTGTATGAATTGCATCAGGTTGCTATGCAGCTTTTTCCCCACTTTCTGCCATCAGCAAAAATGTCTCATCGCCTCAACAACGTCGACATTCTGCACCATATTTCTGTCCATCACGGATCACTGACAGCTCCTATATGTGAACGCACATTTCAACAAAATCACTTGCCGAAACGCCGATCTCTTGTCTTTCAGTGAATGAAAACAGATTTAAAATTGATGGTGCCCAAAAAAAAAAAATCTAAAACGCTCAACAGACGTGAAGGAAAGCACGCCTGTTTGGGATTTGTCCAAGGCAGAATTATTTCAGGCTGCGAGGAAACGAAATCATCGTTCAAGATGTTTTAAAGAGGGAAGCTGAAGCTTGTCAGAGTGAGCTGCCAAATGCTCCAGCTGGTCTGAGAAGATTAGTTTATTATCCACTCGAACACCTCCTGACTGCTTTCAACTTTCCTAGTTGTCCCTGTTAATACAACGCGCACCTGTTCTACAGTCCGGTGCTATGAAACAACTTTTTTTTTTCCACACCCAGTTTATAATCACTTCCACCCAACATCTATCATCTTTATTTCAAGTTAGTTTTGTCTGTAGGCACCTGTTAAGGAATGTCATTACTGTCACAGATCCAGGCACTTAGGTTTTATTCCGCGGCGTAAACTTGAAGCACGTTTTTCTCACATTCTTACGAATCCCATGTGGAAACATCAAAATAAAGATAAAGTCTTGGAGTGGTTAATAGCTGTGTTGAAACTTCGTAAACAACATTAAAGGCAGCCATTTAAAGACGATCCGCTGTGCCTCTGCAGTTTTCAGTGTCATTAGCATCTGCCGTTGACGCAAAATTTTTGGTTCTTTGTTGAAAATCTTGAACGCCTCTTCTCTACTGCAGCAAGTGGTACTTATAGGCGGGCATATGCCCGTAATTGCCAAGAGACCACCAGCCATGCTGCGGGTGGTTAGCTCATTCCACTTAATTCGTTAATAAGGCATCTTTATTTATGTATCTTAGCCAGCAATGTTGTGTCACGAAGAACCGTTTCAAGCTCTTCCACTAAACGGTTGACGGTACAATTAACCTGCATATCGCCATGTTGCCATTCATCCAGGATAGTCGTTTTTGTCTTCAACTGAACAGGCCCGGATTTCACGATGAGCGAGTAATAATGGGCCTGATTTAGGGAAGATTGAAAAGAGCTAAACTGCGTGTTTGCTCACTGTGACAGATTGCTCGAGCTGGTCGCAACAGGTGCAAAAGTGGTAGAGAAAGGGGTTTACCCTTTAATTAAGTACAAAGTAGCTTTGATGTTTTTTTTGTTTGTTTTTTGTTTTTTACCATGGTAACCTTGGGAGACTGGTGCAAGCACAAAATATAATTGTAAGTGATGCAATTGGAAGTGCTAGTGGGAGTGGAAAAGTATAATTGCGACAGAAAATAAATTCATCGCTCCAGTAATTTTGAGGAAGCCAGCAACTGCTAAAGGACAGGCCAGGATCAATTGTCATTGATGCTTTTTCTTTGACATTTTAAAAATGTTGACTAGTATATGAGTATGAGTATTTTGCCTGCTAATTACACATTCAAAATCAGCCAGCTCATATATTGTACTCTATATTAGTCGTCTGAGTTAAATGCATAGCCTTCCATAGATAGGACAATTTGGAGATTTTTCAACAAAACTGCAGATCACTCTGCAACATTTATCCCAAAAAGGAGGACCAGCCACAACTACGGGGTAAGGAAAAGTACTTTGTAGATGAGTTGTAAGGTATTCAAGTGTGTTAGTTATCATCTGTAAGTCGTTTTTCTTTCATCCAGTTATCACCTTGATGTGATATGTGCAGCATGGGGGTGTGTGTGTGTGTGTGTGTGTGTGTGTTTGTGCGAGTGTGGCTGTGGCACACTGATAATTACTTTAGTCTGAGATCAAACCCGAGTCAGCTCACACTTGTGAAAATGCAGAAATAAATAGATTAGCTGCTCTGCAAGTGATGCGCCGGTGCGGGTGCTCCGATTCAGTACAGCGCATATTTGCAAATCACAACATCTGCAACAGCAGCCCTCTTGTTGCAAAAATCCCCAAAGGTCTGCATTTTCTGTTATGATTCTGTTCTCCATCCCAAAATGTGCTTTTAAAGCATGTGGGGAAACTCTAAAATCAAGTTTCATTCTGGCAACATTCCCATTTGACCAAACTCACGACTGGGCTATCAGCAATCTGTTTATCTCCTTTCTTAGACACATTTGTATGCACCATCTTGTGCTGATTTAATGAATCGTGAACATATGTCCAATTAAAAAAAAAAAGAAAAATCAACAACTCTGCCTAAACACGTTTACTGCTGTGTGGTTATGGTAGCCTCTTGTGTAAGCAGTATTTTTACACTCGAAGGTAGCACTTAGCACCAGACAGATTGAGCGCAGATATATAAAATGCTAATTTAATTTCAACATTAATTACAGTGGGTTAAGTTGATATGAACTACGTTGCATATCAATGCAACGGTCACTGTGTTTGCTGCGATGCTAAACAGTTGAGAAAGGTTGGTGTTTCGATCCTTGGCCATTGCGACCGTGTTGAGCGAGACTGACTCTGACAATGACGCGAGGGAACCTGGCGAGTTTGATTTTGAATTTGCCCAGCTGTTCAATTTGGCTACAGAAGATAAGGAATTTGAGAGATTTGACAATGAGGATTGATCAAAAACATAATAATAATAATGTGAGTATATTGTTAAATTCTTTAATAAAGGATAACCAAATTCAGTTTTGCTCCCGCTGTCTTTTTAAAAACATAAGCTAACGCGCATGTTTGCATGCTACCGTATTATTTAAGCTAGCATACGTTTTACCATGCCTGCGTCCAATCGCACCCGTAATTTACACTTCGCCTTTTAATACGGTGCGCTGTGCGGTCGTGAAAATACGGTAGCCGTTAGATTAAAAAAAGAAAAACTATCATATTAACGTCTTTTTCAAATAATGTGAGGACTGGTGTTGTTTGAGTGACACACTCCATTACAGCTGAAAACAATTAAAAAAGAAGCAATGACTTACTTTAGGTCTACCTATGGTCAGAACAATTACATCAGCTTGATAATCATTTCTTCTGAATCACGGCATTCACTTTTTTTTTTTTTTTTTTTAAACTCTTCCACTACATGGCTCAAAGGGCTTTAGTAACAGGGTTGCGTGAATGTCGAGAGACACGAATGGAAAACCTGCCGTTGAATATAATATAACGAGAGATGACTATGTATGACGGAGACTTACAGATACAAGGTTAGACACTAAGAAGATAACTCAAAAGGCTCCTGACACTTTAGATACTTTAGCATTTTGTCAACCAGCAAGCATATCATCAATCGTGTGATCATCGAGGAATTAGTGACACGCTAGTGGCCTGGATGGATTTTTGTGAATGCCCACAGACAGACTGTATTGACACCTGTCAGAGTAAAATCTCAACAGCAATGGCCGTGGTACAATACTGCCAATAATGGAATGAGGTGATATCAAATAAAAGGCGATCTATGCGGCATTTTTTGTTCTTCTAGAACAAAAAAAAAAAGCAAGATCAACACCATGTATCAAATATTTGAGAATGTTCAGCAGAAACCTGAAGTGGCCTTTTCGAGTACATAGACGTCTACCTTTAAATTCCCTGCTCTGGTTAGCAGCACATACTGCAAGCTGAGTCAATTAAAATATTTTTACAATTGGGGCATTAAAGGTCTTTTACAAAAAGAAAATGTGAAAAACGGTTTTTAAAGATGCCGACAACGGGTCAATTTAAATACGATCAATGGGAAAATATAAACCCGAGGCTCAGTATCTTCCCGTAATAATGAAATCCAGAATGCCCTTTGCGGAAATGCATGACTTGCTATACGATAAAACTTAAACAGGCCATCTGTGTGCAAGTAGTCTCAAAAGCATCAGTTTGACACATGTAGCTGTGTCCCAACAGAGACCTGAGGGACGATTTTACTATGTGACTGATGACCGCTCCGGACGTGTTTGTGAGCATGCCGTTGTAATCAAACCGAGTTTTACTGATACTTCTGCACATCCTGATCGAAACGTTACCTCGATTGGAGCGCCACCGACAACAAACTGTATTTCTTTCAATTAGTGAGACTGAGCCGGGATGTTTGGTTCATTCATCCACTGAGGGATTAAGTTGAATGGCAATCATCATGTCTTTTTTTCTCCAGAACAAGAAAGAGCCTTCTTCTTTGTAGCCTTATAAGCAACTTTGAACAGTGACTTCTTCAAACTTAATTCAGCCCCCCCCCCCCCCACACACACATGCCAAAAAATAAATAAATTCATAGTTATTGTCGAATCCTGCATTTATCTTCTTGTCATGCCGTATTGATCGAGCTGGACAGAGATAAAGGTGCTTTTCCCTACAGTAGGCTTTATTCCACTGGCTGCTCATTATTTTACCACTGTTTGGATTTGTCTCATGACATCAATTTTATTGCAAACCATGTACGATGAAATTATGATTGTTTCGTCCAATTCATCAATTCATTTCTATTTAATCATGTGCCCCATTTGCAGATGACAAAATACACTTCAGTTGCATCTACTTATTTGTTTACTTATCTTACATTTGTTATCTTATACTTGAGGAGGCCAGAACTCAAAACAACATCGGGGAGCTAAATTGGTCATTAGCAAATGACAAACAACTGGGGAAGCTGGCCCGTAGCTACCCCGCGTCTTCATACAACATTAAACACTAATGACTAATTCTACGAAAGCAGTCTTTTGTGTGGTGTTAGAAATAACTCGCAGTTTTGCACTGAAATAAAACCCGTTTTTAGATGGCTTCATTAGCGGAAGCTGCTGCCGTGTGACTTGTTTTATGGCTTTTTAAGCTTTTTACCACAATATCAACATCCTCAAAATAATATGTTATCTATAATTGTTTCATCGATTTATACAATGTTTGTGAGGAAAAAAAATGTCCAATAAGCAACATACAAGGTATCGTATTTTCTGATGAAAATTAAATGACTTTTGGACTTCTATTAGTCGACCTCATCATTCGTGATTGGATGATCTCTTTGTTTTACTTTTTGTTTCAGAGTAAACTCCAATTTGCGGTGGCAGTAAACACCTTGAATTTTTGTTTTTGAAACTTTTTTCACCTTCTGCCAAACTGCTGCTTGCTGATAAGCGAGTGGACTTCACTGCTAGCATCCAGCATTCGTATCTTGAATTTCTGCTCTCAAGTCAAAGCAATAAATATGCGGAACTTTGTCACTACTATATATGATAGAGTCGTTCATTGACCATGAATGCATTCGAAATTTTTCAGGAAATTATGCAAAAAACTGTGAGCACCAATGTACACCACCGGACATTATTGTTAAAGTACAGATGAGCTAACAAGAAACACTATGAACGCTGGTTACCTACGTAGGAATTCCGTGAAAATTTTAAGTCATGCACTGATTTATTTTGATTTGATAAATGTTTTGAAATTTGGCAATGGCGTGTTACAAAGGAATATATTTTTTAGGAAAATATGTACAACAGAAAATAAATTGTTTTAATTGCCCTCATCGCAGGGGCCTGTTTTTGAAGAATCTAAACCTGTCCGTTGTAAATTACATTCTGTTCTTATAATATTATGGTATTCTGTTTGTATTGTGTAATCGGCTCAATAATACGTCTTTCCTCCCCTTTTTTTATTCAATTTCCCTTCAGCTAGTATGATGATTAAATCAGCTACCAAATTCGATTACCGAATATACGGTGACTCCATCTGCTTCCTTGATTTACTTACGGTAGGAGGTTTTTAGCATTTGGCTGCCTCCAACGATACGCACCCTTAAACATTCTGTATGTGCCTGCTGGTGCCTGGGTAACTTTTCATTATCCAAGGACACCATCTTATCTTTCCGCAACACATCTATTGCACACCTCCATGCCACACTTGCTCTCTTCCTTCCCGTTGTCGGCTTTCAACGAATTTAGCATTCACGTATCTGTGTTATCTCCCAATGATGAATTTACGAGTCTTCAGCAGCTCTGCCAGAATTGTCTGGAGTGCAGCGGCCTGAACCCAAATTAATTTTGTATCAGACACAGATGAAGAACAATTGGCAAAGTAACATCACCATGCATGTAAGCATGGATACAACTATTAAACCATGTTACACAAATGGCTGCATTCAAGAGTTAAATTATTCAAAACAAATAAACCAGCTTCACACGAGGCTCATCAATGCTATCTGTGCCATTAGTTAGCATGCTAGCCTAATTAAAATGCTAACACATAGGTTAATAAATATGCAAAATAACATTTTACTCAGTCACTTTTTCGGTTTAGCGACAACAGTAATTGTTTGGTGAGTGCAGGCAAATTGTCACGGCAAAGGAGACTTCGCTATATGTGGGGTTGCACTGCACCTGTCTACTTATTCAACATTCAGAACGATCCGAAACAATACCGACTGCAGAGGTATTTTTTGTGCAGCACACCTTTCCTTTTATGTGTATTAGGCAATGTGTGGCCGTGTGTGTTACAGATTGGATTCTAGACAAGGACACACATTGGGACAGACTTCTTATTACTAATATCGTCACTGTGTCCATCACGTGCTCGGTCACAGTGAACATTAAAAAAGGAATGAAATCTACCGGGTCTCGCTCGAAGGCAATATCATAGCCATTCTTCATCTTCACTCACACTGACACACGATGAAAAGTCACAGATGTTTGTTCTCCTTGCTGGGAGAGCTTTAAATGACCCACGGCATCATGGTTGATTTCCTTCCTGTTGGTGTTGCCATGGCCAATTCCCTTCATCTGTTCCTGCAGCCATTTCGAGTCTACTTGACAAGCTGAACTGAGGCTCCATCTGTGTTACTGCAGTCTGCTTAAAGTGGCTCTAACAATATCAGGTCGAGTGCTGAAAAGTGTGGTTGGAGAAATAACAATGAATTCAATTCTAGCATCGTATGCCGACGGTATTCTTTTGGATTTCGTCACGAAAGAAACAATAAAACGGGACAGTGATTTGATGGTCTGGTTATGATGTGTTCAGTAGATTCTGAATGTTATTGAAAGTCGGATCCAAATTGTAATCATACATCATGTAATACGAAACATTAACGGTTGCCAAAAAAAAAAAAAAAGCCTGCTCAGCCATAGACTTGTGACCATGAGCGAGTGCGTATTGTGCCGTTCATTTTCCCGACAAACGTGAGTCTTTTAATCCAATGAATGTGGAAATGACGAAATGAGGTCCACGATGAAACGGCGTAACCGCTCCACAAGGCTTTACACTTTGAAACAATACGATTCTTATCAGTGCTCCTTTGTAGACTCTACCCAGCTGTTAGTCTTGACAGCTGTAGATGGAACATTATGGTGTACATTAACGTGAAACCCCGAACAGATCGGGGTGATGATGAAGCTTGACGAAATGTGGAGTGAGTCACAAATTTAATTGAAGCTCATTATCGAGGGTAGGCTAAATTAAACTTAAGACAAAATGCATATCACACGCTTCACTGTAAAGGAATAGAGCCATGTCATTTTTTTTCCAAAGCTAAACAGATATGTGTGTTGTTTGAGGTAAAATATTTAGAACGGGGGCGGGTTTTTTTTCAGAATAAGAACAAAAACACTATCAAGACAAACTGCATACAGAGCAAGTCAGCCAGTAATGAGTGTCAACATTGTCATTTGTCACTTTTTCACGTGGTTGAGAAGGAAGCCATTTTTAAACAACGTAGTAGCTTGGCAATAATGAATGGATATTAAAAAAAAAAAAAACATTCTAGGCGCACAGTGTAGACCAAAATATGCCTGGTCTGAATAACAGATACTGTGAAATTATGCCAACTGCGGAATTGCTTCCATCCGTTGCTCTGGCATATCAAGAGGGAGTTTGGAAGTGATCGGGTTGGAGAGGAGGAGGAAGCTGCTGTCTAATGCAAAGTGATGCCCGTGCCGTGTCACACGGTTTGTGTGCTTGCCACCATTCGCCACCGTGCTTTCTCCTCATGTTTTATCCCGTTACACTTTTGGCTGTGAGATGTGCCTTGACCAACCAACCGGCTGACTTCATTTGTAACGTGCTGTCAAAACAACAAAGGTCTTACGTACATTTTGAAAAGCTGGACAGTGTCTTACCATTGAGGATATCAAATCAAATGATGCAAAAATCACTTTGGACATTTTCTGTGCCTGACTTTAGTGTTTATTACGTTAAAAAAAGGGAGGGGGGGGGTGTTTTGTCCTTGTTTTATGAGTTGGAAAATCCAGAGTGACATCATTCCCGATATAATGAGACAACTTACACAGTTGTGGGGCAACATGTTTTAAATTCTGTTTGATTCGTTAAAACTCGGCACGGAAACAAAATAGAAAAATGGCATGAATACTAACTATACACCTGAGACCTTGGTCTTTCATCTGGTACACATTTTGTTTTCCTTTCATGTATGTCTAAGAAATATGTAAGAGTGTAAAAAAGTGTGACGTCAAGCTCCTGTCACCTTCATCGAACAAAATACTCTGGCTAAAACCGCTCTGTGCTCTTACCCATATCAATGAAATAGCTTTCTTAATGAATAAAATCATTTTTACCATCGTTGTGATTTCCTTCATGTACATGTAAAATAAAAATTAAAAAATATCCCATAAAAAGCCATTGACTGTGTATCCTGTGTAAAAAATTGGATTTCAATGTGGTCATGATGAGATCGTTAGCTGTTTCGGGACCATCCCTGTTTGGGCGCACAACTATTCATCATGACCTCTTCTGCTCTCCGGTTTGAGACGTTTTTATGTCTTTGGCCACCGTGGGCTGAGCTAATGACGGAGCACATGCAGGCTGTTTGTTTGCCTCCGCACTCATGCGCACAAAATCAATTTCTCACGTTTCTGGCTAATATGTCTCATCTGATTTGATTGATCAAACTACACATGTTCAACAAAATTGACAATTGGGAAATTGTCACCCCAGAATATTCTGCAGTGTTTTGAGTGTTTGACCCTGGTTCTGAAACCAGGGTCAAATTAAATATTCTGCAGTGTTTTGAGTGTTTGACCCTGGTTCATCTGAAATTAGGTGTTTGTCTCTTGGTGCCTTAGTTTTCCACCTCTGATTTGCAACTATACCTGTTTTGTCGGTCACTGCTTTTTTTTTTTTTTCCTACTAATGCATTATGTACGGCGCTTCGTTTTAGTGCGAAGCTGTGTTTAAATGTGCTCTATAAATAACCTTTACTTACTCCATCTCACTCAAAGTCAGCTGGGCAAGGCGGTGGTTGTAGTGTATGTATGGATGGCATTTTCCAGGCTGCCTGTTTCGATCAATCATGATTTTTTTAATTTATTTTTTTTCCCCCCAACAAGTCCTTGCCACTTTTAAACCGTGTTTATACCCTGTCTGTGGAGTTGATGGTCCATCACATCATCTCTTTCATGCTACCCCGAGTTGAGTTAACAGACAACTCTGAACTTTGCACTGTGACTTAGTGGAGAACATGCATGCCTTGCACGCACGCACACACACTTGCCACAGGCTAAGAAGACTAAATGAGGCTTCACCATATCCAGTTAAAGCAGCGATGCTGTCAGCAATAGGCGATGCATGCATGTGCCGTATTTATAAGATAAGGAAAAGCCAGGCTCCTCTGACCACCCTCGCTGCATTAATCCGTTTAGTTTGCACTGGCAAAGCTACTTCTAATAGGGACACAAAGTTTGCCCACCAAATCTCTCACGCTAATGAGCAGTCGAGCGTTTGCTCGGCCCAAGTGTACAAATGTTGCTTCTTTGCCTCCTGCCAGTACAATTTCGGGTCACATCTGCTTGTGTAACAAATATTGGAAACAAATATATAGAAGCACATGGAGCATGTTTTCAAATGTTTTCACTCAATGCAGGATTCCACCCAACAGTATTGAAGCATTTCTCTTTGCTCATTGGTGTACGAAGACTGAAGAGGAAGTCTAGCTCGAAGAAGCTTATCTCGTCCACACGTTTAGTTTACGGTTGCAAAAGGTGCTTTGGATTATCCGACCACAACCCACGGCAACAATTCCATGTTCGATGCCAGACTTCATTTTTTTTTTTTCCTTTGCTTACAATAAAATCAGCTCAACTGGTCTGAAAAAGAATCAGCCTTAACATTCCACAGGCAATGTTATCTTCCTGAATTTGGATTGACAGTGACGATACACACAATGAGCGATTGTTGTGATTGACATCGAGAGGTATTGATCAACAATATATGTTTCGTACATTCTTTTTCTGATTAAGAATGACTCTGCATTAATGCGGCTCCATGTTCACCTTGTCTGAAGTTTTTGGGCTCTTTTGCCCTGCATACAAATACAAACATTGTAAGCAAAGACCAAATGCGCTGTCATTTTTTAATTGAGGAAATGCTGAATAATGTCCAGCCTGTCAAATGTATCTCAGCACTCTGAGCTGCTTGCTGAATTCCAATTCAGATATCTTTTTTTTTTTTTTAATCGGATGGAAATTGAGTGAAGAAAATGCAGATAATGAATCTCGAATGTCGCTCAAGAAGACAGAACACCCATATGTCATATTGCAACAATTCGAGATGCACCGACACTACAACATTGATTCTTTAAGGTAATAACACTTTCTCAGCCGATTATAAATTACGCTCTGCAAAATGGATGAATGCCGCTCGGGCGGCAAAGGAGGCTGCCGCCGCACGAGCTTCTTCTTCATTTCTCATCTACTTATGTGCTCGTTTTACATCATCCTTTCTAGTCTTCTGACACGCATCATAGGGTTACGGACTATCGGAAGACTAAACAATTGGATGTTAAAATGTCAATAGTGACCAGTTGTGACTCTAAAATGTGTCATGTTTGAGTGAACTGTGCCATGTTTTGTTTTGTGGCTTTTATGGACATTTTCATCACGATTGCGAGACGTAATGGCATTATGACGTATCGGTTCTCAATATTGGCTAGTACATAAATGGAAGTACTTGGACTGGAGGTGCTTTGTCACTGTCTAGAATGAATTAATAACTGAAGAAGGCGGAGCCTAACTTAAATTGCATTGAAATATTTTTAACGCTAGAACGACCAGGATTTTGAAAATACTACACCTACCAGTGTCTGTTGTACTCTGACAATGACGCCATCGCCTAAAATGCTGATGCCGAGAACTCCGTCCTGAGCGCACCCCGCATTTTTTTCCTTGAGGGAATTACCGTATTTTCCTCACCATAAGGCGCACCTAAAAGCATTACATTTTCTCAAAAGCCGACAGTGCACCTTGCAACCGGCGCGCCTTTTATATATATATATATATATATGGATCAATATTCTGATTTCTTGGATGCAGTATTTTAAATGTTCTGTAAAGCGCTTTGTTACAGCTGCAGCAGTTGTGAAAGCAGCCACTATTGTAGCTTCTATTCTATACGCCTTATAATGTGGCGCGCCCTATGTATGAAAACAGCTTTAAAATAGGCTTATACTCCGGAGCGCCTTATAGTGCGGAAAATACGGTATGCCAGATGAGCACCACATAAGCTCATTATTGTACTGATATCATGACCATCACTTCTAACAGCCTATTTTACTCTTTTGTTTTCTCAATCTGAAAAACCGGTGTATATATAGGTGGTGCATCTCTACTGATATTATCAATCTAGGATTTAGAGTCCGGGTATTGCTTAGAGTGATAGGTTGATGCCAGGCATAAACAGGGGCCTGCTGTTTACATGTCTGTCAGGGCCCAAGGTCTTTTCCTTTTTTGTTTTCACCGGCTGTGCTGAAGGAAGCTCCTCTAAAATTCACCTCACAGTCAAGGGAGAGAGAGAAAATCTCTCGAGCGGTGTTCAAAAGTCTTGAGAGGGAAAACAGCGGAAGTTGGCTCAGTCACTGCTTCGCATCGCTTTAAAATAGATATTTCAGATTACGCAGGCTGTTTGGGGGAATGAAAGTGCAGTGGGGGGTTCGAAGAGTCACCGCGGCGTTCGGTGTAAACCCGAAGGTGGGGCCTAACGTCTTGTATTATTAAAAGGTTTTCTTTTGAATCTACACAGGTCGGATTTAACGTGCATTTAGTCCTGTCAGTGTGCTGTGATCCGTACTATGTAGGCTAAGGCAATTGGTTTGATGTATGTTTCCTCAATGCGTATATTCAGCAAAAGGAACACTCACCTTTTGTCGCTCTTGTACTCTGAGAGTTTCTAAATTGGTCAGCTTCTTTCCATGTGACATCAGTTGCAGAGTTGCAACTTCTGTGCGCCCCCGCCCCTCCAAAAAAAGAAAAAACAAAACACATTTTGGGGGATAATGCTCTACTAAATCACACTGCAAATTCGATTCATTTTGTGATTCGAATTGTGTGCCCCGAAGAAAGATACTTCTGAAGTGCGTGAGCATCAGCACAACATACACTGCTTTATGCTTTATTGCGCAAGCGAGGCATTTTAAAAGCTGTTATTGACAAGCACTTGCAATCTCTCATTTTCCAAACGACTGAAAGTCACATCGGCGATCATTGTTGGCGAGCGACCCCTCAAATGTCAAGAAAAGAATGTTTCACCTCAAAGCCGTAAGCACTGTAAAATTTCCGCAGCGTGTAACAAATAAGAACCTCTTTGAAATGAAGCCCCAATCAACACGTCTGGCTCTTTGAAGCTGCATGAGATTTCTATTCTGCTTAGTCGAGCTTGTGAACGTGCCCCTTGCTGTTCAATATCTGTGGATAATGAAAGCCACTCATTGCGCCCGCGCGTTTCTACTCAATAAGTTCTCTCCTTGCGTGAAAAAAAAAAAAAAACATGAAAAGAGACATGCAAAAATTATATTCTTCTAATCTTGTCAGCATTTTTCAACTCTGGTTCTCTTGCAAACTTATTTCATGTCTCTTCCAATCTCCCTCTCTGTCTCTTTCTCTCGCTTGGCTTTTTCCAGGTGGACTTGCTGGTGCCGACCAAGATCACGGGTATCATCACCCAGGGAGCTAAAGACTTTGGCCATGTGCAGTTTGTCGGCTCGTACAAATTGGCGTACAGTAATGACGGAGAGCGGTGGAAAATATACCAAGATGAGAAGCAAGGAAAGGACAAGGTATGGATCGCGTTCACCCCGTTACACTCAGCCACCATGTGCATGCTCATGGATGAAGGGCATTCTTATTCGATGCCATTCAAAATGGCTACATTCCAGAAAAAATTTTTTAAATGAAAAAGCAGTCAAATAAAACTGAACAAACAAGTGTGAAGCTGATTAAAATGCCAAATCTCCATTTTGGCCATCTCCCGCGTCTCTTTTCCACGTCGACAGCTCCTCTTCCAGCCCTCGGACTGACCTAGCTCGGATTGCCTTTGCGCTTTAGGATCAGATAAGACTGTTGTGTCAACCAAGCTTGACCGGTTCTGATCAGACAATCTTGTTTACGACCCTTCAGCGGGGTACACATGTCCCCTCCAATCGGCCTCGACATCAGAGGCAGCGGGGCTGCACTCGGCTTCTCTGTTGATAGGAAGAGAGCTGCAGCCGGAACTAAAAACCTTTTGTCTTTTCACATGCTGTCGGCAAGTGGGCCATTGTTTACTTTTCTCAGTCTCCGTGTTACTGACAGATAAGCACTGCCTCTTGTGATTCTATTTGTGACTGGGTAAGACCACGGCAATGGAAAATCCACAGCCCTTTTGAAGACCTTGCCACATTGAGCCAGTTTACATTTCATGACACTTGCAAATGTGCGGAGCTTCTCCGGTGTATTATAAGAGGGGCAATTTTGGAAAAACTTCAAATAAAATGAAGTTGAACATTTAGTTTTGTTTTTTTTTTTTATAAGCAGACATCCATCTACACGCAAGGCCACTACCTAATTGCTCTTTTTCTTTTTTTCTTCACTTCAACTGAGCGGTGATATCCGAAGCTTGCTTATAACTCAAATTATGGCTGGCACTTAACACAAACCAAAGTAGTAATAGTAATACATTCATAAGTACAAGCATTGGTATTTAAATTTAAAAAAAAAAGGTGAAAAGTGAAAACCCTGCCATGATTTTGTTGCCATTACGGATGATTGTCAAAAACGTCGACTTTGCTCAGCTTCGTCTGGGAGTCTCCCCTTTCGAAAGTAAGAGACAATTTCAGGCTTCGCAGATAGCTTTCGTTTACCACACACGTTTTCAGAACATGCGCGCCGTGCCTCCGGAAGTACGACAACGTACGAGTCGATCAGTCGCGTTGCTAGGCGACGGAGGGGCATCTCACGCTGTACGTTTTGCTTATAAGCCAGGTCGCGGTGGCAATTAGCTTCCCGCAGTTCGTTCTAACGAGGGCCTTTTCACTCCTTTGTGGGAAAAATCCGGTCGTTATAATCAAGTTGACGTCATTAAGGAAGCAAAATCCGCAAATGGAAAATGAATTGCATGAATTTGGGACTTTGAAGTGTTATAGGGGTGGGAACGTTGTCAACGGGGTCCATTGAAATGACGTTCGACTGTGAAAAGCTCTTTCTTTCAGTGTATAATGCACCTCCCCCCCGAGTTGTTGTGGCAATATACTTCAGGGCAAAACAAGGACAGCCAGTCAGCCGGAGTGTGCGCGCTATTAGAGGAGAGCCTTGTTTAGCAGGGCTGCGGAGAATGTCAATCAGTTTGTCCTGAGAGTGAGCCAGGGGACCTTTCAGAAGCATGATTCTTCAAGGTGCCCCCCCCCCTCCCACCCTCAACCCTCAGACAGCTCAAGTTGCCATTAATGCCAGAGGACACATTTGACTGTCGGGCTCCTGTGGCTCCTCCTTCCACACCACAATAGTGGACTTGACAGGGATGTATAGTGCGTGTGTGTGTGTGTGTGTGTGTGTGTGTGCGCCTGGCTGGTCGGTTTGGGCACAGTGTTCGATGCTTCTAAATATTCTTCTCAGCTGCTGCCTTCAGCTCTTGTGTGGCAGCAGCTAAAGGCGGTTAGATGGAGATTTAGAAAGGAGCCTCTGTCAGAATACAGATATCGGCAGTCAGCGGCTCGCTGGCACTCATATCAGGATCCCCTCGCAAAGTCCATAGGAGACCGTTGTTGTTGCCTTTTCTTCGCACGAGACGCGTCGCATCATGACGTCGTCCTTCACGATGCACTGCATGGGCACGTTTATTCATCGATGTGTTCATCAGTGGGGCTTCGTCCCGAATCCTAATTCTGACCAAGACATTTCTGATGGTGTGCTTCCAACTTTGTGGGAACCGTTAGGGGATGGTCCTGTTTTGTTCCAGCGCACCGTAAAAGAGAGACGTCAACGACGGTATCAATGTTTTACTTCCTGCCAGGTTTTCATGCGCATTCAAGTCCAAAGGTGATCCAACAACAGGCCAGTTTCATTTGAAGGGAATTTGTATTTGGTGAATTGGCACATGATCAGGATAATGCACTTTAAAAAGTTATGTTTAGGCTTTAATTACAAATATTTACAATTACCTGTTTTTATAGTTAAAAATACATTTTCCCATTAGTAGCAGACAATCTTGAGCGCCATTAAGGATCAATTTAGAACACTGGATATGTGTCCTTAGAAAGGGTGTGATTCATTTTGGATCTTTGAGTTATTGTCAAAATGTAAGCGAAATCAAAATATCTTTATTTTTCTTGGGTTGTAGTTCAAGGCGACAAGATTTTCTGAAAATTAGCGGTTTGTCAAACAGATAAGTCCACTTGATGGCCAGTTCAACCTGAATACGACACACTGAACATTTTAAAAATCATATGACGGGTTCCGAACAAATTGGGTATTTTGAGTTGCAAAAAAAAAAAGGCTTTTTTTTTGTGCAATATCAAAAAATATCTTGAAATTATAGAAAAACAGGCTAACTCCATTCTTTTTTCAACATATCTCCAGTGGACCATTGTGTTTGGCCTGCTACTCTGGGAAACCCCTTGCCTTTTTTTTTTTTTTTTTTTACACCATCGCTTGTTGGGATCAATCAAGACCGAGTTATTGATTTATGTGTCACACTGTTTCCACTTGGGTGTCATGAGGTTAATTAGCCATTAGCTCCTTGATTTGCAAAGAGGTGACAAAATATGGTTGCTGTGAAAACAACTGCACATGAACTTGCTCATTCCACCGCTTGTCTGGCAGCTTGGGGGGGGTGGGAGGGGGACGCTGGATCAGTCATCAATAATTAAAATCAGTTTTGGGCTAGTGACGTTTCGGTAAGAAAACTGCCAGGTTTCCAATGTCTCTCTATCAAGGATAATAAGCGCAAATAAATGTGGGTGACTCGGACTCTTAACCTAACCAGCAGGTTGAAATAACAGACACGTTCATATTTCCCAAGACACACAAGGCCTCCGCTGGCAATGTGAAGCTACCAATTGACCAGACAACACAATCAATAGTTTTGCAGTTCCAGAAGCAGTTTTGAGTAAGAATTTGGAGTTGCATTATTGTGTCTATTTTTAAATCATCCATCCACTCCTGATTACTCGAGATTGCGGCTCCCCGGAGAAGAGATTGCAAATTGGTTTGCAATTAAGGATTAAATTCGGCCTATCCCTCGGGCTGATTAAAGTTACCGACCGGGCGGATATGCAACTTCATTGGGAACATTTCATTGTACACATTAAGCTGCAAATTCTGCGCTAATAGTACTCAAGTATTAGTCACGACCAACCGTAAACCCTTCTGAGGTCTGTATACCAAACGCTGCAAGGCAGGATAGGATTGCTCAACACCTTCCATTAACATGATAGCGTTAAAGCGGAGTTTCTGAAGAGATGGAAGCGTGTTCGTAAAATTTGTGTCAGACGTAACTGGAAACCCTTTTCACTGGAGGAGCAACATGATGAAACGGAATGTGTAAGAAAACTGTCAATCGGTATTTATTTTTTTTAAAGAATATCAAACGTATGGCAAAACCAATGAAAGACTGCAACTGTCACATGATCAAAACACGAAGACGGAGACACACCCAATACGGCAGCAGTGTTGCCACTAAATGACGTCGTTACCCAATTTGCATCATTGAACGACGTGCACGCTTTAATGGAGGCTGGGGAAGAGGACAGTGCATTCACGTTTCCTGTGCAGTTTGGACACGGAGGGGTCAACCTCTCCTGCTCTGACAGCAGCTGGGACGGGGCTGGGCCGCCCATGAGCGCTCCGGGATGGGATGAGAGGCCGACGGAAGCACCCGCCGCACGTCGAGAACCATAAGAACGATACGCGCTTTCAAATGAGAGTCTCCAGTAACACCAGAAAAAGTCGCCAGATTCCGTCGCTAGTCGCTTTTTTGAAAGAGTGGTCGGAAAAGTTGACAACACTGTTTGGCAGTACCCAATAAAAGCAAACAAGGGATAAATGAATTATGACAAGAAGGCACAAAGAGGTGCAAGTGACTTGGTCAGTAATATGCAATTGCGCCAAAATGGGCGATAATCTCGGGGATTTCACTTGCACTGTGAATCATTACTTCATTTACAATAAAAAAATGCTGGATGTTTAAACAAACTGTAATTTTCTAATTTAACGTAACACCAGAAAATTGATAGATTATAAATTCAGGGTAATGAATACATAGATTGGGTTTCGAGGTCCATATTTTGGCCAAGGGACTAATTTCTTGAAAACAGCAGTTCTCTTTATCAATTTGGGCTGCAAAACGTTGATTTGACGGTAATTGAATTCTTCCCTTTGAGCGTGTCAAGAAAAGTTTTGTCGAGCCATTGGCAAAAAGAATCCTGGTGTTTAAAAGTAAAAGAATAATAATAATAAATTGAATCCCAACACAATGAGTCATTGTTCTTACTTTAGAAATGTACACAGTGACATAAAAGATGCTTGAAAAGCGACATACTGTCTACTAAAATCAAGGCAAAGCTTTTAAGGCTTATTTTAGGAGAATGAGGAACTGTGTGTAAAAAAAACAGCGCCACAAAGCATCTTATTCTCAACCAAAGTCATTTGGTCATAACCATCTGCTTAAATGAAACCTCCACGATATGCGTCTTCTAAAACGCCCCCCCCCCCCAAAATATGAAAATGAATTGTTCATCATTTGCTTGGATTTGGCCCACTGATTTTTCCATTTTGCACAACAGTGAGTCTCATTACATTCTAATTCCACAGGCCTAATCATGTGTTTTTAATTGGACTGATCATATCCTTCAATGAAGCTGCCCCCTCTGGTAGATTCATTTCCTCTTAATAAACTTCACTCTACTGTCAATTAAGCACTTACGAATGCAATGCTGCATTCTGCATGTTTGTAGCCATGACTTGGGCCCCGCGCTGTTGTTTAAAGGTTTATTGCAAGCAAAGCGATTCATAAATTCATTATCAGACTTCATTTAGCCTCCATTTGTTGCCTGGGTACTTCAGTGGCCGCACTGCGGTGTACATGTGACGACAATTCCTATCAGCATGCGCCACAAAGTGTTACGTTGATTATATTTTACAGTCCCAAGCCGACAATAGCGGGACAGAGCTTCTGAAATATTTTTGGCGGGCACTAAAGTGGTTATTTCATTTCTGCGGATATCAAAAAAAAACTAACAAAAAACTAAATACATGAATGAAAAGACCGCCTCACATTTAGATGTGTTAAACAACTCAGGACAGAGCACTTCCCGTTTGAAGCCACCCGCTTTTCAAGTGAGCAAAAGTATTGGAGCAGACATTATGAAATGAAAAAGTGAATTACATTTCATATTTGGCGGCATAAGCCTTGCTTGCAATCACTGCATGAAGCCTGCAACCAGCTGACTTCACCAGGCAATCGATTATCTTTATTTAAAATGCTTTTCCAGGCCTTTACTGCAGACTCGTTCAGTTCTTGTTTGTTTCTGGGGCAGTTTTCCTCTTCAGTCTCCTCTTGACGAGTTAAATGCAGGCTCTAGTGGATCAGGGACCAGTGATTGACTTCGACAGCCTAAGAACGTCCACTCTTCCCTATGGTGAAGTCCTTTGTTGTGTTGGCAGTGTGTTTTGCGTCATTATCATGTTGCATGATGAAGTTTGAATATATTTTTCTCTAAATTGCCAGACAAAATAGTTTTGTAGAGTCCAAATTCGTTCTGCTGCTTACATCATCAGTTACGTCATCAATAATGACTAGTGAGCCTGTTGCAGAAACAGTCATGACATTACCTCCATCGTTTCGGACTACAGTGGATTTTGCAAAAAAAGTACAGAGATGACTTTGGAAGTCTGGAAAGTTTTATGGACCGATGAGACCAAATTTTACCAATACCAAAGCGATGGAAAGGCCTAAATATGGATTAAGGAAGGATCTGCTGAGGATGCCAAAAGAACAAAAGTTCCGTGTGTTTCTCTGCTTGCAGGTCTTTCAGGGGAACTTTGACAACGAGACCCACAGAAAGAACGTGATCGATCCACCCATCTACGCTCGGCTCATCCGGATCCTTCCGTGGTCATGGTACGGAAGGATCACTTTGCGCGCAGAGGTACTCGGCTGCACTGTGGAAGAGTGACGTCCTTCCCTGCTTGGTTTCAACATCTTTCCCGTCTTAGCGGTATACTGGCGTATGTCACCCAGTGGTGGAAAAACAAACTGTGCAACCTGTAAAAAAGAAAAGAAGAAAAAAAAAGATTTCCAGTAGTTTGTTTTTATTTCAGGAATTTTGTGAAGAGTCACCATTTTTGATCTATCATTTGTACAATAATTTAATGCTCTCTGTTAGTTTCTTATGTCACTTGAGTTTTCTTTACAGCGTGATCCTTGCCTTTTTATTGTTCTTGAGAACTGTAATATACATTTGTGGGTTCAGGGTTGGGGGTGTGGGGGCGGGGGCTGTGTGAGGCTGGGGGTCTCACTGTGGATTTGCCATACAAACTATTGTACAGAGTCACTTTTTAAAACAAAGTAGGCGTTGGCCATGTTGCGTTCGCACCCTCGCACACGCAGACAACCACACGTGCACACACAAACACACACAGACACGCACACGCATATGAAATGAAAAAGTGAATTACATTTCATATTTGGCGGCATAAGCCTTGCTTGCAATCACTGCATGAAGCCTGCAACCAGCTGACTTCACCAGGCAATCGATTATCTTTATTTAAAATGCTTTTCCAGGCCTTTACTGCAGACTCGTTCAGTTCTTGTTTGTTTCTGGGGCAGTTTTCCTCTTCAGTCTCCTCTTGACGAGTTAAATGCAGGCTCTAGTGGATCAGGGACCAGTGATTGACTTCGACAGCCTAAGAACGTCCACTCTTCCCTATGGTGAAGTCCTTTGTTGTGTTGGCAGTGTGTTTTGCGTCATTATCATGTTGCATGATGAAGTTTGAATATATTTTTCTCTAAATTGCCAGACAAAATAGTTTTGTAGAGTCCAAATTCGTTCTGCTGCTTACATCATCAGTTACGTCATCAATAATGACTAGTGAGCCTGTTGCAGAAACAGTCATGACATTACCTCCATCGTTTCGGACTACAGTGGATTTTGCAAAAAAAGTACAGAGATGACTTTGGAAGTCTGGAAAGTTTTATGGACCGATGAGACCAAATTTTACCAATACCAAAGCGATGGAAAGGCCTAAATATGGATTAAGGAAGGATCTGCTGAGGATGCCAAAAGAACAAAAGTTCCGTGTGTTTCTCTGCTTGCAGGTCTTTCAGGGGAACTTTGACAACGAGACCCACAGAAAGAACGTGATCGATCCACCCATCTACGCTCGGCTCATCCGGATCCTTCCGTGGTCATGGTACGGAAGGATCACTTTGCGCGCAGAGGTACTCGGCTGCACTGTGGAAGAGTGACGTCCTTCCCTGCTTGGTTTCAACATCTTTCCCGTCTTAGCGGTATACTGGCGTATGTCACCCAGTGGTGGAAAAACAAACTGTGCAACCTGTAAAAAAGAAAAGAAGAAAAAAAAAGATTTCCAGTAGTTTGTTTTTATTTCAGGAATTTTGTGAAGAGTCACCATTTTTGATCTATCATTTGTACAATAATTTAATGCTCTCTGTTAGTTTCTTATGTCACTTGAGTTTTCTTTACAGCGTGATCCTTGCCTTTTTATTGTTCTTGAGAACTGTAATATACATTTGTGGGTTCAGGGTTGGGGGTGTGGGGGCGGGGGCTGTGTGAGGCTGGGGGTCTCACTGTGGATTTGCCATACAAACTATTGTACAGAGTCACTTTTTAAAACAAAGTAGGCGTTGGCCATGTTGCGTTCGCACCCTCGCACACGCAGACAACCACACGTGCACACACAAACACACACAGACACGCACACGCACACACACACACACACACACACAAACGCATCAAATTGTCAAATATATTTTTTACTTTAACTTTGCCAGGCCATGCTTTCACCTTAATGGGCACTTGCGTTACTGCATTAAACAAAACCGTATTTAATGCTCTTGTATTATATGTAAAAGACTAGGAAATTGCATGGTGCGTGAAGGAAAAGACCGCTTAATACGACAAATCAGTCAAAACCTCCAGCCGTGAAGGTAATGGCTTCAATTTAGGGAACTGTTTTTCCATAAGCTTTCAAATTGTTCTGAAACAGGGGAGCTTTGTGAAGTCGGCAAATACTCTCGGCGATTCATTCAGTTGCGTTGCCGCGCCGACGCGGATGTTGACGTGCTCATTTGTATTCATTTTTGCTCATTACTATTATGTCATAGATTTGTGTTTTGAGTGTTTGTGCGTTTTTGTATTTATTCCAAATTTTTTTTCCTCCACATTTTATAAATCTGTGTTCAGTGTTGTCTATGGTAAGCTGAATTTATTAAAAAGCTCAGGATATACTGTATGCCCCATCAAGCCCACAACTGCATACACTATCTGTGATTTATTATTTAACCACAATGGTTAGTCAGTAAGCGTAAGTCAATAAGTGAACCGTTTACTTTGATTATGTTTAAATCGACAAATGTCTCTTGTTTTTGGAAGGAGAGCACCCTTGATGAATCATGCAGCGACGTAAGCGATGTTTGTCACGCACTTGCAATAACCATGGTAACAGTTGACCAAACACTCTCCAAACGGCACAAGGATTGTTTCTCCAATTCAATGGGATGGTTCCTATTAAGTGCAAATGCATTTACAATCGTAAAGTGAGAAGTTTTGTGGTTCTTCTTGACACATTTGTCACAATATTCGAACGCGTGGCACAATGTGGACTGGTTAACACGTCTGACTCACAGTGCGGAGGTGCAGGGTTCGATTCCAGCTCCGGCCTTCCTGTGTGGAGTTTGCATGTTCTCCCCGTGCCTGTGTGGGTTTTCTCCGGGTACTCTGGTTTCCTCCCATATTCCAAAAACATGCATGGTAGGTTAATTGAACACTCCAAATTGTCCCTTGGTGTGAGTAGGAGCCCGGATGGTTGTTTGTCTATGTGTGCCCTACGATTGGCTGGCAACCAGTTCAGGGTGTCCCCCGCCTACCGCCCGAAGACAGTTGGGATAGGCTCCGGCATGCCCGTGAGGATAAGCGGATTAGAAAATGGATGGATGGATAGTACGCACACAAGTACCAGCTAAAAAAAAAAAAAACATGCTGCATCAAACACATCGGTGGGAGCAAGCTACGCTAACAAACAACATCAATGGAGGAGAATGGATTTCTGGTTTCTTTGTGGTGTGTGGCTGTTGGTCATGTGTTATTATTTTTGCTATTTCTAGCCATAAATTCTCAATGTGTCAATGACGAGCCATCAACAAATAACTAAAAGTGGTTTGCTGTCAACAGATATGCAGTATGATAGACGCTTGGCCTGCTTGGAACCCCCACCAGTGAGGTACAAAATAATACCCAGTGCTAGCAGTTTATACCAATGGAAAAGCAGAAAATCCTTGTCGAGCGCTGATGACGATTAGGTAGTCTGCTGTGGAATCACATTCTGAATATTCTAGCTGGCTTGTATGGTTACAAAAAGGTGTCAAGTGTGCCCGACTAATTGGATGTTCTTTATAACGGTCTCCAATTACCATTGCAGTTCTCTCGTTGATCCAAACTTCTTAGCTTTAGAGGAAAGTTGAAGGGAAATGCCTCTCTTGTGCCACATTACTGATGAACTTTAAGGAATTTATCCAGTTATTTCATACTGTACAAATGCAACACATCCAGTCTTAGATTGCGGTAAAGCCTGAAATGGAAAATAATGTATTAAGAGAAAGTCAACCATTTCATTTAATGCTCCAAGCTCACCGTATGGCAGCAGTTGTTTCATTCATTTGGTATTCAAATTTAGGGAAGCTAAACATCAAGGAAGTCTTTGTCCAAGCGAGAAAAAGCACAGCAAAACAAAAAAACATCGACACAGACAACCTTAGCTGTGCAAACTGTTGTAAAAAAAAAAATGATGTTGTAAATGACTCATTTATGAAATATCGCATAACGACTGGCATTCTTCACGTTCGTGGATGCAAGACAAGCATAGACAAGCGTCTTATTTTTTGCGCTAAAAAAAGTAGTTTACTGCCGAATCCCTTCATCCGGCATCTGGTCCTTGTTGCCCGTGAGCACAAGAGTGGGCAGATTTGCATGATGAGTTTGAACTGTATAGTATAAAGATGTTCACCGGTACATTAAGTTGTTGTATTCCACACAGGTTTTACTTTGTACTCGCCATTGATTGTCTTATGTGTTGTACAAGTGCATCTCAAGAGGGAGTAGAAAATGAAGAGAAGCTCATCTTGTCTTTGTATGTCGACATCATATTACCTGCTCAACCCGAGTGTCCAACTAGAAAATGTAATTAAAAATAACGCTGGTTAGGTTCAAGCCAGCTGATGTGACACCAGATGTTGTGTACAGTTAAAAAAAAAAAAAAAGATGCTTCAACTCCAAAACTCAGTTCAGTTTGACAAATAAAACATTATCTGTGAAAGTATTGTGGTTGTGTTTTTTTTTTGTTTTTTTTTTCAAATCAGCCAAAACACTGAGAGCTCTGTTTTCGTCAACCGTGCTGCGTGCGGCATAACTGCGCAGAGGTGGGTCGGAATTGATCATTGGTAACCACACAAACAAGCACGGGTTGGCGGATCTGAGAGAGGGAGGGATGCGCCGATGTGGGAGTGGTCTCAGCCGACTTCAATCACTGCAATCTTGTTCCGTTTAAATGTGGTGCCAAGATCGTGCAGTCCTGTATGTCTAGCGTTGTGGGCGAGACAAAATTAAACAATGGGCCAAGTGTGCTCCCAAAAAAAAAAAAAACATCATGATCTCGATGCTGGGTCGAACCATATTCACTCCATGTTGCTCGCGGTGATACAGAGCTTTTATCGATGGCTCTCCTCTCTAGGCCACCGCTTTACACAGAGCAACAATTGGCAGATTCGTACCTCACGCAGACAGCAGATGTTCCACATCAAAAGACTGCGACTGCGAGGAGTTCGAGCAAGGGACTCAACACTATTTTAAAATGCACTACACAGTAAGTGGCAGGCTGCTGTGCACGAGTGGAAACGATACAGTGCAAAGTATACTATGAAGTATGTATCATCCAATCACATTGTAGTCCGTATTTACTGCCGTGTCAATCTAATGTGCCCGGGCCCTTCAGAAATCAGTAGCAATGAGATGTTTTGCTCTGACTGCCCCTATGACAAAGTTGTATATATGAAGTATACTATTTCAAGTGTAGTATTTCAAATAAAGCTTCAATAAGCATGAGAAATCAAGCTCTTCTCTCCGTTCTCAAATGCTGCGGGCATGTCTGCTGACTGTGCTGAAATCAAATCCCACTCAACTGTCAAAGGTCAATCAAATAAAGTCCCACGAACCGCTCATGCACCCAAAGGTGCCGAACTACTTCTGTAGTGGGTGAGGAGCAACTCGTACCAGACTCCAAAGTGTCACCCCCCTGCCCCCCAAAAAAAATCAGGAAAACTGAAATTGCACTCATTTTCAAACACGTATAATGTATCTCGAACCAAATCTCTAAATTCACTGTACAGGGTCTTCACATATTTCGTCAACTGCTATGGGAACGGCAGCAATAATGAATACAGTCATTTGGAACAGGACGCATCTACAAATGCTCCTTAATGCTTCTCAAATCTTGTCTGGGATTTAAGCAGAGCACATCCACTAATGCTGAAAACTTGAGCACATTTTAAAAATCTGCGCTGACAACATTCATCTTCCCCAAACAGTCGAAATCTGGAACATCACAATGCCACCCAGCATTAGCGCTAAATTTAGTGTCACTTATCATATGGACTAAATTTGTCTTCATGGCGCTTTGTCACAATCAGTATTGAGGGCAAGCAAGTTTTTGTGTGATACTGCTGCTTATCTTGTTTGTGTCGTCTACGGGGAGTTTTTTTTTTTTTTTTTTTGGGCAGAACTGGGCCAATCTTATGCCTTCTGCTTACCTAATGAAACCACAGCAAATGTTATTTTGGGTTTACTTGTCAGACATATAGCGCAGTCAAATGGGACAAAAATTACCATGGAAGTCGCAAGAGACGCTTAAAGTCCCGCTTTATCCATTAGCGGGGTGATCTTGACTGTCGCAGTACAAATGAGTTCTTCAGCAGAATGCCAATGCGGTGATAAAATAGAGCACAATTGAAGTGCACAGATTAAGAAAACCCTTGTTCGGAAAAGGAACTATCAAGGGCATCTTGGGCGGTTTTATGCATTATTTCAAGTAACCTTCGCTGCACACCACGTCCGCACTCTGCGAGGTAATTTCGACCACATCTTTTCCCTGATGTCTCCGAGATAAGTCGCAACTTTTGGGAGAATCTCTGCCAATCAGCTTGGAATAAATACCCACAAGGAAGCCCATCAGGTTATTTCTGAATGGAAGTTGACCTGAAAACGCTTTAAATCGTACGCAAATTTCTGCATCTAATTATGCACGCATATAAGGATAGACATGCATTTCATTGACAAAGATATTAGAAATGTCCGCACGAGATCTATGAATTTTATATTCCGTCAATCATGTGAGAGGCTCTTAAAAACTTTGACATTGAGCTGATGTGGGTGCCAAAGCGAAATGATGCAAGGTCGAAGTGTTGGAGAAAAAAAAAAAAAAAAAAAAGAAAGAAATTGCTCGAGGTCAAAGCACAAATCTCCACACCACATTCTTACTACCTGGGGGTGTTTGCTTGTAGTATGTGAGTTTAATTGGGTCCAAAGAGCTTTGGTAGACATGTGCATTTTTATGTGACGAGTCAAAGATTTAACATACGTGACTGGGATTCGCGCGCCTCCGGGATCAACAACAAGACAACAGACGAGATTTGGTTCTTTTCAAAGGCGGTAGAGACCACTGATCGACATCATCTGAAGCGGCTTGTCGTCGTTACGCGTCGACACGGCGAGATGATTCAACACGACGCCACGAAACATCGCTGGGAGAGAAAGTGGGAGAGAGAAACACGATTTGTCGCGATTAAATACGTTTCCAAGCGCTTAAGTGAAATCGGATAATAGCACCGCCTACTTGGGAATGACTGATTGAGAGGTCAAACTGCGACACTAAATATCTTCTTAAACGAATGTATCTGGTTACAGATGATTTTATTTTGTGCACCTGACGAAATAAAATTGAGTAGACCTTTTTGGGTGAGTTATTTATTTTTGTTTTTTTTTTTTTTAATCCGTACAAGAAGGTGTGGGAAGCCCGATGAGCCATTTGAGTGCAAAGTTCCACTTGAGAGAGCCTTTCCTACTAACCGCCCTACATCTCTGCACACAAATGTGCTGCATTATAGCCAAAGGAGGTGACTCAGTAGCGTTATCAAAAGGGAAACTCTTTCTTGATCATTTTGTCGACAAAAATGCAAAAGCAATTGATAAAGAGGTTGCTGGCTTCGGGTAAACAAACAACCACGACGTTTTTGTCTTCACAGATCTTAAGTTAAAGTACGCCGATGATCAGGAAGGACAAGCTGGGCAGGTTGTGACTTGGAAAAAGAAACAATTTTGATCCCGCCAACCGCCAACCTCAGCTGGTTCCGCTCACATCCAACGCTAATGATGAGTTTTCGCGCAGTATTCGGCACTACTCCCGATGTACAGGATATGCGATATGACTGATAAGTCTTGAGATGAATGTTCACTTGGATTGCGGAAATCACTCCCGCAGAGTGAATCCGATCCTTGGAAGCTGCCTCCACGACAGTGCAGCCTAATAGTATTCGGAGAGCTGAAATTCCACTCTAAATCCTGAAATGGTGGCATCTGTCCCCTGCAGCTGTCCTCGCTGGCTCTCATCTGCTGAGGTCAGGCCACCGAGCATAACCACTTTTTTTTTTTGTTGGCTTGCGGCTCAAACATCCACAGGAACGATGACGCCATGACGTAGTTCAGCTTGGACAGGTGAGGTGTCTTGGCTGCACCCGCGAGGTCGTTACTCAAACTGATGGATTCCCGTCTTCCTGTTGGTCACGCTGCACTTTCTACGCTTCGCGTTGGGCTCGAATTCAAACGCCTTAATGAACATAAAGGTCAAACATCATCAGAAACAGCAGGTTGGATGAAAAACTTTCCAACGACCACTGTCGCTGGCAGCGTAGCGGTTCGCCCGCCTCACTGACGTCCAGGCGGGGCTGTTTAGTGGGAGAACTGTCGGACATGTCGTAGAGACAGGACAAGCATTTCGACAATGATGAGGGATGAGGAATTTATTATAAACCTGCATCCAAGGAGACCTTCAATTCCAACCAGGATGGTTACAGCTTAGAAATGTTCTCTGTAAGCAAGGTCATATAAACACACATGAACAGGCAGCCCCCCCTCCGCCCCCCATTCTATGTCATAATTTGACAGCCAATGGGTTGCCGAGATTAAAATATTGGTATGTGTGCGTAAGTGTTCACCCACTTAACCCTTTCATGCACCCTGTAACCTGAAAACATGATAAGCTGTCCACTGTAGTAACTGCGGTGGCCCAGTGGGTAGCGCGTCGACCTTACAGTGCAGAGGTACCGGGTTTGATTCCATCTCCGGCCCCCTTGACCCTGTGAGTTTGCATGTTCTCCCCGTGCCTGCGTGGGTTTTCTTTGGGTACTCCGGTTTCTTCCCACATTCCGACTGCTGACAGCTGGGATAGGCTACAGCACGCCCCGAGACCCTTATGAGGATAAAGCGGATCAGAAAATGGATGGATGGTTGGATGTAGTAACTGCTGTCCCTGAAAGGGTTAAAATAAGACATCTGAGTATGATATGATATGCACCTACAAGTTGAAGAAAAGGCAACCGATCAGAGATTCAACAAATCAGTGTCTCGGGCTCATTATTTATTCCTATACGAGTGTCTTGATTTGTTGTTGTACGCTTTTCAAAATGTTGCTACGTTGACTCATAGTGTCGACTAAACTGCATTGCTGTCCTTCGCTTTCCGCGGCGACGTGTTTACAAAGGCACCGACATATTTGTATTTCACTCAATACAAGAAGCTCTGGGCTTTGAGTGGATACAAACAGTGTGAAACCACATCGCTCACTGTTTTATGTTGGATGCTGCAGGGCTCAGACGGAGAACCTTTTTGCTGCCCCACTGCTCCATGTGATACATCTTGTTCAACAGCATCATTTATTCTGTCCTCAACATTTTTTTCCCCCCATCCAGTTTTTATGCATGAATGCATGCTACGAAGACAGAACCTGATTAATATTTGCTGCGGAACATCGTTTTAAATGACTATAGTGAATCTCCGAAAATCAACTGTACACATCAACACCGTGTAAGTCACATTCGGACTAGCATGCGATGCTGACCTCCCTGACCCGAGAGGGATGGAATACATATCTCCGTACATAAAGTCATCCCCTCGTTCACCTACAAATATATGTGGATGACGCGAGAGGAAATATTATGAAACATGAAAACTGGTCATCGTGAAACGTAATTCAGTTCTTAATGAGATATTTGTATGAGGCGAGCAGCTCCGCGCACTGATCTCGGTGCTAGCAAGATGAATTGCCGTTAGCTAATTGCCGTTAGCTAATTGTCAACACGCCATGCGCCAACATCTATCTCATTACTCGGATGGCTGTTGTTGAAGTAGCTGCGTGTCAGCGCCGTCCTGAAAATTGGGGACTCCAGTTTCTTGAAGCGGCGTGCAATAAGAGCCCTCTATGAGGTCTGATAAGGCTCTACGGATTAATTAATGAGCCATTTGGATTGTCCGTCTTCTCAGTGGAAAACGGATAGTGCTCTTCCGAAGATGTGGAAGCTTTGCTCAATTTACGTCAAAATGTCACTTTTGAAACAATTTGCTCGCGGACATGTTTTAGCGACAACTACATATTCAATTCTCTGTAATTCCAAATGATCTTTTAATAGCAGCCGTATTCCAAAACAAATGCATTCACTCAAGAAAACAAACAAACAAGGAAGAAACTACGGGAAACATCCCGTGCGCTCATTCATGTCAACGGGTTATTCCAAATGTTTTAGAAATCGCGAATATTGACTTCACTGAAACGTTGTCCATGTGTGTTGCTTGTGAGGCAACATTCGATGTTGTGTGATATGTTACAGTTTCTAGTGGCAGATCGAGCAAAGCAATCCACAAAATGTGATTGCTTTTACACAACTCAGGGGGGGGCTATCATTTTAATCCTTTCATGCACCCTGTAACCCGATAACATACGCTGTCTACTGTAATAACTGCTGCCCCTGAAAGGGTTAGTTGAAAAAAAAAAGATGCCATTTTTGTGCGCTGTCTTTCTATTTTGCTTGTGTTTTTCTCCATTCACTTTTTTTTCATCATTTATTTACATCTTGTTTTTGGCCCGGGCTGCTCTGGGATTCGAGCGTTGCCGTTCAAATGACTGTGAGTTTGTGTCGAACGATCAGAATTTACCAAAAAGCTGGAGGCAAGTTTCAACATGTGCTGTCCCAGTTGGCTGGTTCTCACTGGAAGAAAAAGTAGCATGTATCCTTGAAAGCAAGTTGTCAGAAGTACATGATGTATTCCTACAATTTGTTTCATCTGCATTGTTGTTGAGGGTGCCAAGTGCAACTGGAAATCAACACAACGATGAATAAAATCGGGTGGAGAAACTTAAAAATGTTGCATTATGGGAATTTGAAGTGTGGAACAAAATATGCGGTATGTAAGAAGTTTTCTTTTGCACAAACCTGTGCCTGCATTCATTTTCACCAGGCAAATGTGATGATGGATTTCATTCTCACATCCATCTGATGACCTCCACGTTTGCGCAATTTTCACCATTTTAACATGAGTTCCAAAAAAAAAAAAACAGCGACCGCACAGGAGACGCACATCATTCATAGGGCACAAAACGAGAAGAGCACTATCAAGCGAACAGTGCAGTGACGCATTATCACACCGAGCCACATCGTCCTTTAAAGCACTAATGAGGAGAAACGGCCGAGTTATGGGGAGAAGCCAAGTGGTGGTCTGAGGGCCACCTCAACTGGCGCCGGCGATAAGAGACAGATTAAGATTAAGAATTTTCAGCCTGTTGAAAGACTAATCAAGAGGCACCGTGCACACTTCCTGATGGCAGTAGTACCTGCGAGAACCGTTTTGAAGCCCGTGGAGTACATCCCCTTGTGTGTCGTATATTTGCGTGCCTGCATGAGCTGCCTTTCATTATTACTCTTTTTGAGTCTTAGCCTCAGCCACTCACTTCCAAAGATTCTCTCTTTACATGTTTTGCATTCATTCGTTCCAATTGTCCTTAATTGGTCCAAAAATGAATGATATTGTATGTAGCACTGGTGACTTTGGACTCAGGAGACTTGCAATCTACTCCCAGTTAAGGAGTTGAACTAACACAGAGGGAAAACAACTGTGTCTGACAAGTTACTTCTCCACTCTTTTACTCTGCTTGGCGAGTAAAACAAAATTACTCTCTCCCAGTGTTAAATATTTAACTATTTTAAAAGTGTTGATTTAACTCTCGACAGTGTGGAGCTGCAAACAAAAACACAACAGCATTTACAAAAAAAAAAAAAAAGCAAGCAGCGAAAACAAAAGCAGCATGACACCATTTTATGAGTGGGCAGAAAACTTTTAAAAGAAATAAAAGTGGACTTCTAAAATAACAAAGAATAAGAAGAATAAAGAATAAAAATGATTTAAATGTGTTTAGGGGACCTTAATCAAAGGTATGAGGTGGGCAAAGATTTTAACCTGGATTGAAAAGCATTGACACTCTCTGGGTTGTCTTGACTTATTCCATTTTCGTGCGGCATAACAGCTAAATGTAGCTTCACCATGTTTAGGATGAATTCGGGGCTCTTCTCATTAAACCAAGTCGGCAGATCTCAGAGCCTTACTGGGTTGATATTCAATCCGCATTTCTTTCATGTATTCACGACCAAAAGCATTCAGTGATTTATAGCCCAGTAGCAGAATTTTAAAATCTATTCTCATCGGGAGCCAGTGCAAGGCCTTCAGGACTGGAGTAATATGGTCAGAGGAAATTACGCAGGAAATTGCACCAAAAACATCATATTAATAAATTCTGCAAGTCACTCCAAAGTCTGTATGTAAAAAAAAAAAAATAATAATAATAAAAAAAATACAGGCTGAAAACAGTTCAGACTGCTAGATCTGGTGTGACGCTCCCCCCTCCACCGCTGGGAGTAATAAGCCCAA
Source organism: Hippocampus comes (assembly GCF_001891065.2). Taxonomy (NCBI): domain Eukaryota; kingdom Metazoa; phylum Chordata; class Actinopteri; order Syngnathiformes; family Syngnathidae; genus Hippocampus; species Hippocampus comes. The sequence continues at coordinate 1,213,042 of NW_017805532.1, read as the reverse complement.
ATGACATTTGCCTGATGCGATATCTCCCTTTCACTGCAAATTAAAATATATCACTATTATTCCTGTAAAACCAACCGTGGACAGTGAACAAGACGCCAGTTCCTGCAGTGAGCCTAATCTGAAGCATTAATCTTTCACAGTTAATAAAAAATATCATCAACAACTTTGAAGATGATGAATGCGCTTGACTTGAGGCGTCCCTCCCGACCACAATGGAGGACAGATGTGACCCTGCGAGGAGTCCTCGGAGGGGGATGTTAGTCAACTGGCTGGTGAATATATTATATAACCGAGTTCTTTCAAACAATGTTACCTTGTGTGGAAGAGGTTTTTTTTTTTTTTTTTTTTTTTAAATTGCAATCATGGTGCAGCAAAGGCTGAAGGAGTTGCAGCTTATGGTGGGTGGTGAGCTTCCACTGTGGACTTAATCGCTCGTTACTTACCTGGATGAGACATAATTTTGCATACAATTATCATTTTTTTCAATACATCGAAGAAAAACCTCGCAGTCAATGACGGCTTGAAGTCGAGAGTCCACAAACGTTACTTAAATGTGTCGTTTTCCTCACTGGGGCGGCTCTGCCGGGTTTCTTTTGCGCTCACGTTCACTTGCTGCTTGTTAGGTCTGCTTATGAAGTGAAATGCACGCTCTGTCGCAGTGATTGGCAAATTACGGAATGAGTTTCACGTGCGGTATGCAGGGTCACTCGAGTGGCATAAATAAGGAAAAGAGAAATAAAACCGCTCTCGCATTTTTGATGAGCACTTGGGCCTTTTACATTACTGTATTACAATTTGTTGGTCATTGTAGTGGTACTTGGAGTGCTAAGTATATTTTTGACGCATTGGCGCTTCCAGTGAGGACAGATCAGACCATTGACTTGACTTGCCCATTAAAATGTATTCCTTTTATTTGCCCTCAAAAGCTCTTCGGTTGCTTCCATAATAAAAAAAATGTAAAAAAGCTTCAGGTTGTTCTCCGGCTGCACAAAAAGCACGGTCATATTGATTTTTTTTTAATGTTCCTATAGACCTCAAATCCATCCCGTTGCTTTTATCAACCGTCTCATCATCAATAAACACAAGAGAGCCTTTTCCATTAGTACAGTTCTGCACGCCCCTGCCATGACCCAGCTTCCACCATGTTGGAGGCATCATGAGCTGTTCTCATAGAAAGAAAAATAACGATCTTCAACAGCATATTCTTGGCTTCTTTTGACTCTGTGATGAGGGGTTTTTTTTTCTTTGTAAAAGAAATTATTCATTTATCTTTCAGTGAGATACCGCAACGGCACCTCAAGACTTGCAGAAAGAAGAAAATATTCTTCGCCGGCCAAGTAAGTGGCCCTGATCTCAACCTAAAATATCATGATCAGCATTTTTTCTTACTCAGAACCAAAGTGAAGGCAGAAAAAAACTGCAATCAAACAGCGAGTGAAGTTGACTGCTGTGAAGGCCTAGCCAAACTCCTCCAGGAAGGAAACTCAGAATATTGGTGACCTCAAACGGTTTTCATGTCAGTGCTGTGCAAGGCAGAAGTTCGCGAGTCACCGGACATAACTAATCATCAATATCCTCCACGCCCCCTTCCCCTTGCTGATCAGGTTCCACCCACCAGACTCCAACTCCCCCGGTGTCTGAAAGCTGCAAGCTTTCTTCTGCATAAGGGCTCACCCTCCTCTCTTCATGTTCATGTCAGCGGAATCATTTCAAAGTCAACCGTGCTTCTCTCATCTCGCGTGTGAATGTCTTAATGTTACATCCGGTCTTCCCTTCCTGTCTTCTACATAATGCATGGCTGTCACCTGTGCTCTGTGCGAGCAGCCAAATCTGCGTCAAAGAGTCGACTGACCTTCAGAGGACTTCTCGTCCAAACCGGATCCATATAGTCGCACAAAAAAAGATATCGCACAGAGTATGAGGACCGGTCTAAATTATTCATGTCGCTTTGTGTTTGTTGTTTGGCTAGCTCTACACCCAACCATGTGTTTGTCTGAAGTTCTCACTTCGACAGTATATACACCTTTTTTTTTTTCAAGAAAAATATGCTGACTTGATCCCATTGGTCACAAACCAACCACGCCGTGTGTCAGGAAGCCTCTTCAGTGTTTACACATATGTGTTAACGGACTGTTTTATTGTATAATTTATTGCACGTTCATATTAGCTTGAATCTGATGAAGTGTCAAAAGAACAGGACATTCACAGATTGCAAGCGTGACTTTTGGACGGCGGTGCTGTGAAGATAAAACTAAACAACTATAACAGTGCTTCTCAAACTTTTACAACCAAATACGGCGCCACCTAAAAAAAAAAATACAAATCTAAGCACTCCAAATATATAATCATAAACTAAGCCACCCTAACATTAGGCACAGTTTGGACATTACTAGAAGAAAATAGAACAACTCTACTTAAAGATTCCATTCAAATGTATTGCAAATAATATAATCAAATTGAAAATAATTCTAAGGAATTAAATGATTATGTCTTGTACTTTAAGTGAAATACAACTGAACTGCACTCAACAAATGTCCTGTTCTGGATTGGAAGTTGAAGCTGTTGTAGCAGCATGCACAGTTTTTGTATCACTTATGTTTTTGACGTACGCCTATAGATCCAGTTCCGTATCACTGAGTTGGGAATCACTGAACTAAAAAAAAGTAAACATCGATTTGTGATGCTCTTTTCTGTTTATACAGACACTCTTGGTAAAATATCCACTAGCAAGCTGTTTAAACTGCACCAAGAAATAACATCATATGCTTTAATGTCTTTTCAATTGCTGCTTTATTAGGCACACACTGATTTAAATTTGAGGTTCCCCGCGAGCTTCGGTGCTGGTTGAACGGTTTGAATGGGCTTTCCAGTGGGTGCTGTGGAGCCAAACACATGCATTATTATATGCAGCTCAAGCAGGGATGCTCAATGGCACACATGGATAATTGGTCAAATCTCACCGCCTCCAGCCATGAATCGCATTTGTCAACAAATGAGCCTCTGAAGAAAGAATCTTAATACAAATCTTCAGTCTACTTATTTCACATGCATACGATAGCTTATGCTTTGCAGGGATGCTATATATTTATTTTACCCATTTGTTTGTTTTCCTCATTAACAGACTAAATGCTCAGTTTTCACACATGACTGAGGGCTCAGCTTGCACCAACATACAATTTCTTTCTCTCAAGAACATAACGGCAAGGTGCATTAGGTACGATCATAACAAGAGACACGGTGGAAAATATGCCGGAGACACAGATGAGTCATTTTCTAAATCTATTTAATTCGAGAGTAATTCAAACTAATAGTGTCTCCTCTTTTATTTCGGTGATTGTAAATTTCAACAGAAACAGTGGAACTTCTGAAGTGAGGCCTTGGTTCAGCCAGCATAAAAAGGATTGACTCTTTTTCTTTGTCTTTACGTAGCTTCTTTGCAACGCTCATTACAAACCAGTTGTAGATTAGTTTACGAATTCCACAATATTGTGTGTTTACACATTTTTCTCACTTACTTTGATCGATTGGTCGGATCGGAATTGACATTTGCGAAACAGTATGTGTATTTCTCAATTTGTACTAACAGCAAAACATCATGGTTCCGCTGCAAAAAACATTTTCTTTCTCAAAATTCTTACTGCAGCTCTTGAAAATGTTTGTGTCATCAGATCAACAAGTCTGTGTTCATTGAGTACGGCTAAGACTGTCAACTTGCTGAGTCGTTTTGTCAATACACACAGAATAGGGCTGGGCAATAAATCAAATTATTTTGATTAATTCATCATTTTAAAAATCAATAAATTGAAAATTACCGAGATCAAGGTGCGGGAAAAACAAATATATATATTTCAGAAAAGTCTATTTATTTCATATCTGACACAGAACCGAAAGTGGACCAAACCATCTTGACAAACTAAATTGTCTTCATTCATCAAGTGTTACAGAGAGAAATGCAGAGTTAGCTAGCAAGCTCTCTAGCGAGCTAGCTAGCAGACAGACAGACAGATAGACAGATAGACAGATAGATAGATAGATAGATAGAAACATCTGGAGTTAAAATAAACATCAGGAAATAATCTAAACTCCTACAGGTCCATTTGTCATAAAGATGCTGCTCCCGTTCGGTCCCTCTGGCCCTCTTTTTTTCACTCATCACCCCCACTTTCCGGCACTGTGTCCCTTGAATGCATCACATTAAATCGCTCATCTTCCAGTGCAGTCAACCGTGAGAATTATTGGATAATGCCTCATATGTAAATACTTTCTTGTTCAGGCAGATGTATTTTGTTTTACCTCCACAGAAGACATTTCAGATTTTTAAAGTGACTGGAAAATAATGACTGATTTCAAAATGTCTTTATAGAATTAACCATCGTGGTAGTTTTCTTTACATCACGTTTCTCCCATTCAAGAACGAACGTTGACACCGACTGATGGCAGTTCTCTCTATTTATTGTCTTGACGTCAATTTGATTAAAATTCAAAGTCAATTTTAGGAACATGGGGATCATTAGTCACGTTTTGTAGAATTCAACAATTCACTTGATTTTAAGAGGGAATCTTTTTTTGTTGTTGTTCCCCCATGGCCCTCCTGATACACCTCAAAGCCATTAAACAGCAGGACACCTCAGGTCATGTGAAACAAGCTGCATTGCTACTCTCTTAGTGTTGACAGAAAGAGCTAAATCATCCTTCAAGCTTCCAAGTGCTGCAGCGACATCTCCCAATGATATAATTTCTGCTTCAATGATGTCATCTTTTCTGCATTTAAAGACACATTTTTATTCTGCACTGATGGTTTGCTTTATTTAATTGGGCTTCCTTATGTGGACTAAAGTGTTTGGAGGGACTTTAATCAATTGATTTTATTCATAGAATTCAATCAGAGGTTGAACAAGGCGCCCGAATTGCAATTCCACACAAATTGGACGGTTTTATGTTTCCAGCTGTTTCGCAAAGGCTCTTTTTTTTTTCCAGCACGGCAAGCAATGTCCAGCGAGGCATGCTTGCATGTGCCGGCGACCTCTCGTCTCACTCGACTTTCCAGTTGACTGTATAAGAAAAAACAGTTTACAGTGAGTGCTAACCTGAGCGTTTTGCAGGACAATTATTCTCAAAATCACTGTTGCTGAAAGCGAACGTCAATAATGTTAACCTGGCTTTACCCAAAGACCATTCCGAAATGGGTGGCATGCTTGTGTGAGGACGGGTTTGACCTTTCTTTAAATAGAACATGTCCACTACACCTGATCCGATTCTCTCACATTGACCCGGGGTCTTTGCTCCTGGTCGTGCTGCAGAATGTTCAATAATGCAGGCTGGGGTGCTCGAAGGTGCTGGTGTCGGTGGTTTAAGAGCGTTCTTCAATACCACTTCATTTCTTGCTCAAACGAAGAGAAAAAGGGGAAAGCTAAGGAAAGAAAATGAACATTTTAACACACTCCAACAGAGAAGAGACCATACAAAGTGTTTGGAAAGGTGTCCAAATACAGTATGAAACAACTATGGGAAAAAGCCTTTACCTCAACCACTAAAAGCATTCTAGGAATTCAACAAAAAAAAAAAAGAAGCTTACCCTATGTACAGTCAAACTGAACAAAGTGTTGGGCGTACTCGTCATTAACTTTGATGACACACTGTGAGCGTGTGACGATGAGGGGCCGTCAGGGTCATAATTCCAAATTACCTCTCTCACTTGTACAATGAAAACGCTCTCTTGCCCACTACGGTAAAGCTCTCGTGCAAATTGCTGAAACACATGTTATTACATTGTAAAGTGGAATTTTGGTATATTATGTGAGATTATTGAAGTAGTTTGCGCAAGTATTTGGGTAGTGGGTGAAACTGTTTCAGTCGCATATGTGTATGTGTGTTGTTGTACGTGTGTGTCTGTAAGAGAGAGGGAGCCAGAGAGAGAGAGAGAGAGAGAGAGAGAGAGAGAGAGAGAGAGAGAGAGAGCATTCCTAATGTGTGAGTGTCTCATTTGTATGTTAGAGCTTTTCAGTGGAGTATGCGTGGGAGAATAAATCAAGTGTGAGAGCATTTTATTAGTGCGTGAAAGAACACCCAAGAACGAATGAGGGGAAAAAAATGGCAGTTGTGATTGTGAGAATGTTTGAGTTGTGCACTTGCGTGTAAAGCCAGTGTCCTTGAGAGCTGTTCAGTAGAGTCGGAGAATGTTTCAGTCGTGTGTATGAAGGTGATTTCGTGGTTTGTGTGAGAGGGTTTCACGAATGTGCTCAAAAGGGTTTCAGTTGTAAATGAGAGTGTTTTGGTGGTATGGGTGTGAGAAGACATCAGAGGTGAATGTGGGAACATGACAGTGAATGAGAGTGTTTCATTAGTGTGTGTGAGAGTATTTCATTAGTGAATAAAAATGTTTGTTGTGTCAGAGTGTTTCAGTTATTTGTATGAGTGTTTCAAGATTGTGTGCTCAAGTGTGTTTCAGTAGTGTGTGAGAGTGTTTACAGTGCATCAGCACATTTCAGTTGTAGCGTGAGTGTTTCAGTTGGGAACGAGTGTTTCAGTTGTATGTGTGAGGGCATTTTACTACTTCATCGGATCATGTTTCAGTTGTGTATGAGTGTTTCAGTAGTGTGTGAGCCTTTTAATAGTGTGTGTGTGTGTGTGTGTGTGTGTGTGTGTGTGTGTGTGTGTGTGTGTGTGCGTGTACAATCAAGTTGATGTAGTTTTGAGAGTGTTTCAGTCGTGTGTATGAGAGCATTTCGGTTGTGTGTACGAGTGTGTCAGTAGTGTGTATGAGCATGTTCCCATGTAAAGTTGCCCTCAAACATATCCCTCCGCATCAAATGCATAATTGCCTTCTATTATTATCTTTTTTGCCAACAAATTGATGGATAACTACAAAGTCTGAATCCATCCATCTTCTTCCACTTATGCACTGGATAGGAGGAGCAGCCGTAGCCACTTTGTCCGGCACTTGGAGGGGGATCCCGAGGCATTTCCAGGCCAGCCTCCTCTCAATGGGAGGTCGCCCGGAACACTCAGTAGGGAGGCTTCCTAACTAGAGGCCCGAGCCAGCTCATCTGGCTCCTCTCCATGCGGTGAAGCAGACTATAGACAATGGGAAGTCAAAAGAAAAAAATAGTGGCAAGTGGCATTCATGTACCGTATGTCTGAGTAAACTCGAGTAAACTTGGCATACTCGCAAAAAGACTTAGGAGTGAAATTAGGTCATTTTACATCATACAGGGTGCATTTGGAGCATCCAACTTGGCTCCACCCTTATCCGAACCTGAACACGTTTATGGGGAGTAAAGTGAAAGGTGTCCAATGGTGTCATCTAGTGGTCATTACCTAACACTGCGCTTAACTTCACCTTTCTTGAGAAGCTGCAGAATAACTTTCAATGCTTATTATCTGTGTTAAAAATAACTTTCAATGCTACAAGAGATCACAATTGTGTTCTTGAATCCGATAATAATATTGTTCGTTTGCTTCTTCTATAACATCTCCATAACGCAATATCGAGGTGGCAAAAGTACTCACACTTGAAAATTAAGTAAAGGACAGAACAGGAATTTGTATGAAAAGGATACGGTAAAAGAAGTTCTGATTCACTATTCATGTTCTCAACTGAAAGTAAAAAAGTACAGAAGTGTTGTCATCCTCTGAGGTTAAAAAAAAGCAACAAGCCTATGTTGACAAAGAGGGAAAAAAAAGGAAAAATGCAGTATCTTGTTTGAATGTTGAAACAAAATGAAAAAGTCCTCCGAAAAATAAATGCTGTAAGTACGGATACCTGAAAAATCTTCTACTGTTCAGTCACAGAGCATTTATACCTTTGTTATTTCCTACCACTGACAATATCAGCAGCTGGGAATATATGTATGTTTTGCCTCCCTTAATAGATACAGCTGAGCTGAGCTAGGGCCACTCCGTTGTAGTTTGCTCTTATCTCCTTCATAGCAAAGACAGAAGGTTCGTGTTGTGGCTCTATTAACCATACAAGCACATGTGCCTGCTCTTTAAGCTTTGGTATATGACATTGTCACAGCATCTCTGTTCGTTGCATGTCAGGTGGCTAATGGGGCTGAATGTATATGTTTTCCCGGGTAAAGCTATGGTCTCCTGCCTATTTCCCCATTCCCCTTAAATGCATCCATCAGTGGATGATAACAATGCGAGGTGCAGTAATCGAGAAACGTCTGACGTATAATAGCGCATAAAGGCCTAAATGGTGTCTTGTTTAACCTTCGTGTTCCCTTCATCTCTGTGAATTTTCCGCACGCCCTCAAGTTACCGGCCCCCGCGGAGATGAACGGTATCCCTCGGCGATATCCATCAGGGTATTGGCCCTTCAGAGACTAATAAAGAGGGAAGGGGGGCAAGAAGTGAGCCACCTGGGAGGCGGCAGTGATTGATGATGTGTACAGGTCAATATGAGCAGCCAATCGCAGCTCAATAAAGCCCGTACTGCGCAGGGAAGTCTCAAGCTGTCAACATTGAGAAAGAAAGCCTCCCTGTGTGTGTGTATGCGTGTGTGCTTGTGTGCGTGTGTGTGTTTTTATATATATATGGCTTCCAGAAAAGGGACAACCGTTCTGTAAAGTCCTCATTTTTTGTTGTGAAACGTGAATGTAAATGACTTACCCGGCATGACATTTTTAAATCTGTTTTCAAGGTTCCTTGAGTATCTGTTAGCAAGCTGGCGCAAAACAGCGGAAGATATGAAAACGTTTACCATTGATGTTGATGGTTGAGCTGGATGAATCAAATAATATGATGAGTTATCCTGAAAACACACCAGTTATCAAAAAATAATATATGTGTCAACGAAATAGTCCAGTTGTCAAAAATGGTGGTGCTGAAATTGCCCTCCACTTGGCACCAGCACAAGTAAAGATTCTGTAGGAATCTTTCAGCATGATTTGGCTTTTGGTGCTGGGAGGGGGCATTGACACAGCTGTTGGAGTCCTGCTGTTGTGTGGCCTGGAAGCTACAGGATGTCTGTGATTTCCTTTTACTGTTCACTGATGCTGGCTCGGGTGGAATACGTTTCTGCATATCATCCGCATGCAGATGCGAGACGGGAATTTAGCGAGTCCTTGCTGATTAGCTTCTGCTAACACTGTCCGTGCGTTTTGACTTTGTTGCCTACGAGGAGTCGTTATCTCTTTTTATGTGGTTAACACATAGGCTTGTTTTTAACGTGTATAGTATACCGACATTGCCATTCTACCCTGGCACGGTTTGTACTCAGCTCAGCCCCTGGACAAATGTAGTGAGCGGATACCACCCGCATGACGTAAATCACTGCTGGGTGAGTATGTAGAAGTATCGCAGTGTTAGCAAGGTTGTTTTCATTTGTTGCCTTTGCATTGTCAGCTTTCCCAGCAGGAAGAATGTACATAAGTACACAGAGACGGTCAATATTGAACCTGCCTTGTCGCCTTCCCAGAAGAATTCCGGGCACCTTTGCCCTTTCACAAATAGCCACATCCGGGTAATGCGGCCGCGTCAGGCACCGCATGTGTCCGTGCTTGTGGGCAGAAGATATATAAGATACTTATTTATGTCTTGCTTGTGAAATATTACTGATATTTTAGCGTTGAGTCATTATTACTATTTCTTGTCATTCAAATACAACTTTGCTTTCATATTTCCACTTGACTTCTGACCCCGAATGAGCATAATGGGCTCATTCACCAAAGTCTCCTCACGCCCGACAGCTGGCGTTTGTCCTCTCTCCCATTGACAGAAGTAAATTATCGCGTGTGTTGGAGTGAAAACCTTCGTGGCGGTGGAGAGGATCTTAAAAAATAAGTCAATAAATAAAAGTCCAGCTCATTCTTTATGGTGTCTTTTCTCAGACCTCATAGATCCACTGAGGCTTTGAGGTTGTATTTTACACGTTTGACAATATAGTTCTGCTTTGGTTAGCAGAAATAGCTTTGTTGGATTATACAGTAAATTGAAATAGCTTTGAAGTTAGAAGCCCCGCAGTACTCCATGTATATTTGTCAACCACAAAGAAGTCTAAGCACATAAAATGTGTGTTTTTTTTTTGGTTCCGTTTTGCTTTCATCTGTTGTCCACGTGGTTTTCTTTGACATAATGTCTATAGATCTCCACAGCAAGGACTATTGCGGCCTCAGATGAAAGAAAGGCACAGTATTGTTATTGCTCCGAGTCCAACTTGAGGAGAAGCAAAGGAACTTATAGCGTGCTTCAATCTCCCTGTCACAAAAGGGAATTGAAAGTTTAGAAAAGAGTCCAGTGATAAAGATTCCCCACGTGTGAGAGCTCCCTGTCGTGGAATGTGAAAGCATCACCATCTGAGTACAGTTCAGGTGTCTTTAACTTTTAAGTACAATACATTTGCATTCGAAGCGGGAATTTGCGGTGTTGAAAATGTTAGCGAGATTTGAACATTGCCTGACTTCACTAATCCCTCCCCCACTCCAGTCTCTGACTAAAGCCACAACCGTCACGAATGTGCCCAAGTGCGATTCTCAAACACGGTCATTTTTTAATGGCAATATCAAAGTGCGTCGTTGTGATGAATAGTCACAATGAACGCACACCCAGCTATAACAAAAAAAGCAGAGCGAGCAAGACTAAAACAGCATTTTTAGCGAACAGCAAATGATTGGCACCTCATCAGTCATGTCTTATGTTTATGACACTAATCAACAGCGGATGTTATTAATACCTGATGTGGTCGAGAAAAAAAAACAAAAACAAAGGCAGATTTGGAATCATTGGTGGAAAATTTTACCCCCAAAATTGTCACCCTAATATTCGAGCCTCCGGCTGCATCTGGTGAGTCCTCCATATTCATCCCATCTGGAGGGAGACGTGCAAGAAACACAAACAGACAATAGGTGATGTTTTTTTTCATCAAAGACGCCAGATGTTCTCCCCGTCACTTTGGTGAAAGACGTTTTCACAAAACCCCGAGAGGTCTACAGTGCACAAAACTTTTCGAAAGGCAGACCTATCATCAAGCGCACACATGGGAAATCAAATGCTCCCATCCTTTCCGACATAGTCCTGCTTCCCTTTTGAAAAAAGAAATGTGTGCAGGAGCCTCTCAAGAGTGTGAAATTACTCCCCGGAGAGAACAGAAAAGAGGCAGCAAGCCACAGAATCTCACCTGGATTCCGCTCACTGTCCCTCATTTGTCAGAAGTCTTCTGCACATTCTCTTCTTTTTTTGGTTTGTTTAATTAATCTATGGATTCATTTTTAGACTTCGATGGTGCACTATGAACTGCTACGATTCAAGCAGTTTTTCATTGTCAATTTGGGAAACAACTTTGTAACCTTTTGGAGAGTTTTACACAGTACTCAGTTTGACAGTGCATGATTTAAAGGAAAAAAGATGCTCTTTTTGTTTATGACGGGGGGGCATATTTCATGACATTAATCCCATATTGACAAGCAAGAGCCAAAATGAATGATGGAAGAACGCTTTTGTGGGAGTAGAATCCAAATGTCATTTGAAGCCCAGGGGAAGCAAAAAGGGTCTCTTTGAATTTGTTTTGAAGCTTACATCTATGTAGCTAGCTAGCTACCTAGCTAGCTAGCACAGAAACCACATATCTATCTATCTTGAACGCCAGTTTCCTCCCACATTCAAAAACATGTATGGCAGGCTCATTGAACATTCTAATTTGTCCCTCTATGTGTGAGTGTGAGTGTGAGTGCGAATGGTTGTTCGTCTCTGTGTGTCCTGCGATTGGCTGGCAACCGGTTCAGGGTGTCCCTCGCCTACTGCCCGAAGACGGCTGGGATCAACACCCACCGCGACCCTTGTGAGGATAAAGCGGATCGGAAAATGGATGGATTGTTGTTGTGAGAACTTTAAATTGTCATTTTGTTGGAATAAAACGTTTATTACATGAGTTTGAATTAAAACCTTTTTGCCTGTATACAGTACTTTATTTTGAAATGAGTTAAAATTTTGAATTATGAAAAAAAAAAATTCAGTCATGCCAGTCGTAATGAAATCCCATCCAGGTGTAGAATTTAGGGGAGAACATTGTTTTGGACTGTTGGCTCCATTAAAAAAGTTCCATGTTGCATCATTACAAAACAAAACAAAACAGAAAAGACTAATGTGCCAAAACCTTTTACATCAGTTGCTCATTTGTCAGTTATATGCATCCCTGTTGTTTTATAAGCCATCTCCCAAACCAAATCATGTCGTGTGTAAATGTGTGTATGTAAGAAACTGTTTATATTTCCAAGAATCTACAAAAACAACAAGTAGCTTTTGACCAGAGGGGGTAAATGGTGCTTGGCTTTGAATCGCGGAACACCTCGTTAATGGTGCAAGGCAACGAACTTGCTTCTGCCTTGTTATTTTAATGTCACTCGCTGGGTTAGCAAGCTCTGAGTATACCGGCCCAAGTTTCCATACTCACTCAAGAGTTGTAACAAACGGATTGTTTGACTGTCACACAAACAGAATTACAAACCACGTCGAAAGCTACATCTCTTATCGCATGATGTCCATCCATTTCATCCAACTTATGTTGCACGGGTTCACTGATGTGTTGGTCTCCATCACAAGCCGCATACCGAAAAATGATCATTCAAACATTCATACTCACAATCAGATGTCAGACGTCGCAATTTTTGGACTACTAAGAAAAGTGTATTGAAGTTGGATTTGCTACTTTCAAACTTGATTTATCCCAACGTCACAAAGATGACACATTTGACATGAATGGCGGTGCCTTACTCGAACATATATCATTCTCTACAACAGAGATGCTTACGTATCAGGAGGGAAGGGAATTGATATGAATTTAGTGAATCCAATTCTGTTATTGCTACTTACACGTCCTCAGTCAAAGCAGAATCGCTAATCAGAATCGTCAGGCAAGAAAACTAATGATTCCTATCGTAATTATATTTCCGGTTCTCCAAAAGAACTTATCTGGGCCGTTTCTCAAGTCCGAAATCCGTTTGCTCGGATTTTGTGTGTGTGTGTGTGTGTGTGTGTGTGTGTGTGTGTGTGTGTGTGTGTGTGTGTGCAACAAGTAACACTTTCAAGGGATTGCGTCTTTTCAGCTGAATTGCTAACAGCACTCTATCCAGCTGATCACCTCAAATGGAAAACGATTTTACGGCAGTGTCGCTGTCGTGCGTTGAAATGACCTATCAGTGGCAAAGCCGGGCCAGTTTTGGATGATCAGTGTCTTAAAGGGCAGTTGTGATAACCGGAAACAACGGTCTCTCTCTAGCTCCTTATGTACTGAAAATGTACATAACAGCCCTGACAATACAGTTTTGGTGCCTGAGGACATCTTAGGCACCAATATATATATTTTTAAAGGGACCATTTATTTTCATAATTGTTTATAGTTGCAATTGGGGGGGGGAGAAAATGTCCTTTGATTTCAAAAACGACTGAGTAAGAGTTGACTTGAACAATGTATTTAACTCTCTATGCCTCACCATAGCCCATGACAGCTGAAAAGCTGTCATGAGATAAAAACGAGTGCGTCTCACAGCAGCGGCGCTCTGCATGCCAATACAAGCGGATTCCCTTCCATCTCAGTTTTCGCTGCGCAGCCGCTTTTGATTCTCTCCGCGATGCACTACGTACTATGCAGTTTTATCACATCTCGCAAGTGATCATCAGATGCATGGAATAAATCTGGATACGCTATAGCGGCTCCCAAATTGCATGTCTGATTATATTTTGCTGCATTCAGCTCATCGTATCACAAAGTGACAAACAAAAGAAAGATACATTTCTAATAGCAATCGCCACAAATAATATAAAGTACAACCAGAGCATGATTACTTTTGCAAAGGCGGGTCTCATGATACTCAGTCTTATTAATTCTTAAATTTTTTGGGGGGTCAAATTTGAGCTGTTTTGACATTTGACATTAACAGAAATACCCGCAATTGTATTCTGTCACTCTTAAATGTTATTACATTTCCTCAAGTGACCCAACAATGTAAATATTTTCACGGCTAAATCTTTTAGGGCAGAAACTGCTGTTAGATTCTGTGAGATTTGATCTGCAAGAAAAACCACTCCAGCCGACCGTTAACGTTTCAAGCTCGAGAATGAGCAGATTGTTTTATTTTTTTGTTTTTAATGTCCCTGCCAATCTGTTCGAAACGACTCTTTATAGCCACATAAATCAGGTAAATGTCCCCCACAACACAGGATCAGATGAATGCAAATCCCAAGTGTCCTGTACTGCCGTCTTAAGTAGTCGAGGAAGCATATGGGACCCCTCAGAAATAAGTGGTACCAAATGTTTATGCAACAATGGGTCAGTGTGCTGCAAATGACCTACAGTGAAGGCAGAAGGCTGGCTGCAGCAGAGTGGTTGCCTCAACTTTTCTCAGAGCAAGAAAGGGATTGACGCCAACAAATTGAACCCACTCATCGACATTTCATTTCCATCCCTGTTTGGTCGACGACAATTTGACTATCACATGCAGAAAAAAAAAATATTGGACGGCATTCAGCTGCCAGTCAAATAACAAATATTCTGATTTGAATTCAGAAATACAAAAAACTGAATAATTTAGGACAGAGAAAGGCAAAGGAAAGACATAAGTAGTTTACTAAAATTGCTACAAAAGAAAGGATAGCACAGGATTTTGGAAAAATCGCTTCGATAAAATGCTCAAAAAGACTTTAATCACAGGTGGAACAAAGACATTTTTCGAACCTGCAATTAAAAACATTGGGGCAGCATTTGCATGCAGCGTAACAGCGAAATGCTGATGCCCCAAGTTTGCTTTGAACTCTGAGCTCCACAAATTGATCCTAAGGGTGTAAAGCCGTTCCATTGTTCCACAGCCAGGACGAAAACCACATCGCTCCTTTTAAATCTGAGATTAAACCTCCCGACGGACCCTCCCCTCTAGGACTCCTGAATAGACCTAATCAGTGAGGCTGAAGTGTATGATAACCCCTGAATGCACCGTCCAGACCCCCTTCTTTTTAGCATAATTCGTTCCAAAGGGGTTGGTGTATTTATTTTTTTCTTTCATTTACGGTTTGTTTAAGGATATTTATGTGACTTGCAAAGGACGTGACTTTTATGATGACCGGGAGAGAGAAAGGCTTGAGAAGGTTGGATCGGAAAGAATCGTATTCGAGCGGGGATAACACTACACTGTGGACTGGTATAAAACCCCCCGCATCACTCCCCAAAGTGCATGTTTGGCTGCTGCTGTTCAAATTAACTGTCTTGGATTTGTCTGCTCAACTGTATCCTTGTCATCTTGTTGCATAATGGTAGAAGGACCAAAACAAGCAGGGAGGCAGGAAGAGCAGGGTAGACCGAACAAAATATATTAACACCAAAATGCTTGCAGGAGTACACTGAAAAAAAAAAAAACAAACCTCAAATATACAAACAAAGTCCTGAAAAACCCCATGAAGTCAAAGTAACAAACAAACAAAAAGCCTATGCAGGAACAAACAACATGACAAGAGCACAATGACTGACAGACTGACAGAACCCGGCAAACTAAATACAAACAAAGTGACGAGACAACGAGAAACACCTGGACAAGACACAAAGGCTTGAGGAAGCTGATTGGTTAACACAAGGGACCCGCGTGACAAGAACAGGTGGAGACAAAAAAAAAACAAGGAAAATGAGGAAACAAAACCAAATGTAACCTAAACAAAAATCAGAACGATGGAAAGTTAAGTATCCACATGTGGCTTTCGAGTGAAAATACAATCAACTGTTCTCTGTGGTGGTTGGTGCTCCAGACCTGCATTCAAATATGTTTCTTAATGAGTGGACCCCAGTGAAAAAAAAAAAAACGGCAACAGCTGGGTATCGTACCACAACGCCGTCACCTTGTTTGGGATCTGGGGTTGAACTTCCTGCTGGTGTGTTAGAATTATCGGGTGGTCTTCAAATGTCACCCCCTCTTCGGGCACCTCGATTTGCATTTGTGTTTATGAGAGAGAAAACAATCCACAGTGTGAATAATCTTGTCTGGGAAGTGGACATGGCGGTGATTGGGGCGCACTTTGAATACAATATTTGAAAACTCTTTCATAAACTGCAGATGTGATATGATTGAACACGCAAGGTCGGTGATTGACATTTAACCATCATGTTGTTATTCCTAAGTACAAGAGCTGTATGAAAGATCACTTTCCAAAGCTAATAAGAGTCACTTTTGACGCCGTCCGAGTGCTACTCGTTCAACGAGATTGTTTATTATTGTGGTTGTAAAGTGCAGTCGTGTGGACCTGCACCGCAGCTGGATCTAAGAACGTGGTCACCAGATTTTGTTACACTTAAGAGTCTAAAGATGAGAAAGGTCTCTCGTACACCCCTACAGTCACCAAAAATAAGCACGTTATTGAATTAGGGCTGGCAGATGGCCTCAAAATACCTTCGGTACTCTTAACTGTTTGTGTTGACGTTATATTTATGTGGAACACTTTTTTAGTGTGATGATGAATGAAAAGTAGTTTTATTAGCACTCCAAATGATGTTTTGACCGAGCACAATTCTATGCTTCGACTTGCCTCATCCAAGTGATGACTTGACACATCTCGTTTGAAATTTGTTGCGCGGTGACTCGACGAATGGATTTTTTTTCCCCACCTGCATATTTAATATATATATATATATATATATATATAATGGAAAAAATATTTATGATTATTTTCCTCATTTCCCTCCTGAGTCATTACATGAGCTTCATCACTCCCCCCCCCCCCCGATGAATAAGCCCCGGTTTACAACCATTACTTCATTCAATTATTTCCTGCCAAACATGGGTCCCGCAGTACGATTGAAGAGAAGAAAAGGTTCAGACTAATCCATTCCACCCTCATTTTCTCTCGCTTTCACTCTGCCGCCTATCGCACAAAGGATCCTCTGTGAGCGGAGACTGCGTGCCAGTCAGTGGAAGAGTTGGGGGGGCAACACGGTTCTTTGCATCGCAGCCTGCTTTATCCATAAAAGCCTTCAAGTCAGCATTGTCTGAGACGCAGATGTGACCAATCGCTGATCACCAATCGGAGGGTCGCCCATTATTATGGTTTTTTTGGTTGTTGCTGTTTTTTTTTTTCAAAGAGTTGCAGAGTTGGAATTCCCATGATGCTTTCAAGGGGGAGCGGGGGGCTCCAGTGGAAGAACTGAGTTTGCATGCACAGAAATGCCATTTTTAAGGACACATGCAGATGTCAAATCATAATGAACCACGTTTCGTCAAATAGTGGCCCCAACTCGAGACACGTTTGGTCCAACATTCTGTCGTCACATATTGATCGCTTTGAAATAACCTCGCCTGTAAGGGATTGATTTACCAATCTCGGTTATTTTGGTTGTAATTTGCAGTGGAGTCGAGAAAAACATGACATTATATTGAGAGCCGCTTGTAATATTTTGATTTCCGGTACTTCATTTAACAATATCCGATACAATTATCAGCATGAGGCATTATGCATTCTTATGCACAATGTGTGTTTTGGTATATTAATGCACTCTGGAATAAAATAAATCAATAAATAAATACGCCTGCTCACAGAACTACTTTCTAATCTTGATCAACGATTGATTCATTTCCATTTATATGTCAGTCAAAATCCTGCTGTGTGAGTATATGCAATGCCATAACCTTATAATATGCAGTGTGTAAAAATGACATTTCTGTGTGGTGAGTAATTGGCCGTCCAATCTGAGGAGTGGAAATCTTTTCTTCACCATTCCTCACATTCAGCCTCTTATAGGTGCTATCAAGATTTCTTCCAATTTACTGCCTTGGGAGTGGGACACACGATTCATTTTCCATTTTCAGCTGCCGTTCAGCTGTCCATCCTTTTTCTAATCCGCTTAAGCCTCACAAGGGTCGCGGGGCGTGCCGGAGCCTATCCCAGCTGTCTTCGGGCAGTATGCGGGAGATACCCTGAACTGGTTGCCAGCCAATCGCAAGGCACGCATAGATGAAAAAAAATCATTCGCACTCACAGTAACACCTCGGGACAATTTTGAGTGCTCCATTACCCTGCCATGCATGTTTGTGGAATGTGGGAGGAAACCGGAGTACCCGGAGAAAACCCACGCAGGCACGGGGAGAACATGCAAATCCCACACAGGAAGGCCAGACGCGGAATCTAACCCCGCATCTCCACACTGTGACGCGGATGTGCTAACCAATCGACCACCGAGCCATGACAGCTGTACAATATCCAAAGCAACTGATTATGTTTAGTGACGTTTTTTTTGTTTGTTTGTTAACTTCATAAGCATACTGTCTTTTCAAACAAGTTTAACGATTTTGTGTTTCATCATTTCCTAAAATGTCATCGCTGAAAAGTTAAAACATCTGAGAGTTTCGATTGTGCTGCAGTCCAAGTACGGACAGCGTCTGTTTGCAATCAGCAAACGCAAGTTAAGAGCTCACTTTATTTGTTTTCAAGTGGAAGCAGTCCTCAGTAACCCCATGAAACAAGGCTTCATTCATCGGTTGTGATAATTCTCTTGGATTTGTTTCTAATAAACTGTAAACATTTCACCAAGCAGGTCGACGTGTCTTTTGTTCACAATGTAAAAATGAATGACCCCCACCCGTGTTCTTGGATGCTTCTCTGGTCCAAATGCTGAACTTGACTTTTAATACGCACGTAAATCAGCCCTGAATAAAAAGCACATGTGCTCAAATACTGACATTGTGAAGGATTCCGAGTTGTTCATGAAATCCGCGTGAAAGCCACCCAGAAATTGTATCGTGACGCTCTACGCCTCAAGATCTCAGACGACATTTCATGCTGAAATGCTCTTCGATACACCTTTTTCATGTTTCTGTCTTTTTTTAGAGGGGGTGTGGGATTTGTTGGCTGGCCAGGAACATGAATTACCATTGTGGCTCCCTTTTCCATCATTTTTTGCAAACGAGGCAAAAGCCTTTTTACAGATTTCAGTCATTAGGCCACAGCCCCCGGGGCAGGGGGACACTATATTCTAGGGTTATCACCCCGCAACTGAGAACACTGACTCTTCATTTTAAATGCGATCTGATGAAAGGAGGTCGACGTATCTCATGTCCAATGAAGACGGTAAACGCGAAAGCAAACATTTGTATTTGTCGTACGGCATTTCATGCTGAAATGCTCTTCGATACACCTTTTTAATGTTTCTGTCTTTTTTAGGGGGAGTGGGGGATTTGTTGGATGGCCAGGAACATGAATTACCATTGTGGCTCCCTTTTCCATCATTTTTTGCAAACGAGGCAAAAGCCTTTTTACAGATTTCAGTCATTAGGCCACAGCCCCCGGGGCAGGGGGACACTATATTCTAGGGTTATCACCCCGCAACTGAGAACACGCACTCTTCATTTTGAATGTGATCTGATGAAAGGAGGTCGATGTATCTGATGTCAAATGAAGAAGGCAAACGCGAAAGCAAACATTTGTATTTGTCGTACGCCCGTTGCCATCCCAACCTTCCCGTGACACGAGTACGCCCGTTATTTGTTTTCAACGGTCCAATTCGCACCTCAGTTCATGTCAAGCGTCGTCGTAGACCTAATCACAATCTCTTTCGGCTGTTTTTCAAACTTTTTGAGGTTAAAGTGCATCCTCTGACAAGCCTTTCCGAGGATGGCGTTGACGCTAGCTACCAACTGCTGGTCCTGATTGATGGTATACTAGATTGTCTCACCCCATGGATCCAAGTTTCTGGAACATATGAGGAGCGGTTTCCAATGTGACATGTATTGTTACCATGACCACAAAACCAACAGCATTTGCCTAATCCCTACAGTGTGTGTTACTATCACACTGACAATGGCACTGGAAAATGCTACTCGTGCACATATCAGACACGCCCACATATATGATATGTGTCGAGAAAAGCAGCTGTATGTGGCTAAAATAACGATCTGCGAACGTTCCATGGTAAAATCCACATATGACTCACTGTTACGACTTCCCAGACTCCATGAGCTCACCTCCAGTGCAGGTCGGATGAATGAACCCTCCTGTAATACATCAATATGATTTTTGACTCTTGACCTTTTCTTGCCGTCTTGACACGACTCAGATTTACTTGCGGTTTTCTTAGTCATGATTTAATAGTCACCATTTGTTTGAATGTCTGTGTTCGTGTGCCATTCCTTTCATAAATCTGTCCACTGCGTGTTTTTTTTGAACGATCAATTACAATTAAATGGCAATGGTTTTTCCTTAAGTAACATTTATACAATACAATACAACACAATATAATACATCCTAAAAAATAAGAAATAAGAAAACCTTTATTTGTCCCACAATGGAGAAATTTGCAATCTACAGCAGCAAAATTGAAGGGGTGGAGGGTGGGGGGATGGAAGGTCAAAAAAGAAAATGAAGTATTGCATGCACAAAATAAACGTTTCAGAAAAATGAACGATCCTGATTCATGTAGTGCTTTCACAACCGCTGCAGCTGTAACAAAGCACTTTACAAAACAGTTAACATAAAGTCAAATAACACAACACATAAAAACACGGACAGTCGTGCAATCTTAACCACTTTTAAGTTTGAAAGTAAATGAGAAGCTGTTGCGTCCATTGACGAAAAAAGAGATTGGTTCACATCTCCTGGCCCATGTAAATCCGCATCAATTCCAAGCGGCGGCTCTCAGCTCCAAATACGCATCCGCGCTCCGCAAGCCATCCATCCAGCCGCACCAACGCAGACTGTCCAACAGCGCCGCCATCTCCGCTGAACAAAAAGGGGCTGTGAGAAATGTTGCCCACTACAGGCGCAAAAAACACAAGCACCCCCGGGGCTGTCCAGCACCGACAGTCAAATGGCGCCGACATTCCTCCCAATCAAAATCAGTGCTGGTACGCGCGTGCTGCCGAGAAGGTGCAACCACCGGATTCTTCCGGTCATCTCGATGTCATCCATTTCGACAAAAACCCTCCAGAGCTGTCCTGCCAAAACTCTCAACTCTTTTCGCGCACTGAAAGAAGCAACCGGGAAAAGCTTTACAGAAGTGCTGCTTTGTTGTGTGATTCGCAACGGAACGGAAAGCTTATAGTTTATCATTTGGCGTTGGAATATTATCTTTAGTCACGCGACTCCCGAAACTTTTCTGACAAACAAGTCATATAGGTTCAGTGTACACCGCCTCTCTCCCAAAGTCAGCTGCAGTCGGCTCCACTTGCAATCCTAACAGGGTTAAGTGGGATCAAAAAAGCGACGGATAATTGGCCCTTCTTTTGTGCCACCGCTCAATCCATCCACCGTGCCCGATATTCAGCTCAAGCAGCATAACCACCAAGAATGAGCCGTGAAACCCCAATCGGGCCACCAACACTTAATGAGTCATCTTGAAAGACCACAATAAAATCTTTACTTTCTGGTCCGCCCAGTTCTCATAACACGTAGCAAAATGCAGACCAGCTGTGTGAAGGACAACGCCGGTCTGCTCCAGTTCGTATCCACTCAGCACATTTTCCATCTTATTCCACACCACACCCTTGAGTCGCTGCTCTCTGGCGTAGGTACTCTGCCTTGTTAGCGGCAAACAACGCGCTATCCTCGATTCATCTTCGCCAAAGCAGATGAAAATAATGAGAAACACATGCTCGGCGCTGGCTGTTATCAATTTGGCAAGTGCTTCATAAGTCAGTCTTGCGCTGCTTCCACCTTCCCCGTTGAAACTCACCGGGAGACTTGCGTCAGCAGACTCCCACGGGACATGTTTGTCCCTGTTCCCCGGTGCTCCGAAGACCCGGAACAAGAGATCTGCTTGTTGTTAGCGGGAACTTTACAAGCCAGCAAAGAGCTGGAAAGCCGATAGCCAGCTGTGAATGCACTCACGGCCTTGAGAATTGGCTCCGGTGCAGCGGAGCCGTGGAAGACACTTTGGGTGGAGCTCCAAACCCGAGACATCCGCAATACATCAAAACCGTCGAGTACATTCTGTCCTGTTCAACGTACACACACGCTGGTAAAGGTCAGTCGACAAAGGTTTTCTCCCACAGCTTGGAGCACTGTCGCTTAAACAAAGAGGCGCATTTTTTTTTTTAGCTTCTCTTTGACTCACGCAAACATGTGTTTACTGTTTATGACAGTTCTATTGAAGTGTTAATTATTGTTTGAATAAAATCCTCGCACATTAAAACATTGCCCTCAGTATTCGGAGCCTCCCTACTCAAGCGCAGGCGCTCCTCTGGCACAAAATGCAAAGTATTCGTTTTGTTGGGGCCATACTGGAAGCAGGATTGCGGCCTCTGTTTTATTGGTTGCACTTTTATTTCATCCAGGTTGGCAAGTGTATATTTTTCTTCTTATTTGGATGTATTCGACGCGTCCTGAATGTGCAGTATTTCAATCGGCAGCTCTCCAAATAATATGCATTGTTTTTGCTCCCAGTTGTTTGTCATAAAGGTTCTTTCCAAGTATTCGAATGTATTATGAGCCTCCCACCTCATGAGTTTTTCAAGTTCCAGCTCAGTTTTTCGTCTTCGTGTTTTCTACCGAGCATTACATACGCCCGGATGAATTTAGTATCACCTTCCCTTGTTATCTGTAAGATTATTGAACTGTGTTTATTTTTACACGTCATACCATTTGCTGCGTCATTTGTTAGTGTTTAGCTCAAACGTTAATTTGAAGGGTTGCTTTGGACTTATTATCGTTTCGATGAGATTTAATGACGTAGATTTAGACTTGTACAAACACGCTACTAAGTGTAATATAAATTATTCTAAATTCTGAAAGAAACTAAGAATTGAACCTTGAACAATGACATGAAATGTGAGTGCCGTGGGCACACTGGATGACAAACTTTGAAACTGTAAAGTTCGGCATTGCATAGGGAGTCTTTGATGGTGTGTCAGCTTACATGACATAACTTCAGGTCAATGAATAAAACTCGTTCATATGGTTTCTTTCTTTATTTTCCTATCACCCCTGGCAGAGGGTGGTGCTCCTTTTTGAATAGCAGTTAGCCACAGGAAAATAAAGATTCCCCGAGGATGCCAAAATCACCCGAACTAGCAGTGTGCGTCAGACGTCACTGCATAGGTTCAAATGATATGAGAAGTGATTTATGATTTGATTATTTATTGGATGAAATGGCAACATGGATGGAGGTAGATGCGCTTCCAATAAAAACAATGGCAAATTTCACTCAGCCCTGATGTATGCACAGAAATATCGCCACTTCATTGTTAGAGCTGTCTTCCCGTCAGGGTTTGAATAAGGTACCGGTAACCGTTATGTAATATCTGATATCCCTTTTGGGGAACGGGAACCGCAATGAGAGAAAACTGCCAGGACTGCACGTACCGTTTTTGGCCCGTGAATATGTCTATGCAGCTAGAAATGTGTCGACTTCTTCAATCTGCTGAATGATTTATCAGCCTTGTACATTTTTTTTGTATTGTATTGGTTTCCTTTATGCCTCATCACGTTCAGCTATACATCTTGGACGACTTGTGTGTCCCATTGAAGCCAATGGAAACATATAATTATATTAAATGATATTTATTATATTAAATATTAAACATATTTTTCTTCTCCAATGAGCATCGGTGAACCGTGTCGTCAACTTTTGCAATTTTTGCAGCCCCTGTAGCGCCGATGTCTTCAAAAAAAGCAACGCCACATGGACGTTTTCTCGCAAAGAAGTGCATCGAGTCAAAAAATAAATAAATAAATAAATAGGAGGGTGAGTGATCATATCTTTCGCATCCTCTTCACACGAACAATTTCAGAGTTAAAAACTGAGATGATACTGAAAAAGTTCAGCATGTTTTTTTTCAAAGCTGTAGATCATA
Organism: Hippocampus comes; assembly: GCF_001891065.2. Taxonomy (NCBI): domain Eukaryota; kingdom Metazoa; phylum Chordata; class Actinopteri; order Syngnathiformes; family Syngnathidae; genus Hippocampus; species Hippocampus comes. The sequence continues at coordinate 1,189,286 of NW_017805532.1, read as the reverse complement.
TCCTACATTTTAATTTCATGTCAATGGCATTGTATTTATTTCTTTATTTATTTAGCTAGCTAGCGTTTATGCTAGTGTGTGTTTGCACTGTATATTGTCTTCATTTTCTCCGCCCTGCTCTTCTAGTAAATGGCCTGACTGCAGGGAAAAAAAATATATACAGTATATATATTTTAATTTTGGGGTGTTTAAAAATGCAAACATTTCCAGATGTGTCTTTCGCTATTGCTATTCCACCACACTGAACTCGACCCACCGCTGTTTGTGAGTCGTTTCCACTTCAAAATAGTACCAAGAGAAAAAAATGGCCACATCAACTGGCGCGAGACATGCGAAATCATGGAGGAGAATGAGGCTCTCCTTTATTTCATCGCAAATTCAAATTCGAGAGGAGACTAAGGGCAGTAAGAAAATTCATGACTGCAGCTAAGTGGGCTGTTTTACTGATCAAAGTCTTGATTTGCTTGCAAAAGTTGGCATTCCATCAGTACTGACGGAAGGTCCATCAGTCCGTCAGTAGTAGTTCCAGTGTTTGATTTCTGCAGGGCTTTATGAATGGGAAACATTTCAATAACCTAACACGCAAGAACTGATGCAACTGAGAACTTTGCTGAGCTGTGAATCCAAAACAGAAAAAAAAAAGCTGTAACAAGAGAAAGGGGATGACATCAGTGATTTAAGTCCTTTCCGAATACAAGGGGGAGTAGCAATCATCACGTGGAGACCTCAAGTGTATTATTTCTTTTTTTTTTTTTGTGTCCACTTTGCTCATCTTATGCAAGTTTCCCTTTTCAATCTCCAGAGAAGTGAGGGAATCCAAGACTGGAGCATGTTGGAACTGTAAGACTGTACAATGGAGGCCCACCACGCTGTCATCTCAGCGGACAGACGGGGAAGTCAGGGATGGCGACCGAAAACAGTTTAGCGTATCACAGCTGTGATAACTCAACTGGGCTGTAACAAATGACTTATTTGGTCATTTGGGGCGCAGGGCTCTTGCTGAGAGCAGCATCTGCGCCGTGTTGCTCCACTCCCGGATTTTTCACAGACAAACTGAGTGGCTGGGAAAACGTGAAGTGGAGCCACACAACCTCTGCTGCGCGCCACTCGCAAAACGATGCCACGTCTCATTAAACATCAACTCGATTCAAAAATGTAGTCTCCAAAAATAAGTTTTCAAACGTTGCCTTTCCTTGTCGATATACATCCAGCGTCCAGGGGTGCCGATGGCCTTCTGTCTGAGATGGATGTCGTTTCTCGTGTTCTGATGACATTTCCAAAAGAGTCCTTGATGGGCGGGGATTGCAAATTGTAGATTTTTCTGTTTCACATGCGACTGGTGTGTTGCAGTGCAAAATCTGTTTTGCTGCCCAGTGAATTTTTTCCCCTATCAGTTCCCACCTTTGCACGCCGCAGATTTGTGAAAATGAGGAAAGGCACCTGGAGATACAAGCGTTTTGTGTTACGAGTGTGATCAGAAAACAAATGATTCCAGTTTCTTAAGGCATATATATACTGACAAATAATTCACTTTTTTACACAAAATACAACTTAAAATAATACTTGAGGAACACAAAAGAAGAGCAGGCCCATCAAAAACGAGATTGAAAAGCTTCATATAACTGATGTGGAGACCGATGCTATCTTCCCCTCACTAGCCTCTTATAAGGCTAAACTACTCTTAAATCACTCTCCATTTTATTGTTCAATTTGTTTCTTTTTCTCCATAAACCTGAATCACTGTTGTAATTGCGTGAATCCGATTAGCCCACACGACCGCATGCATTGTCTACGTGCCGGCTGTCGAGAACAAGCCAAGCCGAGACTCCCATTCAGCCAAGATGGAGAAGTGGGGGGGGGTTCCAGAGAATGTGCCAAAGAGGAGCCCCAATAGAGCCACGCATGATGATGGGCTGATGGTAAGGGGAGTGGTCTCGATCCTACAAGGCTTCAATAAAAGCCACTTGTGTGGACCTTTGAGGAGCCCGCACTTTCCAGTAGCATCAAAGGCATCTGCTGCACCGAAAGACAGAGGCTACAGCAATCCATTTTTTTTTTAAAGAAAGAAAAAAAAGAATAGAGAAAAAATTGTGGAAAAAAAACTTTAAAAAATCGTTTTAATTCAAATTACAACCTAAGAGGGCCTCTTGTGTAGAAAAAAAAAGACAAAATGATAAGTTTGCTGTGCATCACAATATTCTCCTTGACCCTGGCTGGCAGTGCGTACAGTCAGCGGACAGGCTCTGCCACACTGTATTCAGGTAAGATTCCAATTTTTATTCTGTTCAAAATGATGACTTTTGTTATTTTAAATTCTGAGTGAATGAGCCATGTAATGAGAAAACTGCTTCCACGCTGCAGGAGGGTCACAGGAGGTTTCCGGGGTAGTAACACACAAGAGACATTGGCTCATTGGCTTTCTGCCAGCAGACCACCGCGTTTTGCAATGATTCGGGAATAAATCGCCATTGTGGCCAGCGCTCACAAAGTCGGACAGAACGCGATGAGGTTGCTCTGTGCAACTGTCTGACAGGGGCCAGTGTGTCTTCTGGAAGTTCTTCATTAGGCAGTCTGCTTTTTTTTTTTTTTTTTTTTTTTGTCGGTCAGTCACTTGGTTTGCTATTTGGATCATTCATTCGTTCTTTAGGCAAGCATTTGGACCATCTATTGGTCAACTCTAAAATTTAGAATCACATTGGTTGTTTGTTAGAGGCAATAAAATTATAGAGGTGTATTTTGATGCCAAATAGCACCAAAATCTTCTTCTTCTTCTTCTCCTTTCGGCACGTCCCTATTCAGGGGTCGCCACAGCGAGTCAGTAATTTCCATCCGCCCCTGCAAACCGTCCTACCAACTCGCATGGTCGTCTTGGCAAAAGTTTTACGCCGGATGCCATTCCTGACGCAACCCTCCCCATTTCTCCGGGCTTGGGACCGGCACTGGGGAACAGTGCACCCCCAGGGGAGGGCACTGCCCCCCAGCGGCTGGGTTTCCAATAGCACCAAAATATATGTTTAAAAACATCCTTAAATATTGTGTACTGCAAGAGGGAGACAAATACCACACACACGCACACACAAACACACAAACAAAATATATGTATTATATTGATGTCGCGAGTTGATTGAATGCACTTTCAGCATCGCCTGCATGCTCATTGCTGACTCAGATGTCGCAGGCTGGATAGCCAGCCAACTTTGTGCTATTCAGAGTTGTCTGTGGGAGGGACAACGCTGGGAAGTGGTGAAACTTATTTTTTTTTTTCAAATGTTGGATTTGTTCCCACAACAACCAGTGAAGTGTGTGCGAGCGCAGGAGGGGGGGATGGGCTGCACTATGAGAAAGCACTTGTTTGATGAGACTAAGCTTCAGCACCAGGAAAACGACAATAGTCTTTTACTTCTTTCTGATTTTCAAAGGAAATATTAAAATGTACGTTTGCTCATTTTACAGCAATGTCAGAAACCATGCGCAAATTATTATTCGCCGTGAGCGTTTTTGCTAGCAGTCGCAGAGAACAGAAATTTTCATTTTCCTACATGACACATATTCGTTTGCATGGGGCCTTGTGGCTTCATGCCAGTGGGAAAAAAAGAACCAAGACTCAAACTGTACTGTCAGGATTTATTTCTAAACAAACTGGGCAATTTAATCACTGTTCTTTTTTTAGATCAAAAAAGAAAAACTGCTCCATCTTGTGAGTCACTCCTGTTCGCACTCATGTAGCGCCTCCAGTGCAGTGCAGCACAATACAAGTAGCGTTTTATGAAACCTATATCGGTGCATTGTCTACCTGCTCACAGGGTGCCGCCTGTCCTTCCATTTAGTGACTCACTCCCACACTCAAAGCATTTTTGGCACACTGACACAGTAACGGGCATCCTGACAGGAGCCGAGTTACGATCGACGACCAACGGCCAAATGTATAGAACCACATACTGAACGGCAGCCAAATAAGACTTTTCCCTGGAAGTCTGTTAAACGTGATTCCAGCTGCGGGTGCTGCTCGTTGGGGAAAGAGCTCCCTCGGAAATGGCCTCAATCCAAATCCAGGCCTCAAGTCGTGTTTAGGTTACCATATCAGACAGTGATGATGCACGGTTGCGTTAACTTATCTGCTCATGAATTGTGAGGTAAATCTGACGTGACAGGTCGGTGTGCAGGGATTTGCTTATCCTGTCAAGTACGCACCCACCCCGTGCCACTGTGCTATACCCGCTTTCTATATTTGTGCTCATTATTCATTACAGAGCGCGTGAACAGTATTGTAATTAGTGAGGAGGTTTCGACGTGCTTTGTTTGCGCCAGCTAGGCTTGTTAATTATCCTGCCATATTGACACAAACAGGCCAGCACCAAAGGAGCGAAAAGTTCTGAGGTGGAGTGTTGAAGCATCATCTGAAAGAATAAGTTACAAATGCGCCGTCTTCCATCGATCACGTCTATACATTTTTTTCTTGTACATTGGAAGAATGCTCAATCAACAATCATTACAAATGAATGAAGGAAACACACTGCATTTTATTGTTTATCGAATGAATCACTTTTAAAAAATGAGACAAATTACAATTACAAATTCTCTGGCCTAATTGTGTGACCGACAATCACATCTGGAGAGTCAATTTTGACGTAATGGCGTCTGTTCCAGGATATTTTAAAAGCTGGTTAGTCAATCGGAATCCCTTAGGTTTTAAGCACACCTCATGAAATGGGAACTCATGCAGAGTATTTATGAGCCCTGGTAAAGATTTGCGTCATTCCTTACAACATAGAACCAAAAAAAAAAAAAAAAACCACTCAAAAGATGCTTGGTTGGAGTTGCTGTTTCTTAAAGCCGTTCTAATACTTGACGTTGTGTTGACTAGTCGCGTTGGACATAAATTGAGTTTGGTGAATCGTGTTCTGGTTTAATTTGAGCCAGACTGAATCTGGAAGCAGTACGCATGCATGACAGCTCAATATTAACAATGTAACAGCCACTGAATAAAGTCCAGCTATTTCTACTTGTGTGGTCAGTATTCGGCACTGGGCTCCTTGGATACTCTTCCAGTGTTAAACATTTAAGTGTTAATGTGCATTAGGGCAGATTATCTGGAAATGGGTTCAAGCAGGTGACTCCATTTATTCCTTGTATGCCAAGTGATGAAAAAGTCCAGGGACAGAATATTTCAGGCCTCCTGATTTTTTTTCAATGTCAATCAATTGAAGTACCTGTAAAGTTAAAAAAAAAAAACTTGCTAATAAACCTCCAATATGCTAGTCCCTAAAAAGGGGGAGGGGGGGTGGATGGGTAAGAGACCCCCCCCCCCAAAAGTATATAAGTAAGTAAGTAATAAAAAGTATAAGTAAGTAATAAGTATAGAATCTAAAAGTGTCCGTATGCATTCGGGCAGATTACCTTCTAAATGGTCCCAAGGATACTCGTGGCGCCAGATGCTCCCAGTTTGCCCAGTCGAGGAAATATGTTTATGCTGAACTACATCCAGTAGTCCGAGCAAAGTTCCAACTCAGTCATTTCCTTCAGAAATCTAGGACACACTGTTTCAGACCAGCTCACAGCAGTTCCTGACTCCAATTACCGGACTGGTTCAAGGGCTGTACCTGTGGAGACAGGGGTCAAGGGGTTGTGTACATCTGTCCATCTGGGGCCTATTATTGCCTAGAGTGGGGCACTGCTGTTTTGCTGCTTCAGGCCCACTTATCCAAGCCCTGCGAGGTCAAAAAAAGGGTGATTACAGAGGTTGTGGGAACCCATGTCGCAAAATAAATGAGCTACCATTTTGGAGGGTGTGCTGCTTGTAGTAAAGGAATACGATATGTATTTTGTCGACGTGTTGTGTGTGTTAGAAGCTTTGTTTATATCTGTTTTAACTCAAGATTTGGTAGAAGCATTAGAGGACAAACTGAACATTTCTAACAACGTTCAACCATCCCCATGCTCCTTTCTAGTTAAGGTGATGGCCGACCTTGGAGCCAACGTTACTTTGCCCTGCCGTCTCCCGCAAGAAAGCAGCAGCTTTTTTAGCATCGGCATCCGAGTCAAATGGACCAAGGTAGCGGAGGATGAGGCTCTGAATGAGGACGTGCTGCTTTCCATGGGCTTCCACAAGAAAACGTACGGAAGCTTCGAGGATCGCGTCTACCTGCAGGAGCGCGACAGCGACGACGCCTCCTTGGTGATCACGGACGTTTCCATGGATGACGCCGGAACGTACCGTTGCGAGATCATCAACGGCATGGTAGACACCATCCAAGAAATTGGCTTGGAGGTTCAAAGTGGCCTCCGTGATGGTAAACTGATTTAGATCTCCATCCTGTTTGGGTTTTTTGGGTCATACGCTTGTGTTTCTATTGAACATGTTCGTATCTTTTTTTAATCTGGTAGGGAAAAAAAGTGTATTCAAACTATACTGTAAATAATCTGCACCTCACAGAAACGTCAATGTCAGGTGACGCCATTTCATCTTATTATTACAATTGCATCTGCTAAATGGCGACATGACTGAGAACGACATTATTTTAGCAGAACTCCGTAGAACAAGTTTAACTGAGCACATGCTTTAGCTTTTTACATTTCGACCATCGCAATGTTCTCCATAAATGAGTAGCTCCAACCCACCCTTAGATAATGGTTTTTGAATAAACCATCGCACCAAACGCAGTCATCAAAGTAACGACAATAATTTTAAGTCCATCCAGGAGCTGGAGCCGATCTCAACTGACTTTGAGAAAAAGCTGACTGGTCACCAATAACCAGTCAGTAGCAGGGCACATACGAACTGTATAGACACAACCGACCATTAACTCTCACATGCACACCGTCACTGGAAGCAAGCCACGTTGCCTGCATCAAAGTCAGGCAAATGTAGCGCTGTCACGCCATCAGTACCCTGCAGCAGTCCTTTGTCGTTACAACTGTATTTCTCAAGTCTATGTTGTACTGACAGAAATGGAGGACATTTGTGCGCAATAGTTTGAAGGGTATCTCCTCTCCCACAGGTGTGGTGTTCCCCTACTCACCACCTCTTGGCCGCTACAGCTTTTCCTTCCACGAGGCTTTGCAGGCTTGTTTGGATCAGGACGCGGTGGTCGCCTCCTATGACCAACTGTTTGAAGCCTGGAAGGGCGGCATGGACTGGTGCAACGCCGGCTGGCTGGACGATGGCACCGTGCAGTACCCCATCACAAAGCCGAGAGAACCCTGCGGTGGTGCCAACAACCGACCCGGCCTCAGAAACTACGGCAGGCGTGACAAGTACATGAGTCGCTTTGATGCCTTCTGCTTTTCCACTCCATTGAATGGTGAGTATTGAGGCGACCATTTTTTTTTATTTTTGACCTGGCAAGTAAACATTAATTGGATCCAGATTTCAAGCAAGGTAGTCCAGAGAGCAACGTAAAATTTACTGTCAACAGATGCTCTCGTTAGTTGACATCGAGCTGTCTCTGTAATTTGTAACATGACAGTTACGATATTCACTTCAATTTATCAGACTGAAATTTTGTTTCCGATCAAATGTCCTGATTCGTCTACTCCACGCAGGACATTTCTACTGGCTGACACAGCCTGAAAAGCTCAACTTCGATGAGGCCGTCCAGGCTTGCTTCGATGACGGCGCAGAAATTGCCAAGGTGGGTCACATGTTCTCCGCTTGGAAGCTGGAAGGCTACGATCGTTGCGACGCCGGCTGGTTGGCCGACGGCAGCGGGCGCCTCCTTGGATCTTGACTAAAATGAACATTGGAACACACAAGCAACCGTGGTTACCTTTCAGAACCGTTTTAGAGGACATTATCATATCATCTACAGTAGAATACAATATGCAATGTATCAAAATCACAGATTTGACGGCGACAAGGAGTTGATTGTTTTTTCTCCACTGAGTAATTCTGGAAAGCTCAAGGTTTAGCGCTGCTATGATTATAGCGCTAACATTGAAACCGTTAGTGTTTTTGTTTGTTTTTTTGTTTGTTTTTAATAAAACATAAAACTTTGCAATATATTCATCAAATGTCACCTTGCACGTTTACTAAAACTTAGCTGCAACGTTTGGTGTGCAGTTTACATGTTACATTGCATCGTCATTGCCGAACATTTTGTTTCATTTCAACCAGATGGTGCGGTTTGCACACTTTTTATTTCACAGGGAAAAATGAATGTAAACAACTTTGACTGTGATTTCTTCCGAATAAGAGAGTTCCAATCAAATCAGCTTCCGTAACGATTTAATTTTGTTTTACTTTTTTCCTTTTTTTTTTTTTTTTACAATTCTGACTGACTTTTGTTACAAAGCTATTTTTAAAACAATAATGAAAAATAAAACAGCTGTTATTTTACGTTGTGGAATTTTTCTTCCCAAAAATCAATTTTTGGAGGTTTTAAAACTTAAACAGGCAATTTAGAGTCCACTTCCCTGAGAAGATTCAAAAGCAAGCTCACCCCCAACGCACGTATTTATTCTTTGGCTTATTTTAATTTGCACAAGACTGGCTGGGAAGCCCCTCAAGTTAGACAAAAGGAACCGTCGTCTGAAAGGCAGTCTGTTGCAAAGCATGGGAATGGGGTCATGTTTAGCTTGCTCCTGCAGTGAAATGCCAGCAAAATATAAATGCCTTGGTGAAATGTCTATGGATGCAGGGTCAACATAACACACAGACAAAAACAGGATTTCACCAAATAAACTTACTTAAATTTTATTTTAAAAAATGTGATGGGGCACTAACCAGCATGTTGCATACAAAAAATAATTATGGGGACAGTAGTCAACACATTTTCTTTTGGGTCTACATTAATACCCTTCTTTAGTGGCACCACAACACAAAAAAGCCAAAGAAAAAGCACCCCCCACAAAAACAAAGTCGGTCTACAAGAGCCAAACAGTCATTCAATCATCTCACTTGAAATATTTGGTTGTTGGACTGTTAGTCATTCAGTAACGGAATGGAAAACCTCGCCCCACTCACGAGCGAATCAAAGGATTGATCAACAGCGCTACCTGCTGGTTGAGGTACAAAACGTCCTCGGGGGAAGGGCCACACTTCCTCACTTTTACCTAATCAAATGAAATGATACGAGTACAGCATATTGATATATTCATTTTTATTTCTTTGGTGAGTTAAAGAGAGAGGTGAACAGGTGGACCTCTTTTTTAAGAAAAAAAAACAAAAAACGTCCCAGACATTCACAGTGTGACACAAGTTATAAATATAAAAGGATATTATGTGCACATTAAGGCTGAGACACTCACAAGGACATTCACAGACAAAACAAAATCACGTTTCCATTAAAAAAAAAAAAAACATTTTGTCAATTATTACATGTTTGGTACAGGTAAGTAAAACAAAAGCATTTCAGGAAATCAGGAGCATATGGGAAATAAATTACATGCATGTCTGCTTGCTTAAACAGGTGGTCTGTTCAAGTCTTTCGGAGAGTCTCACAAAATACATTCTCTCAATAACCGGCAAGGTGTAGCTCAGAAGCAGCAGATGACAGCAAAGTTCGGTGGTGTATACATTGAAACAGCGTGATGCTTATTGTAAACATGTCGTAGCAAGATGTTGTGCACATCAAATGCATTCATTTTTGCTACGCCTTTTATAGAAAGCCATTGGTGTATCGATGTCCATTGGTCGATGGCTTTAATGATGTGCAATATCTCTATCTAGCACGCATGGACCATACTTTCAAAATAAAATAGCATTTATTCTCTACATAGAAATATGTTTTGCAAAAAAAAAAATGTCCCAGGCAAAACATCAAGGTTGGAATTTAGGTTGGTACCTTTGAAAGCTGCCTTTAAAATGATTCAACTGGTCGACAGTTATACGACGGCAACGCCAACTGCTTTGTGCGATTAATCACCACTGGTACTCGCAACTACGCTCTGAAATGTCGTTGTCGAAGCGCATAGCAGCAAACAAAATGCTTTCAAATAACGTAAGCGCTATAAATTCACACCGTTTTCGTAGGGACCACTTATGGCGGTTTTCAAAAGCTAAGGTGGAATTGAGTAACAGTCATGTTAGAATGTAATGGCATTGTTATATTGTTTTTGACGACCTAAAATAAAAAAAAGTGTCTTGTTTTTTTTTTTTTTTTTTTTTTGCATTTCCAGTAGCCAGTTGAAAATATATCTCCACGCAGGCCATGTTAAAAATCAGTGTCTCTCGTTGGAAAAAATCATTTTCTTTAAAAGGCACTCCCTAAGATTCCATTGTCATCCCCAATGCAGGTCCTCTAGGTTGTTTGTATTCCCTTGTGCTTGTTCCATTTTTTTTTTTTTTTGGCGCACAAATAATTGATCTGTCCTCGATCCACATTGGTCATCACATCCTCTTCCGTTTGTTTTCCGGCTTATCTCTCCGTCCCCTGTAACGCTGATGGTGGAGACGGAAGGCCTGCTGATCCGGCCATTGCCTGAAGTGGGTGATGCTGTACACCCTTGTGTGGTGATGTTTCCTAAAGAAGTTTCTTTGATAGTTGGATGCTGCAATGAAAAAAAAAAGTGAAAAGTTAGCTCGAGAACCTTTACACAACCAATACAAATGAATCCTTTTGCTTTGCTTACGGTTCATGCAGGTGATTTTGGGAATGTCCCAGTGTCCATTGCCTCGACAACGGATGGTTGGGAGGTGCCTCTGAATGTATCCCATGCCGCACTGGTACCTCACCAGCGAGTTGATCTCATAGCGTTCACGTTGCCTCCCAAAGGTCCGTGCGTTTTCCACCAGAGGAGGCTGGCTGCATGACACTGAGGAGCACAAGCAACTTCATATGAAATTCGCCGACGACCAGAAGCGTGTAACAACTATTCCTACATATGCCTCATAGCTTAACCCTTTCATGCAACCTGTCACCTGATAACATGATAAGCTGTCCACTGTAGTAATCGCTGTCCATGAAAGGGTTAAAGCAGTTAAAGATGAAGGAGGAGAAAATCAAAGTCTCCGTTCACCAGTGGATCAGTAAAAAAACAAAAAAAAAGTTTGTTGATGTATTATAACATTAATTTGAAAAGCAAGATTGGTCACAAAAATTGTTACAGACTACTATAATTATTGGCCATAAAATGTCAGCATTAATGAAGGTGTACAAAGTGTTACTGATCTTCATCAGATGTTCTGCATCATCTGTCTGTGTGTATGTGACATTTACCTGTGCCCTTCTTGCACGTGAAGGTGAGATGGTAGTTGCACGGAACGTCATTCCACTGGCCGTCCTCATGCCAGATCATCACCACACAGTCCTCCCCGGAAGAGAAGAAACTGTCGGGCTGGCTGGGCCTCCAGTTTACGTAGTGCTGCGATTCAAGAGGGACAGGGCGTGTGAGGCATGACGTCACGCAAAAAGAAAATCTTTTTCGTTGAGCTGTGATTTTACTCGATGGCCACCAGAGGTCGCCTCTGTGCGGAAAGATGTGAAGGTGATTTTTTTTTCTTTCTTTTTTTTTTTTAATTCTGTGAGGGACCCAATGAAACGAGATGTTATAAATTACTTTTTTTTTTTTTTTTTTTTTTTTTTTTTTTAAATTCTGTGGGGGACCCAATGAAACGAGATGTTATAAATTACTTCGAGGAGCATTAAGGGTCATTCCAGTCATGGAAGACCTCCAATTCTGTAATGACTGGAGCGTTTCACACTCAACGAATATGAAATTTAGTCGAATTGAATTTTTTTAGCATGATTCTCAAATGAAACCCTCCATCTCCTGCATGTAAATGACTGTCAGACTTAAGCGTTGACATAACATGACATCACACGGTCTGCATACTTAACATTACAAATGTTACTCCACAGATGTGCTGCTCATTTACACATTTATACAACGTGTACACACAGCTGAAGTGCTGCGGGGTATTCGACGTGCAATTGATGCGACCTGCGGTCTTTCAGCAAATTGTGGGTTCAAACGACCTCTTCAAAGATGAGACCCCCACCATACCTTAGCCCCCCTCCGCGCCCTCGCACAATCCCAGCCCCCGACCCTACTCCAAGTCTTGTCCCTGGGCCGTGCTACTCTGTCATTAGGCTTTACAAACACAGCCACTTCCTGCTGGCCTCGCTGGTAACAAATGTCATCAGCTGCACAACTGTGCACAGCAGGCTGCCATCTCTCTCAAAATAATCAAACAAACTCTGATCAGCCACGCAAGGTTACGCAAGCCAAAACACTTTACTCCCCTTGTTTTAATTGGTGTAAGGGCCACATCAAAAATGATTATTTTGGTTGGTACATTTCTTTATTTACCTTATGTGCAATACAACTTTATGTCCTAATTTTTAAGTACCAATGTTTTAAAATTATTTTATTTTACAACATTTATCTTTACAATATTATTACCTTTACATTAAGGAAAAAGGCTGTGCCTTGTTTGTTTGTTTTTTTGAACCCTGTTATGCTACTGTATTTCAACATTGATCATGACGGAAATGAAAAAGCGTAAACACGTGGCGTATTTTTAGCCGTTGGGTGAGTGTGACCACCCATGCAGACCCCCCATATTGCTTCGTCCATTTCTCTGTCTTTCTGCAGGCGGGCACAGGTGCTGTCCATCTGTGTTGTCTTCCCGCCTGGTGGCCCTTCCACTAGCGAGTGGCTGCCTGCTCTGGGAAGGAGGGAGGGGGGTTGGTGCGACACTAAAACATACCTGTCTACGCCTGCCGGTCTATAACCTCTATCTCCTCCTCCCAAAAGTGTTATTGGTACCCTCATCATCCCTCATTTGAGAAAGGGGATCAATAGGTGGCTTGTGCTAATCTTTAAAGCCTATCTGTTGAATAATCTTTGAAATATGGACATCATTCTGTACAGCACAGATGCACGTGGCAATTACTCACTTTCTTGTCTCGTGACGTATACTCAACAGCTTCCGCGACACCACCAGAATTGGCAAAAGTACTCAGACTTTGTAAGTAAGTAAAAGTACAGATACAACGGGGAAAAAAAAAACTTTGAGATGTACTTACAGGATCTACAACAGTATTAAGTAGAAATGATGTTTTATGTGCTGTCATTTATATACACCCATTTTGAGAAATTGAACTGAATCAATTAATCCGACCAACATTATCTCTCTCTATTTGCGGATGTCTTTTGTACACCGTATTGTACCCATAGAGGTTGAAAAAAGTTATGAGCCTATATTCACAAAGTAAGTCATACAAAGTACTGAGACGGAGATAAGAAGACCTCGATGAGCCGCCGCTCGGCCGATTTTTGTCTTGAGAAAAGAGCAAATACGGATTCATTGCCTTTCCATTCATTACAATGGGGAAAGTTGATTTCAGATATGAGCATTGTCACGGAACAAATTCAATACACCACTCAATCTGTTTTCAAATGTGAAAAATAATGTATTTCTTAGTTACTTCCCACCACTGAACGATCCGGTTTCCATTCGTGTGCTGCTTTGGCGCACCCCGAATACCTTCTCCAAATATTGTTTGGCCCACACTGGGAACACTTTCAACAGCAGAGAACTTCATGAGAAAATCAACAGTGCCCCCTAAAAAAGGGTGTTCCTCTCTACATGAGTGCATCTGTCATTGACATGACGTCCAAATATTTAGACTGTCGCTCTGCCATGTTTGTTGAGGGGGAGAAAAGAACTGCGTGAGGGAATAACCCATCTTACCGTGGGGCTCCCATCAGTCCAGCGGAAGTCACTATCAAACATTTTATCATTCAGGCCAATCCACTGGTAATCCTGTCCGAGACCTACCAAACAAAACAGACAACAGATTCCATTTCTCTCTCTCATATCAGGACTGCTTATGAACAAAACACGAGAGGCAGAAAGCAAAATCATTCCTGAATGTACATTTTCATATTTGACTGACTTCTAATGCTTACGGTTGACAAAAATTTGCTCCGCATAGGAAAGGATGCTCGTCAGGTGAGCCCCTTGTATCCGGCAATCTCTCTCTGCTGTATCCCAGTTTCTTCTACTTGGGAAATATTTGTAGCACTGGCCGTGAAACTTGTGCCAGCCATACGCACACGTCTCTGTATCTGCAAGGAAAGAAAACAAAAAGGGATTGAGGGATACACAAGTACAGTATTTGAGTCACTCCGATCCATGCAAGTGTCTCATTGACTTCAACCTATGTTCACGCCTGACCCTTGAGGCTTTCTGTATCTCAAGTTAGTACTAGATCATCAAGATGGTAGTTGGATAGTTCCTCTAGAAGCATGTTAACAGCTCTAGGAGGTATGCAAATGTGAGGTCATGTGACCAAAGGTTTGAGAGTTTGCCCATCCTAGAGTGTCAACACGGTACTCTTAATTTATATCGCACTGATGGTGATCCTTATGTCTAAATATTCACAACAAAATCCACTCTGTTAGTTTAACGGCTTTCATTTCAGTGCAATTCAAGAAGGATACAAAGGCAAATATCCCCCTGGGCCGCTCTTTGAGCAAGCACTTCTAAGAGACGGCAGCTGCATAGAGTACACAATCTCACTGATGAGTGATCCCTTGCAAAATGAATGGCGGAGAGTGCCTGCACGCTAATTCCAAATTTCTGTTCAAGTGATTCTTCTTTTTAAATGGATGAAAAGCTGGACATGATGCAAAAGACTCTAACAAATCAATTTTTCATGAATACAGTTGAATCTCAGGTCATTGTTTCAATCAGTGACATAATTTTTCCCATTAAAATGAATAAACCAACGTCCGTCCCACAACCAAGTCTCCTTCGCAAACATCTGGAAAGGAACACATTGTTCGGCCCTGTGTCGACGAGCCTCGATACGCCCCCTAGTCACTGCAACAATCTTCAGGGCTTCCTAATAAGACAATCACTTGGACTTTTCACTTTCTTCTGAGTCATACTGTGGGCCATGTTAACAGCAAAAAAATGTTAACAGCAAAAAAATGCGTGAGAGAAATCTTTAATACTTCCACGTGGATGCTACGTCGCACAGTTTGTGTACTGGAGCAATGTTTGTCTGAAATTTGTGTTCATACACCAATTTGGTTAAGAACAGGGGCGTTTCATGAACTGAGGTTCCACTGTATCGGTGTCTTTATTTAAAATGTCCTTGAATATATTCAAAATAATAAAGACATGCAATGTTTTGTTTTGTCCCCAGAATGTCACGTAAAAAAAATGTGTTGAGCAAAAACATACCCTTCTCACAAAACAGCCCAGAGTAGCTCGGGAGGCAGAGACAAGCGAAGGAAGCCACCCCATCAACACATGTACCTCCATTGCGGCAAGGGTTGGACTGGCATTCATCAATGTCTAAACAGACAGATTTATTATTTAGAAACCACAAAACTCCTCAAAAGTTTTTTTATTTTTTTTTTTACACAAAGAGATATTTTTAAGACAGTTTCCTACCTGTTTCACAGTGATCACCATCATAGCCCGGTGCACAGTTGCAGATTCGGATGCTGCCACTCATGAAGCAAGATCCTCCATTCAAACAAATGTTTTCGAGACACGATTCAATTACTGAAAAAAAAATAGAAATTCCATTTGTTCAAAATGAGTCTATTTCATTGTATTTGTTCATAAAC
This sequence comes from Hippocampus comes, assembly GCF_001891065.2. Classification (NCBI taxonomy): domain Eukaryota; kingdom Metazoa; phylum Chordata; class Actinopteri; order Syngnathiformes; family Syngnathidae; genus Hippocampus; species Hippocampus comes. The sequence continues at coordinate 1,173,758 of NW_017805532.1, read as the reverse complement.
ATACCAAAATATGTCAGAAACCTACCGTAAATGACAACAGTCTCTCCTTCAATGGTGTCGCCCAGGTCACGTGCTGGGTCATGTGTTTCTCCTTCAGTGAGCAATGGAGGTGGAGTTATGTCACTGTCGAGTTTGTGATCCTTGCCGGAAAGCGGTTGGGTGGGGTCCACTGATGCATTCTGGCTTTGTGTTTCAGCTGGTGTCATCTTTGTGAACTCTTGGACTTGTGGCTTTACCGTGGATTGTTCTATCTTATCTGCACCCTCCTCTATGCCAACGCTATGAACGGTCGTTGACTCCACCTTAGATGCAGTGGTGGTAAAATCTACCTTGAAGACTGTCTGGATATCATTTGATCCTGGGTATGTTGTGGTGATAAAGTTTCCGGACAATGCAGAAGTGACTGTTTCTCTTCCGATACTGTTCAGTGAGTCTGAAGGCTGACTGTCAGCAGCTTTCCTAGTAGTGTACATTGTTGTTTCTGTTGATTTTATACTTTCAGTGTCTTCTGGAATACTCTCTACTATGTTGGGATTTAATTCCTCATAGTCTGGCGTCTCTTCAGTTAGGTCTTCATAAACGCTGTCAGGTGGAGACTGTGTTACTCGGACATCTGTTTCTGGAGGTGATTCAGTCATTTCACCACTTGAAACTAGTTCCTCTGTAAGGTCAATTGTAGCTAAAGCCACCGTGGTGGACACAGGCTCAGCGACTGAAGGGGCAATGGTTGTTAATTCCTCAAACTGTCTTGCAGACGTGAGACTGGTCGGTGATACATCTTCCGAGGAGTAATCAGTCTGAGGGCGATTCGTGATAGCAATCTCTGACTGGGCTGGCTCCAATGATTCTCGGGGGGGTGTTGGGTGTTTTGGAGGGGCAAAGGTTGTGACAAACTGCACCAAAATACTTTCCTTTGAAGGTAGTGATCCAAAAGGGACTTCTGAAATGTGTTCTTCTGGTTTCGTTGTAGCCACCACTTGGTAGTTGGTCGTGCTCTCTCCAGTATGCGTTGTTATGTCAATAAATTGAGTCTCCTTATTCTCAACATCTGTCGATACTGACTCAGTAGAAATTTGGGACATGCCAGGGGACAGGGTTGAGTAATCATCTGTCATTGGAGTATTAGTAGATGTAGAACCAGATGTTTCTTCATAGAAAGATGACTCTGTCTGAGGTGATGCTGAACTACCCAAGTCTGCATCGTTGATGCTTGGTATTGTAACCCCTGAACCGTCTTCTTCTGTTGAGGTGATGAAACTTGTCTCTGTTGACACAGAAGCTTCCTCACTGTCTGAGGAACTTTCACCAGCTGTATCTGGTGCCGCTGTAGTTGAAGTCACAGTTTCATCAGAGGATACTTGTTCGGTAGCATTTAAAATGGCATCTACTGGTGGACTTAATGAAGATGTGGTACTTTCTGGTTGCACTGAAGCTGATTCAGTTATTCCACGTGGGCTGTGCTCACTTGAGCTTTCAGGAGAGCTTTCAAATTTCATCCAAGTAGTTTCTTCCTCTGGTTTTGCAGATGAACTAGATTGTGAAGTTGTATCAGGTGAGATTATTACATTAGTCGGTGAGGGCTCAAATGTATTATATTCCACTTCAGCATGAGTAAGCATGCCACTTGGGTCCAAGTACTGACTTGACCAGTCAATGGGAAACATTGTAGTTGTAGAAAGTGAGTCTTTGGTAAATGAAGATGTGACATGGTCCACGGTGCTCTCATCCTGTGATGGGCTTAATGTTATTCTGTCAGAGGAATGTGAAACAGTTCCCGTTTCATGTTGCATTGTGGTTACATTATTTGTTTCCTGCTCTTGGGACCTTATGGCTTTATCTGTGCTCAAAAGAGTGGATAGTGTAGAAGTATTTCTATGATCAAATGTTACTATGATTGGCGAAGCGGTTGTGTCATCTGAGATCTCGTCAGCGGAGCCTTCCGTAGCTATAGGATATAATGATGTTGTGAGGAGCGTCTTAGGAGTAGCAGTTGTTGCATGTTCTGTTACATGAATGTGTTCATGTGATTGTGTCTTAGAAAGATCCATGAAGGAAGTAGCAGTTGCCTTCTCAGTGCTGTAGAGACTTGAAGCATCAGTTGATAGAAGTATTTCAGCCTCCCCACTACCAGGCTCCGGCAACACGTCTAGATGTGATATTGTTTTCGGCTTCACTGTTGAAACTGTCAGCCTTTCATAACTTGAGGTGCCAGGAACATCAGGTGCCAAACTGTGCATTGGTTTCACAGTACTGTAGAAAGATGGCCAAATGCTTGTTGTTTTTCTGCCATTGTCAGCTCCACTAATAATTTCAGACTTCTTAGTGCTGAACAATGAAGAAGCTGAGAGTGTTACTACATCGGATGCTGTCCATCCAGAGGATGAATCTCTTGTTGCTGTGGTTTTAGTACTGAAGACATTGTCTCCTCCAGAGCCTTCGTCTGAGTCATATATACTTGACTCTTGGTCAGATACTTGACTGGTAGGTGTAGACATCGTCGCATGTTGTTTAACAGTGACTGAATGTATCGAAATTTTTGAGGGTATAGGTGACGTTTCAACAGTCCCACTTGTGGCTGTGATGGCTGTGGGCGATGAGGTTAAGACCGTATCCTCAGGTGTTAAATCCTCATCGAGGACACCACTTCCTTGCTCAGTTATGTAAATCTCATCGCTAGCCTTGTCTGGGGATTGTGTTGATAATATAAATTCCTGTGTGGACTGCCTGCTCGGTTGAGTTAACAAATCATCTGTGGTCTTGTCCAGTTTTGTCTCATCAGTTTTACCAATCGCTACATCTCCACCTGATCCATCTGAACTTATCTCTAAATCAACCTCTTCAGGTGGAAGCCCAGAGCTCTCCATGTCACCATAAGCGGAAGATTCTTTTGAAGGAAACAGAGAGTGACTTGACACTTCCATGGGTTGAGTCGCTTCAATTATACGAGGATTTGATGAAATAGCAAACAAACTATCCCCCAAACTTTCTCCTGTAACTGTAACTAATGGTGTAATGGTGGTTTTGGACAAGATTACCTGTTCTACAGATGATTCTTCTTTTGGTGTTACTGGGGATAAATCAGTTGTAACAGCAGATGTGACATCTCCTAAGCTTCCAACATTTTGACTCTCTGCATTGCGACTTTGTTCTGTTGTAGCCGGTAAAGAGGATGTGCTTCGAGCTTCAATGGGTGTCATTGATGTAGTTTTCTTAGTACTAAACAGAGAAGACACTGAAGTCACTTGGGGTTTTGAAACAGTGGTAGGATTGACAGATTCTGAAAGAACATGAATTGCTGCCTCTTCTGTATGAGCCTCGGTGGAAGGGTTTAGCCCTGCAAAGGTTGAAAATGGTTTCTTTGTGCTAAACATGGTTGAGACGGGATCCGATGGGACATCATCTGAACCTGCATCAATTGTGGGAAATGTCGCACGAGTAGTAGGAGCAATAGTTTTCCTTGAGGCTGAATTCATGTCCGTGCTGATGCTGTGTTTTGAAGCTGCTGGGGACTCTGTGTTGGCAAGTGTAAAGCCTGCCAAAGCAGAAGTTAGGTCTCCAGAGCCCTCCTGAATGTTGATAACTTCTCCATCGGAACCTGTTGTACTTGGAAGTGAAATAGTTGTCGTTGCAGCTTTCATTGGGCTGTATAAAGATGTTGATGAGACAGGGTGAGATGTAGGCTCCTCAGTGAATGTCCTATCAGCAGTGGGCAACATCACTGTGACCATGTTTTTGTCTGTGTTCTTTTGTGTAACGGGTGAAATTGGAGTATCAGTGCTATAATGAGAATAATCTTTGCCATTTCCTTCCATTGAATATGATGCTGTTGATAGTGTTGGTGTTTTTGTACTAAACATTGAAGAGATGTTTTCAGATGTTTTCCCTGTGACTTTTGTCGAGGGGTTTTGATCAATAAGTTCTGTGTCATCAATTATTTGAATGGAAGGCTTAAGAGAAGCTGGAGATTTTGTAGACATCTCCTGAGAGGTGCCAATCACAACAGCTGAGTGGCTGCTATGTTTCACTGTATTATCTGTCATTGACAGAAACGGTAAACTAGAAGACTCTTCTGTTAAAATTTCAGTTGTTTGTCCATTTGAGCTGTCCTGTTCTGAAATAATGATCGCAGAACCTGCATCAAATTCATTTATGATTGGAATAGCTGAAGTGCTCGGTAGTATTTTAGTTTGTGTGTTTATGGACTGTGCAGCTGTTGTAGTAGTGATTCCTGGGAATGTAGCTTGGCCATGGAGATTGGAAGTAGGTGTTGCTTCAGTAAAGCCTTTTACTTGACCAGAAGAAGTGAGCAAATCTGACTCTGGTGATTGTTTCTCAGGGCTCAGGGAAGACGCAGAGCTCATAATTGTAATTGTTTCTTCAATGGCTACATTCATGTTGCTCTTGTCATTTGCAGTTGATACGGCAGATGTTGCCTCAAATTCAGGCATCTCAGTGTTGGAGACAGAAGATGTCTTTGCAAATATGTCTTGGGTTTGATAACCCGACCCTTCGAGATGATCAGGGGATGGTTTTGTCCCAATTGTGAACATCACTCCATCAGTCTTGGCTGTAGTCACATAGTTTTGTATTTCCGGAGACACTGAAGTAGGTTCATTAGTACGATGGAAGGATGACTGTGTTCCTGATACTGTTGAGACTTGACTGTTTTGAGATTCTTGTGATGTTGTCATTGCTGGTGTCTCTGTGCTGACCATTGAGGAAACAGTTGGTCTTGCTGGCTCCTTCATAAATCCATCTGAACTGTCTCCAGAACTCTCAAAATCTGAGGTAGTGGCATATGGTAAGATTCCAAGTTTGATGGTTGAGCCGATGTGGGAAGGAATAGCCTGAACCAGCATGGTGTCATTGCTAATTCCATCATCATCGACGTCCTCGATGTCCAAATGAGCAGACGATACAGTTGGAGTTGCTTTCTCCATACTGAAGAAGGGCGATGCAACAGTAACAGATGTCTTTGAAATGTCACTAGTTGAATCACCATCTGATGTATTAACTCCAGATGCAAGTGGAGATGTGATTTTCGGTTCTCTGGTTAACCCGTCACTGTCGTCTCCAGAACTCTCAAAGTCTGGTGTGGTAACTGAAAACAACCTCTTTTCATAACTTTCTGTTGTTTTACTTGACACTGGCTCAAGGGGACTAGTACTGTACAAAGAATCAGCTTTGGTAAAAGTCTCTTTTTCCTGGAGTGGCAGTTGTGTTGGTCTTTCTGTGCGAAGCACTGATATAGCCGTCTGAGATGAAAGAACCATTTGGGTCATTTTAGTAATTTGTTCACCTGAGCTCTCTTCTTCAATATCTGTTGAAGTGGGAATAGTCTCTGGTATTAATGATGAGTCCTCACTTTTTATGACATGTACATGGGGTTCAGAAGGTGTTTCATGTGATACTGTCATTGATGAGGTGCCAGTGCTAAACACTGACGATGAGGAAGTTGTTGCTGAAATAAATGACTTTCCAGTCTGATCAACGAGAGTGACTGTGCCATCAATGGTACTGACTGAAATTTTTGTTTCAGGTGTCATATTTGCTCCAAGGACGGACGTAGATAGGACCATAGGTTCTGCTGTTGGTGCTTCAGTACTGTGGAGGGATGACACAGCAATGGAGGCGTTTGAGAAAGTATTAGTTTCGTTTCCAAATGATACGGTCGCCGCTGATGTATCTGTACGAGACACTGAATCAATAGTTCCAGTAAAGTCCTCAATGCTATCCCCAGATCCATCTGTGTTTGTGACAGTGAAGAATGATGACATTGCAGGTTGGATGGTTGATTCACTCAGAGAAAGAAAAGAACCAGAACCTTCATTTAAAGTTGTGCTGAATAATGACAATGATTCAGTTTCAGGTGTTATACTTGATCCAATAACTGATGAAATGGACTCAGTGCTTACATCATAATTCTCAACATTCGTGACCGTAAGTGGACTAGTCGGAGGTTCTGTTAGTGCCTCAGTGATGGACAGAGTAGCAGTAGTAATGGAAGATGTTTGAATGAAAATGTCTTCGGTTTGGTCACCTGAACCATCTTGATCTACTGGCACTTGAACAGAAGTTGTAATGTGATGAGATATTGGAGTCATTTTCGTAGTACTATACAGGGATGATGTGGCAGTACTTGATTTTTCATCCTGTGTGACATCCTTATCTGATGCTGTGACAGCTGGTGTCTCTGTACTAAACAGTGAAGACACAGTGGTTGTTTTGACTTTTGACTCTCCAGGAAACTCATTGATGGAGTCTCCAGAACTTTCAATGTCTATTGACATTCCAGGCATCATGGTTGTTCCATGTAAAGAAGGTAAGGACTCAACTAGCACACCGCCCATAATTCCATCATCAATATCTCTAAAATAATCTGTTTCGGGAGTGATGCTAGGTTTATTGACCGATGGATTTAGTTCAGTGCTAACAATTTCAATTGGAATGTCTGGAAGAGTTGATAATCTCACAGGAGATTCTGCAGGTGATGCCGCAGTAATATTAAGAGGAGATTCGGTGTTGGGAGAAGATGTCTGATGGAGCAAGTTTTGAGTCTGTTCACCTGAACCATCTTGATCGACTGGGGTCAGAGTCAAAACTTCCTTACTCGTAGCTGAACTTAATGATGTTTGCATTTCAGGATGCACTTGAGTTGTTTTTTCAGTACTATAGAGGGATGAAGCAGTCGTTAAGGGTTTCTTTGAACTGTGTTGTATCCCATCTTCTTGCGATGTCGCTCTTGGTGTTTTTGTGCTAAACATTGAGGAAACAGAAGTTGGTGTGATTTCTGACGCTCCACTGAAAACATCAGCGCCATCTCCAGAACTTTCTGTAAGTGTGGTAGAAGAGAATAATGCCTCTTCACTTCTCATGGTTGGGCCACTGATGGTTGGTATTGGATTGGTCATGTTGGACACCAGAGAAACTGATGGTTTTCCTGTAATTGCTGTAATGCCTGGTTCATGGCTTTCTGTTGTTTGTTTGGTGCTCAACAACAAGGAAGTGTTTGGAGATGCTGGCAGTTTTTGTGACACTTCAGTCTTTTGTTCGCCTGAACCCTCTTCCTGATTTTCTGGAAAAGATCCATTCTTTTCAGGCATAAGTGATGAGTCCTCCATCTCACTTGTTACATGTGATGTTGTCACTACTGGAGTATTAGTGCTAAATGATGAATAGGAAATAGTTGTTGAAATAAAAGACTCCCCAGTGAGCTCATCTCCAGAACCTTCGGAAAAGGTGCTGCTGATTGATGATGATTCTGTTTTAGGTGTCATAGTTGAACCAATGACAGATGGAATGGATTTTGTGCTGAAGTTTATATCTTTAATATCTGGAGCATCTTGATCTGCTAGGCTCATAAAAGAAGTTGAACCTGTTGTCCATACCACTTTATCTGTCCCAGCCATATCTGATGATGTTTGAATTTCATGAGACCTTGAAGTTGATGCTTTCACTGCTGGCGCCTCTGTACTATACATGGATGAAACAGTAGGTGTTGGGATTTTTGAACCTCCAATAGCGGCGTCTGTGAGGCCTCCAGAATTCTTCATGCTTGCTTGGTGTACTTGGGTGTTAGTGCTAATTATCGAGATGGAAGTCGTCGGTGACATGAACGAGTCTCGAGTGAGCTCGATGGCCATGTCTCCAGATGATGATTCAGGTTCAGGTGTCAAGCTTGACCCACTGACAGATAGACTGGACTCAGTGTTTGCAACCACGACCTTAACTTCTTCGGTGGTAGATGTTAGAATTGGAGATTCGGCAGTAGATACGTCTGTACTATCGAGATCCGATGCGGCAGTCACAATGTCGCTCTTGGTGTTTTTGTGCTAAACATTGAGGAAACAGAAGTTGGTGTGATTTCTGACGCTCCACTGAAAACATCAGCGCCATCTCCAGAACTTTCTGTAAGTGTGGTAGAAGAGAATAATGCCTCTTCACTTCTCATGGTTGGGCCACTGATGGTTGGTATTGGATTGGTCATGTTGGACACCAGAGAAACTGATGGTTTTCCTGTAATTGCTGTAATGCCTGGTTCATGGCTTTCTGTTGTTTGTTTGGTGCTCAACAACAAGGAAGTGTTTGGAGATGCTGGCAGTTTTTGTGACACTTCAGTCTTTTGTTCGCCTGAACCCTCTTCCTGATTTTCTGGAAAAGATCCATTCTTTTCAGGCATAAGTGATGAGTCCTCCATCTCACTTGTTACATGTGATGTTGTCACTACTGGAGTATTAGTGCTAAATGATGAATAGGAAATAGTTGTTGAAATAAAAGACTCCCCAGTGAGCTCATCTCCAGAACCTTCGGAAAAGGTGCTGCTGATTGATGATGATTCTGTTTTAGGTGTCATAGTTGAACCAATGACAGATGGAATGGATTTTGTGCTGAAGTTTATATCTTTAATATCTGGAGCATCTTGATCTGCTAGGCTCATAAAAGAAGTTGAACCTGTTGTCCATACCACTTTATCTGTCCCAGCCATATCTGATGATGTTTGAATTTCATGAGACCTTGAAGTTGATGCTTTCACTGCTGGCGCCTCTGTACTATACATGGATGAAACAGTAGGTGTTGGGATTTTTGAACCTCCAATAGCGGCGTCTGTTAGGCCTCCAGAATTCTTCGTGCTTGCTTGGTGTACTTGGGTGTTAGTGCTAATTATCGAGATGGAAGTCGTCGGTGACATGAACGAGTCTCGAGTGAGCTCGATGGCCATGTCTCCAGATGATGATTCAGGTTCAGGTGTCAAGCTTGACCCACTGACAGATAGACTGGACTCAGTGTTTGCAACCACGACCTTAACTTCTTCGGTGGTAGATGTTAGAATTGGAGATTCGGCAGTAGATACGTCTGTACTATCGAGAGCCGATGCGGCAGTCACAGATGATGTCAGAATGATCATGTCCGGATTTTGGTCACCTGAACCATCTTGAACTTCCTCGGCATGAACTGTACTTAATGGTTGCATTTCAAGATATATTGGGTTTTGTTTCTCAGTGTGATAAACGGATGCTGCAGTAGTATCAGATGCCCTCGAAATGACACTTGTTTCACTTCCTTGTGAGGCTGTTGTTGCTGGCGTGTCCGTACTAAACTTTGAAGAGATAGCAGTTGTTATGATATGTGACTCTTCAGCAAACTCATCCGTGTCATCAGCTGACCCCTCTTTGCTAAAGAATAATGAACCTGTTCCAGTTGCGATGGTTGATAGACTCAATGAAGGAACAGACTCAACCATCATCGTCTCACTACTTATAATGTCATCATAAATATCAGCAGAACTAGAGGATATACTTGGAAGTACTGAAGCCTCAGTGCTGTCAATAGAAAGTGTACTTGGTGTGGAATTAAATGTAGAGGATGGCATTGACCTTAGATTGATGTCAGACGAAATTGTTGATGCCACTTGTACTACGAATGGTTTTGACATTCCTTCCGTAATGCTGCTCTTTGTACTTGTTTTCTCATCTGTATCATGAGACAAGGGAATGTATACAGTCTGGAGAGAAGCCTGGGAGGAATCTTCAGCAGCTGGTGGGGCAGATGTGCTTTTTCTTTCTATTGTTGGGTAAACTATGTTTCTGTCTGTGTGAAGATTTGTTGCCAAAGTAAAAAGGGATGGATCCTTTGCCTTGTCTGTTTGAGTCACTTGTGAGTCACTCCTCATCGATGTGGGAGCGTCGCTTGACTTGTCTCCCTGTTTCTGTGCAGTTGTTGTGATGACAGCGGAGGTTACCTTATCTGACAAGGTTATTTGGCTGTCCTCTGATATTTCGGTCATATGTGCCTCAGATGGTGATGGTGTCGGAAAGAAATGAGCAGAAGTAGCTGCAACCAACATCCCGTATGTGGTTTCGGAGCTGGCTTTTTGTGTGGTTTTAAATGATGTGATGTCACCCACAATTGCAGTTGGAGCAGAAGTTTTGTCTTTCTGTGTGGAGGCTTCTTCACGTCCAGGAAAAATTGGAGGGGGTTTTGTTTCAATTGCTGGGATAATATCAGAGCCAGGGTCATCTGGGTTCAGTTTTTCTGTGCTTGAGAGGAACCCTTCTTTCAATTCAGTGACGCTATCTCCAGAGAGGTTGGCCCGTCCATAATCAATCTGTGTAGTTGTTTCTACATTTCCTCTTAAATTTTTCACATTTGTCACAATTTGCGTACCTTTGGCTTCTTTGTCCTCTGGACTCAATGGGTCATGTGTTATTTCATGTTTTCCATTAATAAAACTAACAATTGGGGTGGTAGTTACAGTGGTAGGGGACAAGTCTGGGTGGCCGCTCTGGAGGATGGGCTCACCATCTACCATTGAGCTGATGGAAGGGTTAAGCAAGACTGGAGACTGAGAGTTCTGTGACTGAAGGATCTGGGCATCTGCAAAAAAAGAAAAGAAAAGATTGAAAAAAAAGTGCGATGAAATATTTTATATGAATAAAACAAAACAGTTCCAACGTAAACCAAACCACCAAACAAGATTCACCATATTCGATAATATATATATATATATATA